>NW_028123917.1:600000-985059 GCF_965194805.1 Balaenoptera borealis | reverse complement strand
GTCCTAATTTACCCATCCTCCCACCTTTCATTTTGCTAACCATTAGTTTATTTCATAAGTCTGTGAGTGTCTTTTTCTGTGGAAATATGTTCATTGGTAGCAATCTTAGGATAACATGTATAAATATTATCATAGGATATTTGTCGTACCCTTTTGAGTTACTTAACCTTATATGATTATTTCTAGGCTCAACTGTAGTCCTGAAAACGGCGTTGTTCATTTTTTTCCCCAGGCTACTATTCTATTTGGTACGTATACTACTTCTTCTTTGTCCATTCATCTGTTTATGAACCTTTTTTCTGCTTCCATGTCTTTGCTATTTCAATATTGCTGCAGTGCTCATTTGCCTGCCCGTGTCTTTCCGATTCAGGTGGTCTTAGGTTATAGGCCCAAAGGGTGACCTGCTGCATCATATGGTAGCTCAATTTTTACCTTTTCAAGAAGCTCCATTCAGTTTGCGTTAGTGCTGTTCCCACTTTACATCCCACCAGCAGCTAGAAGGTACACAGTTCTCTAAAACCCCTTCAGCATTTATAGTTTATAGACATTTTGCTGATGGAAATGACTGGTGTGAGCTGAAACCTTTTTGAATTTGAATTTGCATGTGTCTAATAATTCCTTATACTGAGCTTTAGGCATGTCCTTTTTTTTCTTTTCCTTTTTTTTAAAGAGTGAGTACAACTTCCCTCCTCTTATTGACTTCTTGAAAAATTTCTCATGTGTTGAATTTTCTTGCCTATTCCCTACCCCAGGGCATTTTTCAGGGCAGGTGTCATTGAGAGCCCTGCAGTCCATGTGACTATTAAGCAACCATTAGCACTGGGTTTAAAGCTGCTGTTGTGGGAAAGAGCCACAAGGTGGCAGCATTATTACGTTCTCATCTCTTGTTACTAGGGCAACAGAATCTTCCTGGAGGTAGTGTTCCAAGGTTGTAAATTAGAGTGGAATGTGCTGGGACAAGCCCCCAGAAGTTTATGTCTCCTTACTTAGGTTTGTTTTTTAAATTTAATTTCTATTTCTTATCTGAGTAAATTTGATTAGAGTGTTTGATTGTCTGGCTGTACAGAAACTGCTCAATGATTCCTACATATGTCTGTTAATCTTCGGATTCTGTTACCATGTATGTGATTACAGAATGTATATTTTAAAGGTATTGGTGATTATATAATTCATACAGTTTATCTGTTATATGTTTTTATACACTTAACATACATTAGTATATGTATGTTAACCCCATAGTCCTAGTTTACCCATCCTCCCACCTTTCATTTTGTCTAACCATTAGTTTATTTCATAAGTCTGTGAGTGTCTTTTTCTGTGGAAATATGTTCATTGGTAGCTATCTTAGGATAACATGTATAAATGTTATCATAGGATATTTGTCGTACCCTTTTGAGTTACTTAACCTTATATGATTATTTCTAGGCTCAACTGTAGTCCTGAAAACGGCATTGTTCATTTTTTTCCCGAGGCTACTATTCTATTTGGTACGTATACCACTTCCTCTTTGTCCATTCATCTGTTTATGAACCTTTTTTCTGCTTCCATGTCTTGGCTATTTCAATATTACTGCAGTGCTCATTTGCCTGCCTGTGTCTTTCCGATTCAGGTGGTCTTAGGTTATAGGCCCAAAAGGTGACCTGCCGCATCATATGGTAGCTCAATTTTTACCTTTTCAACAGCTCAATTCAGTTTGCGTTAGTGCTGTTACCACTTTACATCCAACCAGGATCTAGAAGGTACACAGTTCTCTAAAACTCCTTCAGCATTTATAGTTTGTAGACATTTTGCTGATGGAAATGACTGGTGTGAGCTGAAACCTTTTTGAATTTGCATTTGCATGTGTCTAATAATTCCTTATACTGAGGTTTAGGAATGTCCTTTTTTCTCTTTTCCTTTTTTTTTAAAGAGTGAGTACAACTTCCCTCCTCTTATTGACTTCTTGAAAAATTTCTAATGTGTTGAATTTTCTTGCCTATTCCCTACCCCAGGGCATTTTTAAGGGCAGGTGTCATTTAGAGCCCTGCAGTCCTTGTGACTATTAAGCAAACATTAGCACTGGGTTTAAAGCTGCTGTTGTGGGAAAGAGCCACAAGGCAGCAGCATTATTACGTTCTCATCTCTTGTTACTAGGGCAACAGAATCTTCCTGGAGGTAGTGTTCCGAGGTTGTAAATTAGAGTGGAATGTGCTGGGACAAGCCCCCAGAAGTTTATGTCTCCTTACTTATGTTTGTTTTTTTAAATTTAATTTCTATTTCTTATCGGAGTAAATTTGATTAGAGTGTTTTGATTGCCTGGCTGTACAGGATCTGCTCAGTGATTCATACATATTTCTGTTCATCTTCGGGTCCTCTTACCATGTATGTGATTACAAAATGTATATTTTAAAGGTATTGGTGATTATATAATTCATACAGTTTATCTGTTACATGTTTTTATACACTTAACATACATTAGTATATGTATGTTAACCCCATAGTCCTAATTTACCCATCCTCCCACCTTTCATTTTGGCTAACCATTAGTTTATTTCATAAGTCTGTGAGTGTCTTTTCTGTGGAAATATGTTCATTGGTAGCAATCGTAGGATAACATGTATAAATGTTATCATAGGATATTTGTCGTACCCTTTTGAGTTACTTAACCTTATATGATTATTTCTAGGCTCAACTGTAGTCCGGAAAACGGTATTGTTCATTTTTTTCCCAAGGCTACTATGCTATTTGGTACGTATACCACTTCTTTTTTGTCCATTCATCTGTTTATGAACCCTTTTTCTGCTTCCATGTCTTGGCTATTTCAATATTGCTGCAGTGCACCTTTGCCTGCCTGTGTCTTTCCGATTTAGGTGGTCTTAGGTTATAGGCCCAAAAGGTGACCTGCCGCATCATATGGTAGCTCAATTTTTACCTTTTCAAGAAACTCCATTCAGTTTGCGTTAGTGCTGTTACCACTTTACATCCCACCAGCAGCTAGAAGGTACACAGTTCTCTAAAACCCCTTCAGCATTTATAGTTTGTACACATTTTGCTGATGGAAACGACTGGTGTGAGCTGAAACCTTTTTGAATTTGAATTTGCATGTGTCTAATAATTCATTCTACTGAGCTTTAGGCATGTCCTTTTTTTTCTTTTCCTTTCTTTTTAAAGAGTGAGTACAACTTCCCTCCTCTTATTGACTTCTTGAAAAATTTCTCATGTGTTGAATATTCTTGCCTATTCCCTACCCCAGGGCATTTTTCAGGGCAGGTGTCATTTAGAGCCCTGCAGTCCATGTGACTATTAAGCAACCATTAGCACTGGGTTTAAAGCTGCTGTTGTGGGAAAGAGCCACAAGGCGGCAGCATTATTACGTTCTCATCTCTTGTTACTAGGGCAACAGAATCTTCCTGGTGGTAGTGTTCCGAGGTTGTAAATTAGAGTGGAATGTGCTGGGACAAGCCCCCAGAAGTTTATGTCTCCTTACTTAGGTTTGTTTTTTAAATTAAATTTCTATTTCTTATCGGAGTAAATTTGATTAGAGTGTTTTGATTGTCTGGCTGTACAGAAACTGCTCAATGATTCCTACATATGTCTGTTCATCTTCGGATTCTGTTACCATGTATGTTATTACAGAATGTATATTTTAAAGGTATTGGTGATTATATAATTCATACAGTTTATCTGTTATATGTTTTTATACACTTAACATACATTAGTATATGTATGTTAACCCCATAGTCCTAATTTACCCATCCTCCCACCTTTCATTTTGGCTAACAATTAGTTTATTTTATAAGTCTGTGAGTGTCTTTTTCTGTGGAAATATGTTCATTGGTAGCAATCTTAGGATAACATGTATAAATGATATCATAGGATATTTGTCATACCCTTTTGACTTACTTAACCTTATATGATTATTTCTAGGCTCAACTCTAGTCCTTAAAACGGCATTGTTCATTTTTTCCCCGAGGCTACTATTGCATTCTGTCCATATACCACTTCTTCTCTGTCCATTCATCTGTTTATAGACATTTTTTTTGCTTCCATGTCTTTGCTATTTCCATATTGCTGCAGTGCACATTTGACTGCCTGTGTCTTTCCGATTCTGGTAGTCTTAGGTTATAAGCCAAAGAGGTGCCCTGCCGCATCATATGGTAGCTCAATTTTTACCTTTTCAAGCAGCTCCATTCAGTTTGCGTTAGTGCTGTTACCACTTTACATCCCAGCAGCAGATAGAAGGTATACGTTTCTCTAGAACCCCTTCAGCATTTATAGTTTGTAGACTTTTTGCTGATGGCCATTTGACTGGTGTGAGCTGAAACCTTTTTGGAGGTTGGATACGCATGTGGCGAATAATTCCTTATACTGATCTTTAGGCATATCCTTTTTCTTCTTTTCCTTTTTTTGTTAAAGTGTGAGTACAACTTCCCTCTTCATATTCACTTTTTGAAAAATTTCTCATGTGTTGAATTTTCTTGCGTATTCCCTACCCCAGGGCATTTTTTGAGGGCAGGTGTCATTTAGACCCCTGCAGTCGTTTTGACTATTAAGCAACCATTAGCACTGGGTTTAAAGCTGCTGTTGTGGGAAACAGCCACAAGGCGGCAGCATTATTACGTTCTCAACTCTTGTTACTATGGCAACAGAGTCTTCCTGGAGGTAGTGTTCCGAGGTTGTAAATTAGAGTGGAATGTGCTGGGACAAGCCTCCAGAAGTTTATGTCTCCTTACTTATGTTTGTTTTTTAAATTTAATTTCTATTTCTTATCGGAGTAAATTTGATTAGAGTCTTTTGATTGTCTGGCTGTACAGAATCTGCTCAATGATTCCTACATATGTCTGTTCATCTTCGGATTCTGTTACCATGTATGTGAATACAGAATGTATATTTTAAAGGTATTGGTGATTATATAATTCATATAGTTTATCTGTTATATGTTTATATGCATGTAACATACATTAGTATATTTATGTTAATCCCATAGTCCTAATTTACCCATCCTCCCCCCTTTCATTTTGGCTAAGCATTAGTTTATTTCATAAGTCTGTGAGTGTCTTTTTCTGTGGAAATATGTTCATTGGTAGCAATCTTAGGGTAACATGTATAAATGATATCATAGGATATTTGTCATACCCTTTTGACTTACTTAACCTTATATTATTATTTCTAGGCTCTACTGTAGTCCTGAAAACGGCATTGTTCATTTTTTTCCCGAGGCTACTATTCCATTCTGTCCATATACCACTTCTTCTCTGTCCATTCATCTGTTTATGGACCTTTTTTTGCTTCCATGTCTTGGCTATTTCAGTATTGCTGCAGTACACATTTGACTGCCTGTGTCTTTCCGATTCTGGTGGTCTTAGGTTATAAGCCCGAGAGGTGCCCTGCCGCATCATATGGTAGCTCAATTTCTACCTTTTCAAGCGGCTCCATTCAGTTTGCGTTAGTGCTGTTACCACTTTACATCCCAGCGGCAGATAGAAGGTACACATTTCTCTAAAACACCTTCAGCATTTATAGTTTGTAGACTTTTGCTGATGGCCATTTGTCTGTTGTGAGCTGAAACCTTTATGGAGGTTGGATACGCATGTGGCGAATAATTCCTTATACTGATCTTTAGGCATATCCTTTTTCTTCTTTTCCTTTTTTTGTTAAAGTGTGAGTACAACTTCCCTCTTCATATTCACTTTTTGAAAAATTTCTCATGTGTTGAATTTTCTTGCCTATTCCCTACCCAAGGGCACTTTTTGAGGGCAGGTGTCATTTAGACCCCTGCAGTCGTTGTGACTATTAAGCAACCATTAGCACTGGGTTTAAAGCTGCTGTTGTGGGAAACAGCCACAAGGTGGCAGCATTATTACGTTCTCAACTCTTGTTACTAGGGCAACAGAATCTTCCTGGAGGTAGTGTTCTGAGGTTGTAAATTAGAGTGGAATGTGCTGGGACAAGCCCCCAGAAGTTTATGTCTCCTTACTTATGTTTGTTTTTTAAATTTCATTTCTATTTCTTATCAGCGTAAATTTGATTAGAGTGTTTTGATTGCCTGGCTGTACAGGATCTGCTCAATGATTCATACATATGTCTGTTCATCTTCGGGTCCTGTTACCATGTATGTGATTACAAAATGTATATTTTAAAGGTATTGGTGATTATATAATTCATACAGTTTATCTGTTATATGTTGTTATACACTTAACATACATTAGTATATGTATGTTAACCCCATAGTCCTAATTTACCCATCCTCCCACCTTTCATTTTGCTAACCATTAGTTTATTTCATAAGTCTGTGAGTGTCTTTTTCTGTGGAAATATGTTCATTGGTAGCAATCTTAGGATAACATGTATAAATATTATCATAGGATATTTGTCATACCCTTTTGAGTTACTTAACCTTATATGATTATTTCTAGGCTCAACTGTAGTCCTGAAAACGGCGTTGTTCATTTTTTTCCCCAGGCTACTATTCTATTTGGTACGTATACTACTTCTTCTTTGTCCATTCATCTGTTTATGAACCTTTTTTCTGCTTCCATGTCTTTGCTATTTCAATATTGCTGCAGTGCTCATTTGCCTGCCCGTGTCTTTCCGATTCAGGTGGTCTTAGGTTATAGGCCCAAAGGGTGACCTGCTGCATCATATGGTAGCTCAATTTTTACCTTTTCAAGAAGCTCCATTCAGTTTGCGTTAGTGCTGTTCCCACTTTACATCCCACCAGCAGCTAGAAGGTACACAGTTCTCTAAAACCCCTTCAGCATTTATAGTTTATAGACATTTTGCTGATGGAAATGAGTGGTGTGAGCTGAAACCTTTTTGAATTTGAATTTGCATGTGTCTAATAATTCATTCTACTGAGCTTTAGGCATGTCCTTTTTTTTCTTTTCCTTTTTTTTTAAAGAGTGAGTACAACTTCCCTCCTCTTATTGACTTCTTGAAAAATTTCTCATGTGTTGAATATTATTGCCTATTCCCTACCCCAGGGCATTTTTCAGGGCAGGTGTCATTTAGAGCCCTGCAGTCCATGTGACTATTAAGCAACCATTAGCACTGGGTTTAAAGCTGCTGTTGTGGGAAAGAGCCACAAGGTGGCAGCATTATTACGTTCTCATCTCTTGTTACTAGGGCAACAGAATCTTCCTGGAGGTAGTGTTCCGAGGTTGTAAATTAGAGTGGAATGTGCTGGGACAAGCCCCCAGAAGTTTATGTCTCCTTACTTAGGTTTGTTTTTTAAATTTAATTTCTATTTCTTATCTGAGTAAATTTGATTAGAGTGTTTGATTGTCTGGCTGTACAGAAACTGCTCAATGATTCCTACATATGTCTGTTAATCTTCGGATTCTGTTACCATGTATGTGATTACAGAATGTATATTTTAAAGGTATTGGTGATTATATAATTCATACAGTTTATCTGTTATATGTTTTTATACACTTAACATACATTAGTATATGTATGTTAACCCCATAGTCCTAGTTTACCCATCCTCCCACCTTTCATTTTGTCTAACCATTAGTTTATTTCATAAGTCTGTGAGTGTCTTTTTCTGTGGAAATATGTTCATTGGTAGCTATCTTAGGATAACATGTATAAATGTTATCATAGGATATTTGTCGTACCCTTTTGAGTTACTTAACCTTATATGATTATTTCTAGGCTCAACTGTAGTCCTGAAAACGGCATTGTTCATTTTTTTCCCGAGGCTACTATTCTATTTGGTACGTATACCACTTCTTCTTTGTCTATTCATCTGTTTATGAACCTTTTTTCTGCTTCCATGTCTTGGCTATTTCAATATTGCTGCAGTGCTCATTTGCCTGCCTGTGTCTTTCCGATTCAGGTGGTCTTAGGTTATAGGCCCAAAAGGTGACCTGCCGCATCATATGGTAGCTCAATTTTTACCTTTTCAACAGCTCAATTCAGTTTGCGTTAGTGCTGTTACCACTTTACATCCAACCAGGATCTAGAAGGTACACAGTTCTCTATAACTCCTTCAGCATTTATAGTTTGTAGACATTTTGCTGATGGAAATGACTGGTGTGAGCTGAAACCTTTTTGAATTTGCATTTGCATGTGTCTAATAATTCCTTATACTGAGGTTTAGGAATGTCCTTTTTTCTCTTTTCCTTTTTTTTTAAAGAGTGAGTACAACTTCCCTCCTCTTATTGACTTCTTGAAAAATTTCTAATGTGTTGAATTTTCTTGCCTATTCCCTACCCCAGGGCATTTTTAAGGGCAGGTGTCATTTAGAGCCCTGCAGTCCTTGTGACTATTAAGCAAACATTAGCACTGGGTTTAAAGCTGCTGTTGTGGGAAAGAGCCACAAGGCAGCAGCATTATTACGTTCTCATCTCTTGTTACTAGGGCAACAGAATCTTCCTGGAGGTAGTGTTCCGAGGTTGTAAATTAGAGTGGAATGTGCTGGGACAAGCCCCCAGAAGTTTATGTCTCCTTACTTATGTTTGTTTTTTTAAATTTAATTTCTATTTCTTATCGGAGTAAATTTGATTAGAGTGTTTTGATTGCCTGGCTGTACAGGATCTGCTCAGTGATTCATACATATGTCTGTTCATCTTCGGGTCCTCTTACCATGTATGTGATTACAAAATGTATATTTTAAAGGTATTGGTGATTATATAATTCATACAGTTTATCTGTTACATGTTTTTATACACTTAACATACATTAGTATATGTATGTTAACCCCATAGTCCTAATTTACCCATCCTCCCACCTTTCATTTTGGCTAACCATTAGTTTATTTCATAAGTCTGTGAGTGTCTTTTCTGTGGAAATATGTTCATTGGTAGCAATCGTAGGATAACATGTATAAATGTTATCATAGGATATTTGTCGTACCCTTTTGAGTTACTTAACCTTATATGATTATTTCTAGGCTCAACTGTAGTCCGGAAAACGGTATTGTTCATTTTTTTCCCAAGGCTACTATGCTATTTGGTACGTATACCACTTCTTTTTTGTCCATTCATCTGTTTATGAACCCTTTTTCTGCTTCCATGTCTTGGCTATTTCAATATTGCTGCAGTGCACCTTTGCCTGCCTGTGTCTTTCCGATTTAGGTGGTCTTAGGTTATAGGCCCAAAAGGTGACCTGCCGCATCATATGGTAGCTCAATTTTTACCTTTTCAAGAAACTCCATTCAGTTTGCGTTAGTGCTGTTACCACTTTACATCCCACCAGCAGCTAGAAGGTACACAGTTCTCTAAAACCCCTTCAGCATTTATAGTTTGTAGACATTTTGCTGATGGAAACGACTGGTGTGAGCTGAAACCTTTTTGAATTTGAATTTGCATGTGTCTAATAATTCATTCTACTGAGCTTTAGGCATGTCCTTTTTTTTCTTTTCCTTTCTTTTTAAAGAGTGAGTACAACTTCCCTCCTCTTATTGACTTCTTGAAAAATTTCTCATGTGTTGAATATTCTTGCCTATTCCCTACCCCAGGGCATTTTTCAGGGCAGGTGTCATTTAGAGCCCTGCAGTCCATGTGACTATTAAGCAACCATTAGCACTGGGTTTAAAGCTGCTGTTGTGGGAAAGAGCCACAAGGCGGCAGCATTATTACGTTCTCATCTCTTGTTACTAGGGCAACAGAATCTTCCTGGTGGTAGTGTTCCGAGGTTGTAAATTAGAGTGGAATGTGCTGGGACAAGCCCCCAGAAGTTTATGTCTCCTTACTTAGGTTTGTTTTTTAAATGTAATTTCTATTTCTTATCGGAGTAAATTTGATTAGAGTGTTTTGATTGTCTGGCTGTACAGAAACTGCTCAATGATTCCTACATATGTCTGTTCATCTTCGGATTCTGTTACCATGTATGTTATTACAGAATGTATATTTTAAAGGTATTGGTGATTATATAATTCATACAGTTTATCTGTTATATGTTTTTATACACTTAACATACATTAGTATATGTATGTTAACCCCATAGTCCTAATTTACCCATCCTCCCACCTTTCATTTTGGCTAACAATTAGTTTATTTTATAAGTCTGTGAGTGTCTTTTTCTGTGGAAATATGTTCATTGGTAGCAATCTTAGGATAACATGTATAAATGATATCATAGGATATTTGTCATACCCTTTTGACTTACTTAACCTTATATGATTATTTCTAGGCTCAACTCTAGTCCTTAAAACGGCATTGTTCATTTTTTCCCCGAGGCTACTATTGCATTCTGTCCATATACCACTTCTTCTCTGTCCATTCATCTGTTTATAGACATTTTTTTTGCTTCCATGTCTTTGCTATTTCCATATTGCTGCAGTGCACATTTGACTGCCTGTGTCTTTCCGATTCTGGTAGTCTTAGGTTATAAGCCAAAGAGGTGCCCTGCCGCATCATATGGTAGCTCAATTTTTACCTTTTCAAGCAGCTCCATTCAGTTTGCGTTAGTGCTGTTACCACTTTACATCCCAGCAGCAGATAGAAGGTATACGTTTCTCTAGAACCCCTTCAGCATTTATAGTTTGTAGACTTTTTGCTGATGGCCATTTGACTGGTGTGAGCTGAAACCTTTTTGGAGGTTGGATACGCATGTGGCGAATAATTCCTTATACTGATCTTTAGGCATATCCTTTTTCTTCTTTTCCTTTTTTTGTTAAAGTGTGAGTACAACTTCCCTCTTCATATTCACTTTTTGAAAAATTTCTCATGTGTTGAATTTTCTTGCGTATTCCCTACCCCAGGGCATTTTTTGAGGGCAGGTGTCATTTAGACCCCTGCAGTCGTTTTGACTATTAAGCAACCATTAGCACTGGGTTTAAAGCTGCTGTTGTGGGAAACAGCCACAAGGCGGCAGCATTATTACGTTCTCAACTCTTGTTACTATGGCAACAGAGTCTTCCTGGAGGTAGTGTTCCGAGGTTGTAAATTAGAGTGGAATGTGCTGGGACAAGCCTCCAGAAGTTTATGTCTCCTTACTTATGTTTGTTTTTTAAATTTAATTTCTATTTCTTATCGGAGTAAATTTGATTAGAGTCTTTTGATTGTCTGGCTGTACAGAATCTGCTCAATGATTCCTACATATGTCTGTTCATCTTCGGATTCTGTTACCATGTATGTGAATACAGAATGTATATTTTAAAGGTATTGGTGATTATATAATTCATATAGTTTATCTGTTATATGTTTATATGCATGTAACATACATTAGTATATTTATGTTAATCCCATAGTCCTAATTTACCCATCCTCCCCCCTTTCATTTTGGCTAAGCATTAGTTTATTTCATAAGTCTGTGAGTGTCTTTTTCTGTGGAAATATGTTCATTGGTAGCAATCTTAGGGTAACATGTATAAATGATATCATAGGATATTTGTCATACCCTTTTGACTTACTTAACCTTATATTATTATTTCTAGGCTCTACTGTAGTCCTGAAAACGGCATTGTTCATTTTTTTCCCGAGGCTACTATTCCATTCTGTCCATATACCACTTCTTCTCTGTCCATTCATCTGTTTATGGACCTTTTTTTGCTTCCATGTCTTGGCTATTTCAGTATTGCTGCAGTACACATTTGACTGCCTGTGTCTTTCCGATTCTGGTGGTCTTAGGTTATAAGCCCGAGAGGTGCCCTGCCGCATCATATGGTAGCTCAATTTCTACCTTTTCAAGCGGCTCCATTCAGTTTGCGTTAGTGCTGTTACCACTTTACATCCCAGCGGCAGATAGAAGGTACACATTTCTCTAAAACACCTTCAGCATTTATAGTTTGTAGACTTTTGCTGATGGCCATTTGTCTGTTGTGAGCTGAAACCTTTATGGAGGTTGGATACGCATGTGGCGAATAATTCCTTATACTGATCTTTAGGCATATCCTTTTTCTTCTTTTCCTTTTTTTGTTAAAGTGTGAGTACAACTTCCCTCTTCATATTCACTTTTTGAAAAATTTCTCATGTGTTGAATTTTCTTGCCTATTCCCTACCCAAGGGCACTTTTTGAGGGCAGGTGTCATTTAGACCCCTGCAGTCGTTGTGACTATTAAGCAACCATTAGCACTGGGTTTAAAGCTGCTGTTGTGGGAAACAGCCACAAGGTGGCAGCATTATTACGTTCTCAACTCTTGTTACTAGGGCAACAGAATCTTCCTGGAGGTAGTGTTCTGAGGTTGTAAATTAGAGTGGAATGTGCTGGGACAAGCCCCCAGAAGTTTATGTCTCCTTACTTATGTTTGTTTTTTAAATTTCATTTCTATTTCTTATCAGCGTAAATTTGATTAGAGTGTTTTGATTGCCTGGCTGTACAGGATCTGCTCAATGATTCATACATATGTCTGTTCATCTTCGGGTCCTGTTACCATGTATGTGATTACAAAATGTATATTTTAAAGGTATTGGTGATTATATAATTCATACAGTTTATCTGTTATATGTTGTTATACACTTAACATACATTAGTATATGTATGTTAACCCCATAGTCCTAATTTACCCATCCTCCCACCTTTCATTTTGCTAACCATTAGTTTATTTCATAAGTCTGTGAGTGTCTTTTTCTGTGGAAATATGTTCATTGGTAGCAATCTTAGGATAACATGTATAAATATTATCATAGGATATTTGTCATACCCTTTTGAGTTACTTAACCTTATATGATTATTTCTAGGCTCAACTGTAGTCCTGAAAACGGCGTTGTTCATTTTTTTCCCCAGGCTACTATTCTATTTGGTACGTATACTACTTCTTCTTTGTCCATTCATCTGTTTATGAACCTTTTTTCTGCTTCCATGTCTTTGCTATTTCAATATTGCTGCAGTGCTCATTTGCCTGCCCGTGTCTTTCCGATTCAGGTGGTCTTAGGTTATAGGCCCAAAGGGTGACCTGCTGCATCATATGGTAGCTCAATTTTTACCTTTTCAAGAAGCTCCATTCAGTTTGCGTTAGTGCTGTTCCCACTTTACATCCCACCAGCAGCTAGAAGGTACACAGTTCTCTAAAACCCCTTCAGCATTTATAGTTTATAGACATTTTGCTGATGGAAATGAGTGGTGTGAGCTGAAACCTTTTTGAATTTGAATTTGCATGTGTCTAATAATTCATTCTACTGAGCTTTAGGCATGTCCTTTTTTTTCTTTTCCTTTTTTTTTAAAGAGTGAGTACAACTTCCCTCCTCTTATTGACTTCTTGAAAAATTTCTCATGTGTTGAATATTATTGCCTATTCCCTACCCCAGGGCATTTTTCAGGGCAGGTGTCATTTAGAGCCCTGCAGTCCATGTGACTATTAAGCAACCATTAGCACTGGGTTTAAAGCTGCTGTTGTGGGAAAGAGCCACAAGGTGGCAGCATTATTACGTTCTCATCTCTTGTTACTAGGGCAACAGAATCTTCCTGGAGGTAGTGTTCCGAGGTTGTAAATTAGAGTGGAATGTGCTGGGACAAGCCCCCAGAAGTTTATGTCTCCTTACTTAGGTTTGTTTTTTAAATTTAATTTCTATTTCTTATCTGAGTAAATTTGATTAGAGTGTTTGATTGTCTGGCTGTACAGAAACTGCTCAATGATTCCTACATATGTCTGTTAATCTTCGGATTCTGTTACCATGTATGTGATTACAGAATGTATATTTTAAAGGTATTGGTGATTATATAATTCATACAGTTTATCTGTTATATGTTTTTATACACTTAACATACATTAGTATATGTATGTTAACCCCATAGTCCTAGTTTACCCATCCTCCCACCTTTCATTTTGTCTAACCATTAGTTTATTTCATAAGTCTGTGAGTGTCTTTTTCTGTGGAAATATGTTCATTGGTAGCTATCTTAGGATAACATGTATAAATGTTATCATAGGATATTTGTCGTACCCTTTTGAGTTACTTAACCTTATATGATTATTTCTAGGCTCAACTGTAGTCCTGAAAACGGCATTGTTCATTTTTTTCCCGAGGCTACTATTCTATTTGGTACGTATACCACTTCTTCTTTGTCTATTCATCTGTTTATGAACCTTTTTTCTGCTTCCATGTCTTGGCTATTTCAATATTGCTGCAGTGCTCATTTGCCTGCCTGTGTCTTTCCGATTCAGGTGGTCTTAGGTTATAGGCCCAAAAGGTGACCTGCCGCATCATATGGTAGCTCAATTTTTACCTTTTCAACAGCTCAATTCAGTTTGCGTTAGTGCTGTTACCACTTTACATCCAACCAGGATCTAGAAGGTACACAGTTCTCTAAAACTCCTTCAGCATTTATAGTTTGTAGACATTTTGCTGATGGAAATGACTGGTGTGAGCTGAAACCTTTTTGAATTTGCATTTGCATGTGTCTAATAATTCCTTATACTGAGGTTTAGGAATGTCCTTTTTTCTCTTTTCCTTTTTTTTTAAAGAGTGAGTACAACTTCCCTCCTCTTATTGACTTCTTGAAAAATTTCTAATGTGTTGAATTTTCTTGCCTATTCCCTACCCCAGGGCATTTTTAAGGGCAGGTGTCATTTAGAGCCCTGCAGTCCTTGTGACTATTAAGCAAACATTAGCACTGGGTTTAAAGCTGCTGTTGTGGGAAAGAGCCACAAGGCAGCAGCATTATTACGTTCTCATCTCTTGTTACTAGGGCAACAGAATCTTCCTGGAGGTAGTGTTCCGAGGTTGTAAATTAGAGTGGAATGTGCTGGGACAAGCCCCCAGAAGTTTATGTCTCCTTACTTATGTTTGTTTTTTTAAATTTAATTTCTATTTCTTATCGGAGTAAATTTGATTAGAGTGTTTTGATTGCCTGGCTGTACAGGATCTGCTCAGTGATTCATACATATGTCTGTTCATCTTCGGGTCCTCTTACCATGTATGTGATTACAAAATGTATATTTTAAAGGTATTGGTGATTATATAATTCATACAGTTTATCTGTTACATGTTTTTATACACTTAACATACATTAGTATATGTATGTTAACCCCATAGTCCTAATTTACCCATCCTCCCACCTTTCATTTTGGCTAACCATTAGTTTATTTCATAAGTCTGTGAGTGTCTTTTCTGTGGAAATATGTTCATTGGTAGCAATCGTAGGATAACATGTATAAATGTTATCATAGGATATTTGTCGTACCCTTTTGAGTTACTTAACCTTATATGATTATTTCTAGGCTCAACTGTAGTCCGGAAAACGGTATTGTTCATTTTTTTCCCAAGGCTACTATGCTATTTGGTACGTATACCACTTCTTTTTTGTCCATTCATCTGTTTATGAACCCTTTTTCTGCTTCCATGTCTTGGCTATTTCAATATTGCTGCAGTGCACCTTTGCCTGCCTGTGTCTTTCCGATTTAGGTGGTCTTAGGTTATAGGCCCAAAAGGTGACCTGCCGCATCATATGGTAGCTCAATTTTTACCTTTTCAAGAAACTCCATTCAGTTTGCGTTAGTGCTGTTACCACTTTACATCCCACCAGCAGCTAGAAGGTACACAGTTCTCTAAAACCCCTTCAGCATTTATAGTTTGTAGACATTTTGCTGATGGAAACGACTGGTGTGAGCTGAAACCTTTTTGAATTTGAATTTGCATGTGTCTAATAATTCATTCTACTGAGCTTTAGGCATGTCCTTTTTTTTCTTTTCCTTTCTTTTTAAAGAGTGAGTACAACTTCCCTCCTCTTATTGACTTCTTGAAAAATTTCTCATGTGTTGAATATTCTTGCCTATTCCCTACCCCAGGGCATTTTTCAGGGCAGGTGTCATTTAGAGCCCTGCAGTCCATGTGACTATTAAGCAACCATTAGCACTGGGTTTAAAGCTGCTGTTGTGGGAAAGAGCCACAAGGCGGCAGCATTATTACGTTCTCATCTCTTGTTACTAGGGCAACAGAATCTTCCTGGTGGTAGTGTTCCGAGGTTGTAAATTAGAGTGGAATGTGCTGGGACAAGCCCCCAGAAGTTTATGTCTCCTTACTTAGGTTTGTTTTTTAAATTAAATTTCTATTTCTTATCGGAGTAAATTTGATTAGAGT
The DNA here is from genome assembly GCF_965194805.1 of Balaenoptera borealis. Classification (NCBI taxonomy): domain Eukaryota; kingdom Metazoa; phylum Chordata; class Mammalia; order Artiodactyla; family Balaenopteridae; genus Balaenoptera; species Balaenoptera borealis. The sequence continues at coordinate 969,115 of NW_028123917.1, read as the reverse complement.
GTTTTGATTGTCTGGCTGTACAGAAACTGCTCAATGATTCCTACATATGTCTGTTCATCTTCGGATTCTGTTACCATGTATGTTATTACAGAATGTATATTTTAAAGGTATTGGTGATTATATAATTCATACAGTTTATCTGTTATATGTTTTTATACACTTAACATACATTAGTATATGTATGTTAACCCCATAGTCCTAATTTACCCATCCTCCCACCTTTCATTTTGGCTAACAATTAGTTTATTTTATAAGTCTGTGAGTGTCTTTTTCTGTGGAAATATGTTCATTGGTAGCAATCTTAGGATAACATGTATAAATGATATCATAGGATATTTGTCATACCCTTTTGACTTACTTAACCTTATATGATTATTTCTAGGCTCAACTCTAGTCCTTAAAACGGCATTGTTCATTTTTTCCCCGAGGCTACTATTGCATTCTGTCCATATACCACTTCTTCTCTGTCCATTCATCTGTTTATAGACATTTTTTTTGCTTCCATGTCTTTGCTATTTCCATATTGCTGCAGTGCACATTTGACTGCCTGTGTCTTTCCGATTCTGGTAGTCTTAGGTTATAAGCCAAAGAGGTGCCCTGCCGCATCATATGGTAGCTCAATTTTTACCTTTTCAAGCAGCTCCATTCAGTTTGCGTTAGTGCTGTTACCACTTTACATCCCAGCAGCAGATAGAAGGTATACGTTTCTCTAGAACCCCTTCAGCATTTATAGTTTGTAGACTTTTTGCTGATGGCCATTTGACTGGTGTGAGCTGAAACCTTTTTGGAGGTTGGATACGCATGTGGCGAATAATTCCTTATACTGATCTTTAGGCATATCCTTTTTCTTCTTTTCCTTTTTTTGTTAAAGTGTGAGTACAACTTCCCTCTTCATATTCACTTTTTGAAAAATTTCTCATGTGTTGAATTTTCTTGCGTATTCCCTACCCCAGGGCATTTTTTGAGGGCAGGTGTCATTTAGACCCCTGCAGTCGTTTTGACTATTAAGCAACCATTAGCACTGGGTTTAAAGCTGCTGTTGTGGGAAACAGCCACAAGGCGGCAGCATTATTACGTTCTCAACTCTTGTTACTATGGCAACAGAGTCTTCCTGGAGGTAGTGTTCCGAGGTTGTAAATTAGAGTGGAATGTGCTGGGACAAGCCTCCAGAAGTTTATGTCTCCTTACTTATGTTTGTTTTTTAAATTTAATTTCTATTTCTTATCGGAGTAAATTTGATTAGAGTCTTTTGATTGTCTGGCTGTACAGAATCTGCTCAATGATTCCTACATATGTCTGTTCATCTTCGGATTCTGTTACCATGTATGTGAATACAGAATGTATATTTTAAAGGTATTGGTGATTATATAATTCATATAGTTTATCTGTTATATGTTTATATGCATGTAACATACATTAGTATATTTATGTTAATCCCATAGTCCTAATTTACCCATCCTCCCCCCTTTCATTTTGGCTAAGCATTAGTTTATTTCATAAGTCTGTGAGTGTCTTTTTCTGTGGAAATATGTTCATTGGTAGCAATCTTAGGGTAACATGTATAAATGATATCATAGGATATTTGTCATACCCTTTTGACTTACTTAACCTTATATTATTATTTCTAGGCTCTACTGTAGTCCTGAAAACGGCATTGTTCATTTTTTTCCCGAGGCTACTATTCCATTCTGTCCATATACCACTTCTTCTCTGTCCATTCATCTGTTTATGGACCTTTTTTTGCTTCCATGTCTTGGCTATTTCAGTATTGCTGCAGTGCACATTTGACTGCCTGTGTCTTTCCGATTCTGGTGGTCTTAGGTTATAAGCCCGAGAGGTGCCCTGCCGCATCATATGGTAGCTCAATTTCTACCTTTTCAAGCGGCTCCATTCAGTTTGCGTTAGTGCTGTTACCACTTTACATCCCAGCGGCAGATAGAAGGTACACATTTCTCTAAAACACCTTCAGCATTTATAGTTTGTAGACTTTTGCTGATGGCCATTTGTCTGTTGTGAGCTGAAACCTTTATGGAGGTTGGATACGCATGTGGCGAATAATTCCTTATACTGATCTTTAGGCATATCCTTTTTCTTCTTTTCCTTTTTTTGTTAAAGTGTGAGTACAACTTCCCTCTTCATATTCACTTTTTGAAAAATTTCTCATGTGTTGAATTTTCTTGCCTATTCCCTACCCAAGGGCACTTTTTGAGGGCAGGTGTCATTTAGACCCCTGCAGTCGTTGTGACTATTAAGCAACCATTAGCACTGGGTTTAAAGCTGCTGTTGTGGGAAACAGCCACAAGGCGGCAGCATTATTACGTTCTCAACTCTTGTTACTAGGGCAACAGAATCTTCCTGGAGGTAGTGTTCTGAGGTTGTAAATTAGAGTGGAATGTGCTGGGACAAGCCCCCAGAAGTTTATGTCTCCTTACTTATGTTTGTTTTTTAAATTTCATTTCTATTTCTTATCAGCGTAAATTTGATTAGAGTGTTTTGATTGCCTGGCTGTACAGGATCTGCTCAATGATTCATACATATGTCTGTTCATCTTCGGGTCCTGTTACCATGTATGTGATTACAAAATGTATATTTTAAAGGTATTGGTGATTATATAATTCATACAGTTTATCTGTTATATGTTGTTATACACTTAACATACATTAGTATATGTATGTTAACCCCATAGTCCTAATTTACCCATCCTCCCACCTTTCATTTTGCTAACCATTAGTTTATTTCATAAGTCTGTGAGTGTCTTTTTCTGTGGAAATATGTTCATTGGTAGCAATCTTAGGATAACATGTATAAATATTATCATAGGATATTTGTCGTACCCTTTTGAGTTACTTAACCTTATATGATTATTTCTAGGCTCAACTGTAGTCCTGAAAACGGCGTTGTTCATTTTTTTCCCCAGGCTACTATTCTATTTGGTACGTATACTACTTCTTCTTTGTCCATTCATCTGTTTATGAACCTTTTTTCTGCTTCCATGTCTTTGCTATTTCAATATTGCTGCAGTGCTCATTTGCCTGCCCGTGTCTTTCCGATTCAGGTGGTCTTAGGTTATAGGCCCAAAGGGTGACCTGCTGCATCATATGGTAGCTCAATTTTTACCTTTTCAAGAAGCTCCATTCAGTTTGCGTTAGTGCTGTTCCCACTTTACATCCCACCAGCAGCTAGAAGGTACACAGTTCTCTAAAACCCCTTCAGCATTTATAGTTTATAGACATTTTGCTGATGGAAATGACTGGTGTGAGCTGAAACCTTTTTGAATTTGAATTTGCATGTGTCTAATAATTCCTTATACTGAGCTTTAGGCATGTCCTTTTTTTTCTTTTCCTTTTTTTTAAAGAGTGAGTACAACTTCCCTCCTCTTATTGACTTCTTGAAAAATTTCTCATGTGTTGAATTTTCTTGCCTATTCCCTACCCCAGGGCATTTTTCAGGGCAGGTGTCATTGAGAGCCCTGCAGTCCATGTGACTATTAAGCAACCATTAGCACTGGGTTTAAAGCTGCTGTTGTGGGAAAGAGCCACAAGGTGGCAGCATTATTACGTTCTCATCTCTTGTTACTAGGGCAACAGAATCTTCCTGGAGGTAGTGTTCCAAGGTTGTAAATTAGAGTGGAATGTGCTGGGACAAGCCCCCAGAAGTTTATGTCTCCTTACTTAGGTTTGTTTTTTAAATTTAATTTCTATTTCTTATCTGAGTAAATTTGATTAGAGTGTTTGATTGTCTGGCTGTACAGAAACTGCTCAATGATTCCTACATATGTCTGTTAATCTTCGGATTCTGTTACCATGTATGTGATTACAGAATGTATATTTTAAAGGTATTGGTGATTATATAATTCATACAGTTTATCTGTTATATGTTTTTATACACTTAACATACATTAGTATATGTATGTTAACCCCATAGTCCTAGTTTACCCATCCTCCCACCTTTCATTTTGGCTAACCATTAGTTTATTTCATAAGTCTGTGAGTGTCTTTTCTGTGGAAATATGTTCATTGGTAGCAATCGTAGGATAACATGTATAAATGTTATCATAGGATATTTGTCGTACCCTTTTGAGTTACTTAACCTTATATGATTATTTCTAGGCTCAACTGTAGTCCGGAAAACGGTATTGTTCATTTTTTTCCCAAGGCTACTATGCTATTTGGTACGTATACCACTTCTTTTTTGTCCATTCATCTGTTTATGAACCCTTTTTCTGCTTCCATGTCTTGGCTATTTCAATATTGCTGCAGTGCACCTTTGCCTGCCTGTGTCTTTCCGATTTAGGTGGTCTTAGGTTATAGGCCCAAAAGGTGACCTGCCGCATCATATGGTAGCTCAATTTTTACCTTTTCAAGAAACTCCATTCAGTTTGCGTTAGTGCTGTTACCACTTTACATCCCACCAGCAGCTAGAAGGTACACAGTTCTCTAAAACCCCTTCAGCATTTATAGTTTGTACACATTTTGCTGATGGAAACGACTGGTGTGAGCTGAAACCTTTTTGAATTTGAATTTGCATGTGTCTAATAATTCATTCTACTGAGCTTTAGGCATGTCCTTTTTTTTCTTTTCCTTTCTTTTTAAAGAGTGAGTACAACTTCCCTCCTCTTATTGACTTCTTGAAAAATTTCTCATGTGTTGAATATTCTTGCCTATTCCCTACCCCAGGGCATTTTTCAGGGCAGGTGTCATTTAGAGCCCTGCAGTCCATGTGACTATTAAGCAACCATTAGCACTGGGTTTAAAGCTGCTGTTGTGGGAAAGAGCCACAAGGCGGCAGCATTATTACGTTCTCATCTCTTGTTACTAGGGCAACAGAATCTTCCTGGTGGTAGTGTTCCGAGGTTGTAAATTAGAGTGGAATGTGCTGGGACAAGCCCCCAGAAGTTTATGTCTCCTTACTTAGGTTTGTTTTTTAAATTAAATTTCTATTTCTTATCGGAGTAAATTTGATTAGAGTGTTTTGATTGTCTGGCTGTACAGAAACTGCTCAATGATTCCTACATATGTCTGTTCATCTTCGGATTCTGTTACCATGTATGTTATTACAGAATGTATATTTTAAAGGTATTGGTGATTATATAATTCATACAGTTTATCTGTTATATGTTTTTATACACTTAACATACATTAGTATATGTATGTTAACCCCATAGTCCTAATTTACCCATCCTCCCACCTTTCATTTTGGCTAACAATTAGTTTATTTTATAAGTCTGTGAGTGTCTTTTTCTGTGGAAATATGTTCATTGGTAGCAATCTTAGGATAACATGTATAAATGATATCATAGGATATTTGTCATACCCTTTTGACTTACTTAACCTTATATGATTATTTCTAGGCTCAACTCTAGTCCTTAAAACGGCATTGTTCATTTTTTCCCCGAGGCTACTATTGCATTCTGTCCATATACCACTTCTTCTCTGTCCATTCATCTGTTTATAGACATTTTTTTTGCTTCCATGTCTTTGCTATTTCCATATTGCTGCAGTGCACATTTGACTGCCTGTGTCTTTCCGATTCTGGTAGTCTTAGGTTATAAGCCAAAGAGGTGCCCTGCCGCATCATATGGTAGCTCAATTTTTACCTTTTCAAGCAGCTCCATTCAGTTTGCGTTAGTGCTGTTACCACTTTACATCCCAGCAGCAGATAGAAGGTATACGTTTCTCTAGAACCCCTTCAGCATTTATAGTTTGTAGACTTTTTGCTGATGGCCATTTGACTGGTGTGAGCTGAAACCTTTTTGGAGGTTGGATACGCATGTGGCGAATAATTCCTTATACTGATCTTTAGGCATATCCTTTTTCTTCTTTTCCTTTTTTTGTTAAAGTGTGAGTACAACTTCCCTCTTCATATTCACTTTTTGAAAAATTTCTCATGTGTTGAATTTTCTTGCGTATTCCCTACCCCAGGGCATTTTTTGAGGGCAGGTGTCATTTAGACCCCTGCAGTCGTTTTGACTATTAAGCAACCATTAGCACTGGGTTTAAAGCTGCTGTTGTGGGAAACAGCCACAAGGCGGCAGCATTATTACGTTCTCAACTCTTGTTACTATGGCAACAGAGTCTTCCTGGAGGTAGTGTTCCGAGGTTGTAAATTAGAGTGGAATGTGCTGGGACAAGCCTCCAGAAGTTTATGTCTCCTTACTTATGTTTGTTTTTTAAATTTAATTTCTATTTCTTATCGGAGTAAATTTGATTAGAGTCTTTTGATTGTCTGGCTGTACAGAATCTGCTCAATGATTCCTACATATGTCTGTTCATCTTCGGATTCTGTTACCATGTATGTGAATACAGAATGTATATTTTAAAGGTATTGGTGATTATATAATTCATATAGTTTATCTGTTATATGTTTATATGCATGTAACATACATTAGTATATTTATGTTAATCCCATAGTCCTAATTTACCCATCCTCCCCCCTTTCATTTTGGCTAAGCATTAGTTTATTTCATAAGTCTGTGAGTGTCTTTTTCTGTGGAAATATGTTCATTGGTAGCAATCTTAGGGTAACATGTATAAATGATATCATAGGATATTTGTCATACCCTTTTGACTTACTTAACCTTATATTATTATTTCTAGGCTCTACTGTAGTCCTGAAAACGGCATTGTTCATTTTTTTCCCGAGGCTACTATTCCATTCTGTCCATATACCACTTCTTCTCTGTCCATTCATCTGTTTATGGACCTTTTTTTGCTTCCATGTCTTGGCTATTTCAGTATTGCTGCAGTGCACATTTGACTGCCTGTGTCTTTCCGATTCTGGTGGTCTTAGGTTATAAGCCCGAGAGGTGCCCTGCCGCATCATATGGTAGCTCAATTTCTACCTTTTCAAGCGGCTCCATTCAGTTTGCGTTAGTGCTGTTACCACTTTACATCCCAGCGGCAGATAGAAGGTACACATTTCTCTAAAACACCTTCAGCATTTATAGTTTGTAGACTTTTGCTGATGGCCATTTGTCTGTTGTGAGCTGAAACCTTTATGGAGGTTGGATACGCATGTGGCGAATAATTCCTTATACTGATCTTTAGGCATATCCTTTTTCTTCTTTTCCTTTTTTTGTTAAAGTGTGAGTACAACTTCCCTCTTCATATTCACTTTTTGAAAAATTTCTCATGTGTTGAATTTTCTTGCCTATTCCCTACCCAAGGGCACTTTTTGAGGGCAGGTGTCATTTAGACCCCTGCAGTCGTTGTGACTATTAAGCAACCATTAGCACTGGGTTTAAAGCTGCTGTTGTGGGAAACAGCCACAAGGCGGCAGCATTATTACGTTCTCAACTCTTGTTACTAGGGCAACAGAATCTTCCTGGAGGTAGTGTTCTGAGGTTGTAAATTAGAGTGGAATGTGCTGGGACAAGCCCCCAGAAGTTTATGTCTCCTTACTTATGTTTGTTTTTTAAATTTCATTTCTATTTCTTATCAGCGTAAATTTGATTAGAGTGTTTTGATTGCCTGGCTGTACAGGATCTGCTCAATGATTCATACATATGTCTGTTCATCTTCGGGTCCTGTTACCATGTATGTGATTACAAAATGTATATTTTAAAGGTATTGGTGATTATATAATTCATACAGTTTATCTGTTATATGTTGTTATACACTTAACATACATTAGTATATGTATGTTAACCCCATAGTCCTAATTTACCCATCCTCCCACCTTTCATTTTGCTAACCATTAGTTTATTTCATAAGTCTGTGAGTGTCTTTTTCTGTGGAAATATGTTCATTGGTAGCAATCTTAGGATAACATGTATAAATATTATCATAGGATATTTGTCGTACCCTTTTGAGTTACTTAACCTTATATGATTATTTCTAGGCTCAACTGTAGTCCTGAAAACGGCGTTGTTCATTTTTTTCCCCAGGCTACTATTCTATTTGGTACGTATACTACTTCTTCTTTGTCCATTCATCTGTTTATGAACCTTTTTTCTGCTTCCATGTCTTTGCTATTTCAATATTGCTGCAGTGCTCATTTGCCTGCCCGTGTCTTTCCGATTCAGGTGGTCTTAGGTTATAGGCCCAAAGGGTGACCTGCTGCATCATATGGTAGCTCAATTTTTACCTTTTCAAGAAGCTCCATTCAGTTTGCGTTAGTGCTGTTCCCACTTTACATCCCACCAGCAGCTAGAAGGTACACAGTTCTCTAAAACCCCTTCAGCATTTATAGTTTATAGACATTTTGCTGATGGAAATGACTGGTGTGAGCTGAAACCTTTTTGAATTTGAATTTGCATGTGTCTAATAATTCCTTATACTGAGCTTTAGGCATGTCCTTTTTTTTCTTTTCCTTTTTTTTAAAGAGTGAGTACAACTTCCCTCCTCTTATTGACTTCTTGAAAAATTTCTCATGTGTTGAATTTTCTTGCCTATTCCCTACCCCAGGGCATTTTTCAGGGCAGGTGTCATTGAGAGCCCTGCAGTCCATGTGACTATTAAGCAACCATTAGCACTGGGTTTAAAGCTGCTGTTGTGGGAAAGAGCCACAAGGTGGCAGCATTATTACGTTCTCATCTCTTGTTACTAGGGCAACAGAATCTTCCTGGAGGTAGTGTTCCAAGGTTGTAAATTAGAGTGGAATGTGCTGGGACAAGCCCCCAGAAGTTTATGTCTCCTTACTTAGGTTTGTTTTTTAAATTTAATTTCTATTTCTTATCTGAGTAAATTTGATTAGAGTGTTTGATTGTCTGGCTGTACAGAAACTGCTCAATGATTCCTACATATGTCTGTTAATCTTCGGATTCTGTTACCATGTATGTGATTACAGAATGTATATTTTAAAGGTATTGGTGATTATATAATTCATACAGTTTATCTGTTATATGTTTTTATACACTTAACATACATTAGTATATGTATGTTAACCCCATAGTCCTAGTTTACCCATCCTCCCACCTTTCATTTTGTCTAACCATTAGTTTATTTCATAAGTCTGTGAGTGTCTTTTTCTGTGGAAATATGTTCATTGGTAGCTATCTTAGGATAACATGTATAAATGTTATCATAGGATATTTGTCGTACCCTTTTGAGTTACTTAACCTTATATGATTATTTCTAGGCTCAACTGTAGTCCTGAAAACGGCATTGTTCATTTTTTTCCCGAGGCTACTATTCTATTTGGTACGTATACCACTTCCTCTTTGTCCATTCATCTGTTTATGAACCTTTTTTCTGCTTCCATGTCTTGGCTATTTCAATATTACTGCAGTGCTCATTTGCCTGCCTGTGTCTTTCCGATTCAGGTGGTCTTAGGTTATAGGCCCAAAAGGTGACCTGCCGCATCATATGGTAGCTCAATTTTTACCTTTTCAACAGCTCAATTCAGTTTGCGTTAGTGCTGTTACCACTTTACATCCAACCAGGATCTAGAAGGTACACAGTTCTCTAAAACTCCTTCAGCATTTATAGTTTGTAGACATTTTGCTGATGGAAATGACTGGTGTGAGCTGAAACCTTTTTGAATTTGCATTTGCATGTGTCTAATAATTCCTTATACTGAGGTTTAGGAATGTCCTTTTTTCTCTTTTCCTTTTTTTTTAAAGAGTGAGTACAACTTCCCTCCTCTTATTGACTTCTTGAAAAATTTCTAATGTGTTGAATTTTCTTGCCTATTCCCTACCCCAGGGCATTTTTAAGGGCAGGTGTCATTTAGAGCCCTGCAGTCCTTGTGACTATTAAGCAAACATTAGCACTGGGTTTAAAGCTGCTGTTGTGGGAAAGAGCCACAAGGCAGCAGCATTATTACGTTCTCATCTCTTGTTACTAGGGCAACAGAATCTTCCTGGAGGTAGTGTTCCGAGGTTGTAAATTAGAGTGGAATGTGCTGGGACAAGCCCCCAGAAGTTTATGTCTCCTTACTTATGTTTGTTTTTTTAAATTTAATTTCTATTTCTTATCGGAGTAAATTTGATTAGAGTGTTTTGATTGCCTGGCTGTACAGGATCTGCTCAGTGATTCATACATATTTCTGTTCATCTTCGGGTCCTCTTACCATGTATGTGATTACAAAATGTATATTTTAAAGGTATTGGTGATTATATAATTCATACAGTTTATCTGTTACATGTTTTTATACACTTAACATACATTAGTATATGTATGTTAACCCCATAGTCCTAATTTACCCATCCTCCCACCTTTCATTTTGGCTAACCATTAGTTTATTTCATAAGTCTGTGAGTGTCTTTTCTGTGGAAATATGTTCATTGGTAGCAATCGTAGGATAACATGTATAAATGTTATCATAGGATATTTGTCGTACCCTTTTGAGTTACTTAACCTTATATGATTATTTCTAGGCTCAACTGTAGTCCGGAAAACGGTATTGTTCATTTTTTTCCCAAGGCTACTATGCTATTTGGTACATATACCACTTCTTTTTTGTCCATTCATCTGTTTATGAACCCTTTTTCTGCTTCCATGTCTTGGCTATTTCAATATTGCTGCAGTGCACCTTTGCCTGCCTGTGTCTTTCCGATTTAGGTGGTCTTAGGTTATAGGCCCAAAAGGTGACCTGCCGCATCATATGGTAGCTCAATTTTTACCTTTTCAAGAAACTCCATTCAGTTTGCGTTAGTGCTGTTACCACTTTACATCCCACCAGCAGCTAGAAGGTACACAGTTCTCTAAAACCCCTTCAGCATTTATAGTTTGTACACATTTTGCTGATGGAAACGACTGGTGTGAGCTGAAACCTTTTTGAATTTGAATTTGCATGTGTCTAATAATTCATTCTACTGAGCTTTAGGCATGTCCTTTTTTTTCTTTTCCTTTCTTTTTAAAGAGTGAGTACAACTTCCCTCCTCTTATTGACTTCTTGAAAAATTTCTCATGTGTTGAATATTCTTGCCTATTCCCTACCCCAGGGCATTTTTCAGGGCAGGTGTCATTTAGAGCCCTGCAGTCCATGTGACTATTAAGCAACCATTAGCACTGGGTTTAAAGCTGCTGTTGTGGGAAAGAGCCACAAGGCGGCAGCATTATTACGTTCTCATCTCTTGTTACTAGGGCAACAGAATCTTCCTGGTGGTAGTGTTCCGAGGTTGTAAATTAGAGTGGAATGTGCTGGGACAAGCCCCCAGAAGTTTATGTCTCCTTACTTAGGTTTGTTTTTTAAATTAAATTTCTATTTCTTATCGGAGTAAATTTGATTAGAGTGTTTTGATTGTCTGGCTGTACAGAAACTGCTCAATGATTCCTACATATGTCTGTTCATCTTCGGATTCTGTTACCATGTATGTGATTACAGAATGTATATTTTAAAGGTATTGGTGATTATATAATTCATACAGTTTATCTGTTATATGTTTTTATACACTTAACATACATTAGTATATGTATGTTAACCCCATAGTCCTAATTTACCCATCCTCCCACCTTTCATTTTGGCTAACAATTAGTTTATTTTATAAGTCTGTGAGTGTCTTTTTCTGTGGAAATATGTTCATTGGTAGCAATCTTAGGATAACATGTATAAATGATATCATAGGATATTTGTCATACCCTTTTGACTTACTTAACCTTATATGATTATTTCTAGGCTCAACTCTAGTCCTTAAAACGGCATTGTTCATTTTTTCCCCGAGGCTACTATTGCATTCTGTCCATATACCACTTCTTCTCTGTCCATTCATCTGTTTATAGACATTTTTTTTGCTTCCATGTCTTTGCTATTTCCATATTGCTGCAGTGCACATTTGACTGCCTGTGTCTTTCCGATTCTGGTAGTCTTAGGTTATAAGCCAAAGAGGTGCCCTGCCGCATCATATGGTAGCTCAATTTTTACCTTTTCAAGCAGCTCCATTCAGTTTGCGTTAGTGCTGTTACCACTTTACATCCCAGCAGCAGATAGAAGGTATACGTTTCTCTAGAACCCCTTCAGCATTTATAGTTTGTAGACTTTTTGCTGATGGCCATTTGACTGGTGTGAGCTGAAACCTTTTTGGAGGTTGGATACGCATGTGGCGAATAATTCCTTATACTGATCTTTAGGCATATCCTTTTTCTTCTTTTCCTTTTTTTGTTAAAGTGTGAGTACAACTTCCCTCTTCATATTCACTTTTTGAAAAATTTCTCATGTGTTGAATTTTCTTGCGTATTCCCTACCCCAGGGCATTTTTTGAGGGCAGGTGTCATTTAGACCCCTGCAGTCGTTTTGACTATTAAGCAACCATTAGCACTGGGTTTAAAGCTGCTGTTGTGGGAAACAGCCACAAGGCGGCAGCATTATTACGTTCTCAACTCTTGTTACTATGGCAACAGAGTCTTCCTGGAGGTAGTGTTCCGAGGTTGTAAATTAGAGTGGAATGTGCTGGGACAAGCCTCCAGAAGTTTATGTCTCCTTACTTATGTTTGTTTTTTAAATTTAATTTCTATTTCTTATCGGAGTAAATTTGATTAGAGTCTTTTGATTGTCTGGCTGTACAGAATCTGCTCAATGATTCCTACATATGTCTGTTCATCTTCGGATTCTGTTACCATGTATGTGAATACAGAATGTATATTTTAAAGGTATTGGTGATTATATAATTCATATAGTTTATCTGTTATATGTTTATATGCATGTAACATACATTAGTATATTTATGTTAATCCCATAGTCCTAATTTACCCATCCTCCCCCCTTTCATTTTGGCTAAGCATTAGTTTATTTCATAAGTCTGTGAGTGTCTTTTTCTGTGGAAATATGTTCATTGGTAGCAATCTTAGGGTAACATGTATAAATGATATCATAGGATATTTGTCATACCCTTTTGACTTACTTAACCTTATATTATTATTTCTAGGCTCTACTGTAGTCCTGAAAACGGCATTGTTCATTTTTTTCCCGAGGCTACTATTCCATTCTGTCCATATACCACTTCTTCTCTGTCCATTCATCTGTTTATGGACCTTTTTTTGCTTCCATGTCTTGGCTATTTCAGTATTGCTGCAGTGCACATTTGACTGCCTGTGTCTTTCCGATTCTGGTGGTCTTAGGTTATAAGCCCGAGAGGTGCCCTGCCGCATCATATGGTAGCTCAATTTCTACCTTTTCAAGCGGCTCCATTCAGTTTGCGTTAGTGCTGTTACCACTTTACATCCCAGCGGCAGATAGAAGGTACACATTTCTCTAAAACACCTTCAGCATTTATAGTTTGTAGACTTTTGCTGATGGCCATTTGTCTGTTGTGAGCTGAAACCTTTATGGAGGTTGGATACGCATGTGGCGAATAATTCCTTATACTGATCTTTAGGCATATCCTTTTTCTTCTTTTCCTTTTTTTGTTAAAGTGTGAGTACAACTTCCCTCTTCATATTCACTTTTTGAAAAATTTCTCATGTGTTGAATTTTCTTGCCTATTCCCTACCCAAGGGCACTTTTTGAGGGCAGGTGTCATTTAGACCCCTGCAGTCGTTGTGACTATTAAGCAACCATTAGCACTGGGTTTAAAGCTGCTGTTGTGGGAAACAGCCACAAGGCGGCAGCATTATTACGTTCTCAACTCTTGTTACTAGGGCAACAGAATCTTCCTGGAGGTAGTGTTCTGAGGTTGTAAATTAGAGTGGAATGTGCTGGGACAAGCCCCCAGAAGTTTATGTCTCCTTACTTATGTTTGTTTTTTAAATTTCATTTCTATTTCTTATCAGCGTAAATTTGATTAGAGTGTTTTGATTGCCTGGCTGTACAGGATCTGCTCAATGATTCATACATATGTCTGTTCATCTTCGGGTCCTGTTACCATGTATGTGATTACAAAATGTATATTTTAAAGGTATTGGTGATTATATAATTCATACAGTTTATCTGTTATATGTTGTTATACACTTAACATACATTAGTATATGTATGTTAACCCCATAGTCCTAATTTACCCATCCTCCCACCTTTCATTTTGCTAACCATTAGTTTATTTCATAAGTCTGTGAGTGTCTTTTTCTGTGGAAATATGTTCATTGGTAGCAATCTTAGGATAACATGTATAAATATTATCATAGGATATTTGTCGTACCCTTTTGAGTTACTTAACCTTATATGATTATTTCTAGGCTCAACTGTAGTCCTGAAAACGGCGTTGTTCATTTTTTTCCCCAGGCTACTATTCTATTTGGTACGTATACTACTTCTTCTTTGTCCATTCATCTGTTTATGAACCTTTTTTCTGCTTCCATGTCTTTGCTATTTCAATATTGCTGCAGTGCTCATTTGCCTGCCCGTGTCTTTCCGATTCAGGTGGTCTTAGGTTATAGGCCCAAAGGGTGACCTGCTGCATCATATGGTAGCTCAATTTTTACCTTTTCAAGAAGCTCCATTCAGTTTGCGTTAGTGCTGTTCCCACTTTACATCCCACCAGCAGCTAGAAGGTACACAGTTCTCTAAAACCCCTTCAGCATTTATAGTTTATAGACATTTTGCTGATGGAAATGACTGGTGTGAGCTGAAACCTTTTTGAATTTGAATTTGCATGTGTCTAATAATTCCTTATACTGAGCTTTAGGCATGTCCTTTTTTTTCTTTTCCTTTTTTTTAAAGAGTGAGTACAACTTCCCTCCTCTTATTGACTTCTTGAAAAATTTCTCATGTGTTGAATTTTCTTGCCTATTCCCTACCCCAGGGCATTTTTCAGGGCAGGTGTCATTGAGAGCCCTGCAGTCCATGTGACTATTAAGCAACCATTAGCACTGGGTTTAAAGCTGCTGTTGTGGGAAAGAGCCACAAGGTGGCAGCATTATTACGTTCTCATCTCTTGTTACTAGGGCAACAGAATCTTCCTGGAGGTAGTGTTCCAAGGTTGTAAATTAGAGTGGAATGTGCTGGGACAAGCCCCCAGAAGTTTATGTCTCCTTACTTAGGTTTGTTTTTTAAATTTAATTTCTATTTCTTATCTGAGTAAATTTGATTAGAGTGTTTGATTGTCTGGCTGTACAGAAACTGCTCAATGATTCCTACATATGTCTGTTAATCTTCGGATTCTGTTACCATGTATGTGATTACAGAATGTATATTTTAAAGGTATTGGTGATTATATAATTCATACAGTTTATCTGTTATATGTTTTTATACACTTAACATACATTAGTATATGTATGTTAACCCCATAGTCCTAGTTTACCCATCCTCCCACCTTTCATTTTGTCTAACCATTAGTTTATTTCATAAGTCTGTGAGTGTCTTTTTCTGTGGAAATATGTTCATTGGTAGCTATCTTAGGATAACATGTATAAATGTTATCATAGGATATTTGTCGTACCCTTTTGAGTTACTTAACCTTATATGATTATTTCTAGGCTCAACTGTAGTCCTGAAAACGGCATTGTTCATTTTTTTCCCGAGGCTACTATTCTATTTGGTACGTATACCACTTCCTCTTTGTCCATTCATCTGTTTATGAACCTTTTTTCTGCTTCCATGTCTTGGCTATTTCAATATTACTGCAGTGCTCATTTGCCTGCCTGTGTCTTTCCGATTCAGGTGGTCTTAGGTTATAGGCCCAAAAGGTGACCTGCCGCATCATATGGTAGCTCAATTTTTACCTTTTCAACAGCTCAATTCAGTTTGCGTTAGTGCTGTTACCACTTTACATCCAACCAGGATCTAGAAGGTACACAGTTCTCTAAAACTCCTTCAGCATTTATAGTTTGTAGACATTTTGCTGATGGAAATGACTGGTGTGAGCTGAAACCTTTTTGAATTTGCATTTGCATGTGTCTAATAATTCCTTATACTGAGGTTTAGGAATGTCCTTTTTTCTCTTTTCCTTTTTTTTTAAAGAGTGAGTACAACTTCCCTCCTCTTATTGACTTCTTGAAAAATTTCTAATGTGTTGAATTTTCTTGCCTATTCCCTACCCCAGGGCATTTTTAAGGGCAGGTGTCATTTAGAGCCCTGCAGTCCTTGTGACTATTAAGCAAACATTAGCACTGGGTTTAAAGCTGCTGTTGTGGGAAAGAGCCACAAGGCAGCAGCATTATTACGTTCTCATCTCTTGTTACTAGGGCAACAGAATCTTCCTGGAGGTAGTGTTCCGAGGTTGTAAATTAGAGTGGAATGTGCTGGGACAAGCCCCCAGAAGTTTATGTCTCCTTACTTATGTTTGTTTTTTTAAATTTAATTTCTATTTCTTATCGGAGTAAATTTGATTAGAGTGTTTTGATTGCCTGGCTGTACAGGATCTGCTCAGTGATTCATACATATTTCTGTTCATCTTCGGGTCCTCTTACCATGTATGTGATTACAAAATGTATATTTTAAAGGTATTGGTGATTATATAATTCATACAGTTTATCTGTTACATGTTTTTATACACTTAACATACATTAGTATATGTATGTTAACCCCATAGTCCTAATTTACCCATCCTCCCACCTTTCATTTTGGCTAACCATTAGTTTATTTCATAAGTCTGTGAGTGTCTTTTCTGTGGAAATATGTTCATTGGTAGCAATCGTAGGATAACATGTATAAATGTTATCATAGGATATTTGTCGTACCCTTTTGAGTTACTTAACCTTATATGATTATTTCTAGGCTCAACTGTAGTCCGGAAAACGGTATTGTTCATTTTTTTCCCAAGGCTACTATGCTATTTGGTACGTATACCACTTCTTTTTTGTCCATTCATCTGTTTATGAACCCTTTTTCTGCTTCCATGTCTTGGCTATTTCAATATTGCTGCAGTGCACCTTTGCCTGCCTGTGTCTTTCCGATTTAGGTGGTCTTAGGTTATAGGCCCAAAAGGTGACCTGCCGCATCATATGGTAGCTCAATTTTTACCTTTTCAAGAAACTCCATTCAGTTTGCGTTAGTGCTGTTACCACTTTACATCCCACCAGCAGCTAGAAGGTACACAGTTCTCTAAAACCCCTTCAGCATTTATAGTTTGTAGACATTTTGCTGATGGAAACGACTGGTGTGAGCTGAAACCTTTTTGAATTTGAATTTGCATGTGTCTAATAATTCATTCTACTGAGCTTTAGGCATGTCCTTTTTTTTCTTTTCCTTTCTTTTTAAAGAGTGAGTACAACTTCCCTCCTCTTATTGACTTCTTGAAAAATTTCTCATGTGTTGAATATTCTTGCCTATTCCCTACCCCAGGGCATTTTTCAGGGCAGGTGTCATTTAGAGCCCTGCAGTCCATGTGACTATTAAGCAACCATTAGCACTGGGTTTAAAGCTGCTGTTGTGGGAAAGAGCCACAAGGCGGCAGCATTATTACGTTCTCATCTCTTGTTACTAGGGCAACAGAATCTTCCTGGTGGTAGTGTTCCGAGGTTGTAAATTAGAGTGGAATGTGCTGGGACAAGCCCCCAGAAGTTTATGTCTCCTTACTTAGGTTTGTTTTTTAAATTAAATTTCTATTTCTTATCGGAGTAAATTTGATTAGAGTGTTTTGATTGTCTGGCTGTACAGAAACTGCTCAATGATTCCTACATATGTCTGTTCATCTTCGGATTCTGTTACCATGTATGTGATTACAGAATGTATATTTTAAAGGTATTGGTGATTATATAATTCATACAGTTTATCTGTTATATGTTTTTATACACTTAACATACATTAGTATATGTATGTTAACCCCATAGTCCTAATTTACCCATCCTCCCACCTTTCATTTTGGCTAACAATTAGTTTATTTTATAAGTCTGTGAGTGTCTTTTTCTGTGGAAATATGTTCATTGGTAGCAATCTTAGGATAACATGTATAAATGATATCATAGGATATTTGTCATACCCTTTTGACTTACTTAACCTTATATGATTATTTCTAGGCTCAACTCTAGTCCTTAAAACGGCATTGTTCATTTTTTCCCCGAGGCTACTATTGCATTCTGTCCATATACCACTTCTTCTCTGTCCATTCATCTGTTTATAGACATTTTTTTTGCTTCCATGTCTTTGCTATTTCCATATTGCTGCAGTGCACATTTGACTGCCTGTGTCTTTCCGATTCTGGTAGTCTTAGGTTATAAGCCAAAGAGGTGCCCTGCCGCATCATATGGTAGCTCAATTTTTACCTTTTCAAGCAGCTCCATTCAGTTTGCGTTAGTGCTGTTACCACTTTACATCCCAGCAGCAGATAGAAGGTATACGTTTCTCTAGAACCCCTTCAGCATTTATAGTTTGTAGACTTTTTGCTGATGGCCATTTGACTGGTGTGAGCTGAAACCTTTTTGGAGGTTGGATACGCATGTGGCGAATAATTCCTTATACTGATCTTTAGGCATATCCTTTTTCTTCTTTTCCTTTTTTTGTTAAAGTGTGAGTACAACTTCCCTCTTCATATTCACTTTTTGAAAAATTTCTCATGTGTTGAATTTTCTTGCGTATTCCCTACCCCAGGGCATTTTTTGAGGGCAGGTGTCATTTAGACCCCTGCAGTCGTTTTGACTATTAAGCAACCATTAGCACTGGGTTTAAAGCTGCTGTTGTGGGAAACAGCCACAAGGCGGCAGCATTATTACGTTCTCAACTCTTGTTACTATGGCAACAGAGTCTTCCTGGAGGTAGTGTTCCGAGGTTGTAAATTAGAGTGGAATGTGCTGGGACAAGCCTCCAGAAGTTTATGTCTCCTTACTTATGTTTGTTTTTTAAATTTAATTTCTATTTCTTATCGGAGTAAATTTGATTAGAGTCTTTTGATTGTCTGGCTGTACAGAATCTGCTCAATGATTCCTACATATGTCTGTTCATCTTCGGATTCTGTTACCATGTATGTGAATACAGAATGTATATTTTAAAGGTATTGGTGATTATATAATTCATATAGTTTATCTGTTATATGTTTATATGCATGTAACATACATTAGTATATTTATGTTAATCCCATAGTCCTAATTTACCCATCCTCCCCCCTTTCATTTTGGCTAAGCATTAGTTTATTTCATAAGTCTGTGAGTGTCTTTTTCTGTGGAAATATGTTCATTGGTAGCAATCTTAGGGTAACATGTATAAATGATATCATAGGATATTTGTCATACCCTTTTGACTTACTTAACCTTATATTATTATTTCTAGGCTCTACTGTAGTCCTGAAAACGGCATTGTTCATTTTTTTCCCGAGGCTACTATTCCATTCTGTCCATATACCACTTCTTCTCTGTCCATTCATCTGTTTATGGACCTTTTTTTGCTTCCATGTCTTGGCTATTTCAGTATTGCTGCAGTGCACATTTGACTGCCTGTGTCTTTCCGATTCTGGTGGTCTTAGGTTATAAGCCCGAGAGGTGCCCTGCCGCATCATATGGTAGCTCAATTTCTACCTTTTCAAGCGGCTCCATTCAGTTTGCGTTAGTGCTGTTACCACTTTACATCCCAGCGGCAGATAGAAGGTACACATTTCTCTAAAACACCTTCAGCATTTATAGTTTGTAGACTTTTGCTGATGGCCATTTGTCTGTTGTGAGCTGAAACCTTTATGGAGGTTGGATACGCATGTGGCGAATAATTCCTTATACTGATCTTTAGGCATATCCTTTTTCTTCTTTTCCTTTTTTTGTTAAAGTGTGAGTACAACTTCCCTCTTCATATTCACTTTTTGAAAAATTTCTCATGTGTTGAATTTTCTTGCCTATTCCCTACCCAAGGGCACTTTTTGAGGGCAGGTGTCATTTAGACCCCTGCAGTCGTTGTGACTATTAAGCAACCATTAGCACTGGGTTTAAAGCTGCTGTTGTGGGAAACAGCCACAAGGCGGCAGCATTATTACGTTCTCAACTCTTGTTACTAGGGCAACAGAATCTTCCTGGAGGTAGTGTTCTGAGGTTGTAAATTAGAGTGGAATGTGCTGGGACAAGCCCCCAGAAGTTTATGTCTCCTTACTTATGTTTGTTTTTTAAATTTCATTTCTATTTCTTATCAGCGTAAATTTGATTAGAGTGTTTTGATTGCCTGGCTGTACAGGATCTGCTCAATGATTCATACATATGTCTGTTCATCTTCGGGTCCTGTTACCATGTATGTGATTACAAAATGTATATTTTAAAGGTATTGGTGATTATATAATTCATACAGTTTATCTGTTATATGTTGTTATACACTTAACATACATTAGTATATGTATGTTAACCCCATAGTCCTAATTTACCCATCCTCCCACCTTTCATTTTGCTAACCATTAGTTTATTTCATAAGTCTGTGAGTGTCTTTTTCTGTGGAAATATGTTCATTGGTAGCAATCTTAGGATAACATGTATAAATATTATCATAGGATATTTGTCGTACCCTTTTGAGTTACTTAACCTTATATGATTATTTCTAGGCTCAACTGTAGTCCTGAAAACGGCGTTGTTCATTTTTTTCCCCAGGCTACTATTCTATTTGGTACGTATACTACTTCTTCTTTGTCCATTCATCTGTTTATGAACCTTTTTTCTGCTTCCATGTCTTTGCTATTTCAATATTGCTGCAGTGCTCATTTGCCTGCCCGTGTCTTTCCGATTCAGGTGGTCTTAGGTTATAGGCCCAAAGGGTGACCTGCTGCATCATATGGTAGCTCAATTTTTACCTTTTCAAGAAGCTCCATTCAGTTTGCGTTAGTGCTGTTCCCACTTTACATCCCACCAGCAGCTAGAAGGTACACAGTTCTCTAAAACCCCTTCAGCATTTATAGTTTATAGACATTTTGCTGATGGAAATGACTGGTGTGAGCTGAAACCTTTTTGAATTTGAATTTGCATGTGTCTAATAATTCCTTATACTGAGCTTTAGGCATGTCCTTTTTTTTCTTTTCCTTTTTTTTAAAGAGTGAGTACAACTTCCCTCCTCTTATTGACTTCTTGAAAAATTTCTCATGTGTTGAATTTTCTTGCCTATTCCCTACCCCAGGGCATTTTTCAGGGCAGGTGTCATTGAGAGCCCTGCAGTCCATGTGACTATTAAGCAACCATTAGCACTGGGTTTAAAGCTGCTGTTGTGGGAAAGAGCCACAAGGTGGCAGCATTATTACGTTCTCATCTCTTGTTACTAGGGCAACAGAATCTTCCTGGAGGTAGTGTTCCAAGGTTGTAAATTAGAGTGGAATGTGCTGGGACAAGCCCCCAGAAGTTTATGTCTCCTTACTTAGGTTTGTTTTTTAAATTTAATTTCTATTTCTTATCTGAGTAAATTTGATTAGAGTGTTTGATTGTCTGGCTGTACAGAAACTGCTCAATGATTCCTACATATGTCTGTTAATCTTCGGATTCTGTTACCATGTATGTGATTACAGAATGTATATTTTAAAGGTATTGGTGATTATATAATTCATACAGTTTATCTGTTATATGTTTTTATACACTTAACATACATTAGTATATGTATGTTAACCCCATAGTCCTAGTTTACCCATCCTCCCACCTTTCATTTTGTCTAACCATTAGTTTATTTCATAAGTCTGTGAGTGTCTTTTTCTGTGGAAATATGTTCATTGGTAGCTATCTTAGGATAACATGTATAAATGTTATCATAGGATATTTGTCGTACCCTTTTGAGTTACTTAACCTTATATGATTATTTCTAGGCTCAACTGTAGTCCTGAAAACGGCATTGTTCATTTTTTTCCCGAGGCTACTATTCTATTTGGTACGTATACCACTTCCTCTTTGTCCATTCATCTGTTTATGAACCTTTTTTCTGCTTCCATGTCTTGGCTATTTCAATATTACTGCAGTGCTCATTTGCCTGCCTGTGTCTTTCCGATTCAGGTGGTCTTAGGTTATAGGCCCAAAAGGTGACCTGCCGCATCATATGGTAGCTCAATTTTTACCTTTTCAACAGCTCAATTCAGTTTGCGTTAGTGCTGTTACCACTTTACATCCAACCAGGATCTAGAAGGTACACAGTTCTCTAAAACTCCTTCAGCATTTATAGTTTGTAGACATTTTGCTGATGGAAATGACTGGTGTGAGCTGAAACCTTTTTGAATTTGCATTTGCATGTGTCTAATAATTCCTTATACTGAGGTTTAGGAATGTCCTTTTTTCTCTTTTCCTTTTTTTTTAAAGAGTGAGTACAACTTCCCTCCTCTTATTGACTTCTTGAAAAATTTCTAATGTGTTGAATTTTCTTGCCTATTCCCTACCCCAGGGCATTTTTAAGGGCAGGTGTCATTTAGAGCCCTGCAGTCCTTGTGACTATTAAGCAAACATTAGCACTGGGTTTAAAGCTGCTGTTGTGGGAAAGAGCCACAAGGCAGCAGCATTATTACGTTCTCATCTCTTGTTACTAGGGCAACAGAATCTTCCTGGAGGTAGTGTTCCGAGGTTGTAAATTAGAGTGGAATGTGCTGGGACAAGCCCCCAGAAGTTTATGTCTCCTTACTTATGTTTGTTTTTTTAAATTTAATTTCTATTTCTTATCGGAGTAAATTTGATTAGAGTGTTTTGATTGCCTGGCTGTACAGGATCTGCTCAGTGATTCATACATATTTCTGTTCATCTTCGGGTCCTCTTACCATGTATGTGATTACAAAATGTATATTTTAAAGGTATTGGTGATTATATAATTCATACAGTTTATCTGTTACATGTTTTTATACACTTAACATACATTAGTATATGTATGTTAACCCCATAGTCCTAATTTACCCATCCTCCCACCTTTCATTTTGGCTAACCATTAGTTTATTTCATAAGTCTGTGAGTGTCTTTTCTGTGGAAATATGTTCATTGGTAGCAATCGTAGGATAACATGTATAAATGTTATCATAGGATATTTGTCGTACCCTTTTGAGTTACTTAACCTTATATGATTATTTCTAGGCTCAACTGTAGTCCGGAAAACGGTATTGTTCATTTTTTTCCCAAGGCTACTATGCTATTTGGTACGTATACCACTTCTTTTTTGTCCATTCATCTGTTTATGAACCCTTTTTCTGCTTCCATGTCTTGGCTATTTCAATATTGCTGCAGTGCACCTTTGCCTGCCTGTGTCTTTCCGATTTAGGTGGTCTTAGGTTATAGGCCCAAAAGGTGACCTGCCGCATCATATGGTAGCTCAATTTTTACCTTTTCAAGAAACTCCATTCAGTTTGCGTTAGTGCTGTTCCCACTTTACATCCCACCAGCAGCTAGAAGGTACACAGTTCTCTAAAACCCCTTCAGCATTTATAGTTTGTAGACATTTTGCTGATGGAAACGACTGGTGTGAGCTGAAACCTTTTTGAATTTGAATTTGCATGTGTCTAATAATTCATTCTACTGAGCTTTAGGCATGTCCTTTTTTTTCTTTTCCTTTCTTTTTAAAGAGTGAGTACAACTTCCCTCCTCTTATTGACTTCTTGAAAAATTTCTCATGTGTTGAATATTCTTGCCTATTCCCTACCCCAGGGCATTTTTCAGGGCAGGTGTCATTTAGAGCCCTGCAGTCCATGTGACTATTAAGCAACCATTAGCACTGGGTTTAAAGCTGCTGTTGTGGGAAAGAGCCACAAGGCGGCAGCATTATTACGTTCTCATCTCTTGTTACTAGGGCAACAGAATCTTCCTGGTGGTAGTGTTCCGAGGTTGTAAATTAGAGTGGAATGTGCTGGGACAAGCCCCCAGAAGTTTATGTCTCCTTACTTAGGTTTGTTTTTTAAATTAAATTTCTATTTCTTATCGGAGTAAATTTGATTAGAGTGTTTTGATTGTCTGGCTGTACAGAAACTGCTCAATGATTCCTACATATGTCTGTTCATCTTCGGATTCTGTTACCATGTATGTGATTACAGAATGTATATTTTAAAGGTATTGGTGATTATATAATTCATACAGTTTATCTGTTATATGTTTTTATACACTTAACATACATTAGTATATGTATGTTAACCCCATAGTCCTAATTTACCCATCCTCCCACCTTTCATTTTGGCTAACAATTAGTTTATTTTATAAGTCTGTGAGTGTCTTTTTCTGTGGAAATATGTTCATTGGTAGCAATCTTAGGATAACATGTATAAATGATATCATAGGATATTTGTCATACCCTTTTGACTTACTTAACCTTATATGATTATTTCTAGGCTCAACTCTAGTCCTTAAAACGGCATTGTTCATTTTTTCCCCGAGGCTACTATTGCATTCTGTCCATATACCACTTCTTCTCTGTCCATTCATCTGTTTATAGACATTTTTTTTGCTTCCATGTCTTTGCTATTTCCATATTGCTGCAGTGCACATTTGACTGCCTGTGTCTTTCCGATTCTGGTAGTCTTAGGTTATAAGCCAAAGAGGTGCCCTGCCGCATCATATGGTAGCTCAATTTTTACCTTTTCAAGCAGCTCCATTCAGTTTGCGTTAGTGCTGTTACCACTTTACATCCCAGCAGCAGATAGAAGGTATACGTTTCTCAAGAACCCCTTCAGCATTTATAGTTTGTAGACTTTTTGCTGATGGCCATTTGACTGGTGTGAGCTGAAACCTTTTTGGAGGTTGGATACGCATGTGGCGAATAATTCCTTATACTGATCTTTAGGCATATCCTTTTTCTTCTTTTCCTTTTTTTGTTAAAGTGTGAGTACAACTTCCCTCTTCATATTCACTTTTTGAAAAATTTCTCATGTGTTGAATTTTCTTGCGTATTCCCTACCCCAGGGCATTTTTTGAGGGCAGGTGTCATTTAGACCCCTGCAGTCGTTTTGACTATTAAGCAACCATTAGCACTGGGTTTAAAGCTGCTGTTGTGGGAAACAGCCACAAGGCGGCAGCATTATTACGTTCTCAACTCTTGTTACTATGGCAACAGAGTCTTCCTGGAGGTAGTGTTCCGAGGTTGTAAATTAGAGTGGAATGTGCTGGGACAAGCCTCCAGAAGTTTATGTCTCCTTACTTATGTTTGTTTTTTAAATTTAATTTCTATTTCTTATCGGAGTAAATTTGATTAGAGTCTTTTGATTGTCTGGCTGTACAGAATCTGCTCAATGATTCCTACATATGTCTGTTCATCTTCGGATTCTGTTACCATGTATGTGAATACAGAATGTATATTTTAAAGGTATTGGTGATTATATAATTCATATAGTTTATCTGTTATATGTTTATATGCATGTAACATACATTAGTATATTTATGTTAATCCCATAGTCCTAATTTACCCATCCTCCCCCCTTTCATTTTGGCTAAGCATTAGTTTATTTCATAAGTCTGTGAGTGTCTTTTTCTGTGGAAATATGTTCATTGGTAGCAATCTTAGGGTAACATGTATAAATGATATCATAGGATATTTGTCATACCCTTTTGACTTACTTAACCTTATATTATTATTTCTAGGCTCTACTGTAGTCCTGAAAACGGCATTGTTCATTTTTTTCCCGAGGCTACTATTCCATTCTGTCCATATACCACTTCTTCTCTGTCCATTCATCTGTTTATGGACCTTTTTTTTGCTTCCATGTCTTGGCTATTTCAGTATTGCTGCAGTGCACATTTGACTGCCTGTGTCTTTCCGATTCTGGTGGTCTTAGGTTATAAGCCCGAGAGGTGCCCTGCCGCATCATATGGTAGCTCAATTTCTACCTTTTCAAGCGGCTCCATTCAGTTTGCGTTAGTGCTGTTACCACTTTACATCCCAGCGGCAGATAGAAGGTACACATTTCTCTAAAACACCTTCAGCATTTATAGTTTGTAGACTTTTGCTGATGGCCATTTGTCTGTTGTGAGCTGAAACCTTTATGGAGGTTGGATACGCATGTGGCGAATAATTCCTTATACTGATCTTTAGGCATATCCTTTTTCTTCTTTTCCTTTTTTTGTTAAAGTGTGAGTACAACTTCCCTCTTCATATTCACTTTTTGAAAAATTTCTCATGTGTTGAATTTTCTTGCCTATTCCCTACCCAAGGGCACTTTTTGAGGGCAGGTGTCATTTAGACCCCTGCAGTCGTTGTGACTATTAAGCAACCATTAGCACTGGGTTTAAAGCTGCTGTTGTGGGAAACAGCCACAAGGCGGCAGCATTATTACGTTCTCAACTCTTGTTACTAGGGCAACAGAATCTTCCTGGAGGTAGTGTTCTGAGGTTGTAAATTAGAGTGGAATGTGCTGGGACAAGCCCCCAGAAGTTTATGTCTCCTTACTTATGTTTGTTTTTTAAATTTCATTTCTATTTCTTATCAGCGTAAATTTGATTAGAGTGTTTTGATTGCCTGGCTGTACAGGATCTGCTCAATGATTCATACATATGTCTGTTCATCTTCGGGTCCTGTTACCATGTATGTGATTACAAAATGTATATTTTAAAGGTATTGGTGATTATATAATTCATACAGTTTATCTGTTATATGTTGTTATACACTTAACATACATTAGTATATGTATGTTAACCCCATAGTCCTAATTTACCCATCCTCCCACCTTTCATTTTGCTAACCATTAGTTTATTTCATAAGTCTGTGAGTGTCTTTTTCTGTGGAAATATGTTCATTGGTAGCAATCTTAGGATAACATGTATAAATATTATCATAGGATATTTGTCGTACCCTTTTGAGTTACTTAACCTTATATGATTATTTCTAGGCTGAACTGTAGTCCTGAAAACGGCGTTGTTCATTTTTTTCCCCAGGCTACTATTCTATTTGGTACGTATACTACTTCTTCTTTGTCCATTCATCTGTTTATGAACCTTTTTTCTGCTTCCATGTCTTTGCTATTTCAATATTGCTGCAGTGCTCATTTGCCTGCCCGTGTCTTTCCGATTCAGGTGGTCTTAGGTTATAGGCCCAAAGGGTGACCTGCTGCATCATATGGTAGCTCAATTTTTACCTTTTCAAGAAGCTCCATTCAGTTTGCGTTAGTGCTGTTCCCACTTTACATCCCACCAGCAGCTAGAAGGTACACAGTTCTCTAAAACCCCTTCAGCATTTATAGTTTATAGACATTTTGCTGATGGAAATGACTGGTGTGAGCTGAAACCTTTTTGAATTTGAATTTGCATGTGTCTAATAATTCCTTATACTGAGCTTTAGGCATGTCCTTTTTTTTCTTTTCCTTTTTTTTAAAGAGTGAGTACAACTTCCCTCCTCTTATTGACTTCTTGAAAAATTTCTCATGTGTTGAATTTTCTTGCCTATTCCCTACCCCAGGGCATTTTTCAGGGCAGGTGTCATTGAGAGCCCTGCAGTCCATGTGACTATTAAGCAACCATTAGCACTGGGTTTAAAGCTGCTGTTGTGGGAAAGAGCCACAAGGTGGCAGCATTATTACGTTCTCATCTCTTGTTACTAGGGCAACAGAATCTTCCTGGAGGTAGTGTTCCAAGGTTGTAAATTAGAGTGGAATGTGCTGGGACAAGCCCCCAGAAGTTTATGTCTCCTTACTTAGGTTTGTTTTTTAAATTTAATTTCTATTTCTTATCTGAGTAAATTTGATTAGAGTGTTTGATTGTCTGGCTGTACAGAAACTGCTCAATGATTCCTACATATGTCTGTTAATCTTCGGATTCTGTTACCATGTATGTGATTACAGAATGTATATTTTAAAGGTATTGGTGATTATATAATTCATACAGTTTATCTGTTATATGTTTTTATACACTTAACATACATTAGTATATGTATGTTAACCCCATAGTCCTAGTTTACCCATCCTCCCACCTTTCATTTTGTCTAACCATTAGTTTATTTCATAAGTCTGTGAGTGTCTTTTTCTGTGGAAATATGTTCATTGGTAGCTATCTTAGGATAACATGTATAAATGTTATCATAGGATATTTGTCGTACCCTTTTGAGTTACTTAACCTTATATGATTATTTATAGGCTCAACTGTAGTCCTGAAAACGGCATTGTTCATTTTTTTCCCGAGGCTACTATTCTATTTGGTACGTATACCACTTCCTCTTTGTCCATTCATCTGTTTATGAACCTTTTTTCTGCTTCCATGTCTTGGCTATTTCAATATTGCTGCAGTGCTCATTTGCCTGCCTGTGTCTTTCCGATTCAGGTGGTCTTCGGTTATAGGCCCAAAAGGTGACCTGCCGCATCATATGGTAGCTCAATTTTTACCTTTTCAACAGCTCAATTCAGTTTGCGTTAGTGCTGTTACCACTTTACATCCAACCAGGATCTAGAAGGTACACAGTTCTCTAAAACTCCTTCAGCATTTATAGTTTGTAGACATTTTGCTGATGGAAATGACTGGTGTGAGCTGAAACCTTTTTGAATTTGCATTTGCATGTGTCTAATAATTCCTTATACTGAGGTTTAGGAATGTCCTTTTTTCTCTTTTCCTTTTTTTTTAAAGAGTGAGTACAACTTCCCTCCTCTTATTGACTTCTTGAAAAATTTCTAATGTGTTGAATTTTCTTGCCTATTCCCTACCCCAGGGCATTTTTAAGGGCAGGTGTCATTTAGAGCCCTGCAGTCCTTGTGACTATTAAGCAAACATTAGCACTGGGTTTAAAGCTGCTGTTGTGGGAAAGAGCCACAAGGCAGCAGCATTATTACGTTCTCATCTCTTGTTACTAGGGCAACAGAATCTTCCTGGAGGTAGTGTTCCGAGGTTGTAAATTAGAGTGGAATGTGCTGGGACAAGCCCCCAGAAGTTTATGTCTCCTTACTTATGTTTGTTTTTTTAAATTTAATTTCTATTTCTTATCGGAGTAAATTTGATTAGAGTGTTTTGATTGCCTGGCTGTACAGGATCTGCTCAGTGATTCATACATATTTCTGTTCATCTTCGGGTCCTCTTACCATGTATGTGATTACAAAATGTATATTTTAAAGGTATTGGTGATTATATAATTCATACAGTTTATCTGTTACATGTTTTTATACACTTAACATACATTAGTATATGTATGTTAACCCCATAGTCCTAATTTACCCATCCTCCCACCTTTCATTTTGGCTAACCATTAGTTTATTTCATAAGTCTGTGAGTGTCTTTTCTGTGGAAATATGTTCATTGGTAGCAATCATAGGATAACATGTATAAATGTTATCATAGGATATTTGTCGTACCCTTTTGAGTTACTTAACCTTATATGATTATTTCTAGGCTCAACTGTAGTCCGGAAAACGGTATTGTTCATTTTTTTCCCAAGGCTACTATGCTATTTGGTACGTATACCACTTCTTTTTTGTCCATTCATCTGTTTATGAACCCTTTTTCTGCTTCCATGTCTTGGCTATTTCAATATTGCTGCAGTGCACCTTTGCCTGCCTGTGTCTTTCCGATTTAGGTGGTCTTAGGTTATAGGCCCAAAAGGTGACCTGCCGCATCATATGGTAGCTCAATTTTTACCTTTTCAAGAAACTCCATTCAGTTTGCGTTAGTGCTGTTACCACTTTACATCCCACCAGCAGCTAGAAGGTACACAGTTCTCTAAAACCCCTTCAGCATTTATAGTTTGTAGACATTTTGCTGATGGAAACGACTGGTGTGAGCTGAAACCTTTTTGAATTTGAATTTGCATGTGTCTAATAATTCATTCTACTGAGCTTTAGGCATGTCCTTTTTTTTCTTTTCCTTTCTTTTTAAAGAGTGAGTACAACTTCCCTCCTCTTATTGACTTCTTGAAAAATTTCTCATGTGTTGAATATTCTTGCCTATTCCCTACCCCAGGGCATTTTTCAGGGCAGGTGTCATTTAGAGCCCTGCAGTCCATGTGACTATTAAGCAACCATTAGCACTGGGTTTAAAGCTGCTGTTGTGGGAAAGAGCCACAAGGCGGCAGCATTATTACGTTCTCATCTCTTGTTACTAGGGCAACAGAATCTTCCTGGTGGTAGTGTTCCGAGGTTGTAAATTAGAGTGGAATGTGCTGGGACAAGCCCCCAGAAGTTTATGTCTCCTTACTTAGGTTTGTTTTTTAAATTAAATTTCTATTTCTTATCGGAGTAAATTTGATTAGAGTGTTTTGATTGTCTGGCTGTACAGAAACTGCTCAATGATTCCTACATATGTCTGTTCATCTTCGGATTCTGTTACCATGTATGTTATTACAGAATGTATATTTTAAAGGTATTGGTGATTATATAATTCATACAGTTTATCTGTTATATGTTTTTATACACTTAACATACATTAGTATATGTATGTTAACCCCATAGTCCTAATTTACCCATCCTCCCACCTTTCATTTTGGCTAACAATTAGTTTATTTTATAAGTCTGTGAGTGTCTTTTTCTGTGGAAATATGTTCATTGGTAGCAATCTTAGGATAACATGTATAAATGATATCATAGGATATTTGTCATACCCTTTTGACTTACTTAACCTTATATGATTATTTCTAGGCTCAACTCTAGTCCTTAAAACGGCATTGTTCATTTTTTCCCCGAGGCTACTATTGCATTCTGTCCATATACCACTTCTTCTCTGTCCATTCATCTGTTTATAGACATTTTTTTTGCTTCCATGTCTTTGCTATTTCCATATTGCTGCAGTGCACATTTGACTGCCTGTGTCTTTCCGATTCTGGTAGTCTTAGGTTATAAGCCAAAGAGGTGCCCTGCCGCATCATATGGTAGCTCAATTTTTACCTTTTCAAGCAGCTCCATTCAGTTTGCGTTAGTGCTGTTACCACTTTACATCCCAGCAGCAGATAGAAGGTATACGTTTCTCAAGAACCCCTTCAGCATTTATAGTTTGTAGACTTTTTGCTGATGGCCATTTGACTGGTGTGAGCTGAAACCTTTTTGGAGGTTGGATACGCATGTGGCGAATAATTCCTTATACTGATCTTTAGGCATATCCTTTTTCTTCTTTTCCTTTTTTTGTTAAAGTGTGAGTACAACTTCCCTCTTCATATTCACTTTTTGAAAAATTTCTCATGTGTTGAATTTTCTTGCGTATTCCCTACCCCAGGGCATTTTTTGAGGGCAGGTGTCATTTAGACCCCTGCAGTCGTTTTGACTATTAAGCAACCATTAGCACTGGGTTTAAAGCTGCTGTTGTGGGAAACAGCCACAAGGCGGCAGCATTATTACGTTCTCAACTCTTGTTACTATGGCAACAGAGTCTTCCTGGAGGTAGTGTTCCGAGGTTGTAAATTAGAGTGGAATGTGCTGGGACAAGCCTCCAGAAGTTTATGTCTCCTTACTTATGTTTGTTTTTTAAATTTAATTTCTATTTCTTATCGGAGTAAATTTGATTAGAGTCTTTTGATTGTCTGGCTGTACAGAATCTGCTCAATGATTCCTACATATGTCTGTTCATCTTCGGATTCTGTTACCATGTATGTGAATACAGAATGTATATTTTAAAGGTATTGGTGATTATATAATTCATATAGTTTATCTGTTATATGTTTATATGCATGTAACATACATTAGTATATTTATGTTAATCCCATAGTCCTAATTTACCCATCCTCCCCCCTTTCATTTTGGCTAAGCATTAGTTTATTTCATAAGTCTGTGAGTGTCTTTTTCTGTGGAAATATGTTCATTGGTAGCAATCTTAGGGTAACATGTATAAATGATATCATAGGATATTTGTCATACCCTTTTGACTTACTTAACCTTATATTATTATTTCTAGGCTCTACTGTAGTCCTGAAAACGGCATTGTTCATTTTTTTCCCGAGGCTACTATTCCATTCTGTCCATATACCACTTCTTCTCTGTCCATTCATCTGTTTATGGACCTTTTTTTGCTTCCATGTCTTGGCTATTTCAGTATTGCTGCAGTGCACATTTGACTGCCTGTGTCTTTCCGATTCTGGTGGTCTTAGGTTATAAGCCCGAGAGGTGCCCTGCCGCATCATATGGTAGCTCAATTTCTACCTTTTCAAGCGGCTCCATTCAGTTTGCGTTAGTGCTGTTACCACTTTACATCCCAGCGGCAGATAGAAGGTACACATTTCTCTAAAACACCTTCAGCATTTATAGTTTGTAGACTTTTGCTGATGGCCATTTGTCTGTTGTGAGCTGAAACCTTTATGGAGGTTGGATACGCATGTGGCGAATAATTCCTTATACTGATCTTTAGGCATATCCTTTTTCTTCTTTTCCTTTTTTTGTTAAAGTGTGAGTACAACTTCCCTCTTCATATTCACTTTTTGAAAAATTTCTCATGTGTTGAATTTTCTTGCCTATTCCCTACCCAAGGGCACTTTTTGAGGGCAGGTGTCATTTAGACCCCTGCAGTCGTTGTGACTATTAAGCAACCATTAGCACTGGGTTTAAAGCTGCTGTTGTGGGAAACAGCCACAAGGCGGCAGCATTATTACGTTCTCAACTCTTGTTACTAGGGCAACAGAATCTTCCTGGAGGTAGTGTTCTGAGGTTGTAAATTAGAGTGGAATGTGCTGGGACAAGCCCCCAGAAGTTTATGTCTCCTTACTTATGTTTGTTTTTTAAATTTCATTTCTATTTCTTATCAGCGTAAATTTGATTAGAGTGTTTTGATTGCCTGGCTGTACAGGATCTGCTCAATGATTCATACATATGTCTGTTCATCTTCGGGTCCTGTTACCATGTATGTGATTACAAAATGTATATTTTAAAGGTATTGGTGATTATATAATTCATACAGTTTATCTGTTATATGTTGTTATACACTTAACATACATTAGTATATGTATGTTAACCCCATAGTCCTAATTTACCCATCCTCCCACCTTTCATTTTGCTAACCATTAGTTTATTTCATAAGTCTGTGAGTGTCTTTTTCTGTGGAAATATGTTCATTGGTAGCAATCTTAGGATAACATGTATAAATATTATCACAGGATATTTGTCGTACCCTTTTGAGTTACTTAACCTTATATGATTATTTCTAGGCTCAACTGTAGTCCTGAAAACGGCGTTGTTCATTTTTTTCCCCAGGCTACTATTCTATTTGGTACGTATACTACTTCTTCTTTGTCCATTCATCTGTTTATGAACCTTTTTTCTGCTTCCATGTCTTGGCTATTTCAATATTGCTGCAGTGCTCATTTGCCTGCCTGTGTCTTTCCGATTCAGGTGGTCTTAGGTTATAGGCCCAAAGGGTGACCTGCTGCATCATATGGTAGCTCAATTTTTACCTTGTCAAGAAGCTCCATTCAGTTTGCGTTAGTGCTGTTACCACTTTACATCCCACCAGCAGCTAGAAGGTACACAGTTCTCTAAAACCCCTTCAGCATTTATAGTTTATAGACATTTTGCTGATGGAAATGACTGGTGTGAGCTGAAACCTTTTTGAATTTGAATTTGCATGTGTCTAATAATTCCTTATACTGAGCTTTAGGCATGTCCTTTTTTTTCTTTTCCTTTTTTTTAAAGAGTGAGTACAACTTCCCTCCTCTTATTGACTTCTTGAAAAATTTCTCATGTGTTGAATTTTCTTGCCTATTCCCTACCGCAGGGCATTTTTCAGGGCAGGTGTCATTTAGAGCCCTGCAGTCCATGTGACTATTAAGCAACCATTAGCACTGGGTTTAAAGCTGCTGTTGTGGGAAAGAGCCACAAGGCGGCAGCATTATTACGTTCTCATCTCTTGTTACTAGGGCAACAGAATCTTCCTGGAGGTAGTGTTCCGAGGTTGTAAATTAGAGTGGAATGTGCTGGGACAAGCCCCCAGAAGTTTATGTCTCCTTACTTAGGTTTGTTTTTTAAATGTAATTTCTATTTCTTATCGGAGTAAATTTGATTAGAGTGTTTTGATTGTCTGGCTGTACAGAAACTGCTCAATGATTCCTACATATGTCTGTTCATCATCGGATTCTGTTACCATGTATGTTATTACAGAATGTATATTTTAAAGGTATTGGTGATTATATAATTCATACAGTTTATCTGTTATATGTTTTTATACACTTAACATACATTAGTATATGTATGTTAACCCCATAGTCCTAATTTACCCATCCTCCCACCTTTCATTTTGGCTAACAATTAGTTTATTTCATAAGTCTGTGAGTGTCTTTTTCTGTGGAAATATGTTCATTGGTAGCAATCTTAGGATAACATGTATAAATGATATCATAGGATATTTGTCATACCCTTTTGACTTGCTTAACCTTATATGATTATTTCTAGGCTCAACTCTAGTCCTTAAAACGGCATTGTTCATTTTTTCCCCGAGGCTACTATTGCATTCTGTCCATATACCACTTCTTCTCTGTCCATTCATCTGTTTATGGACATTTTTTTTGCTTCCATGTCTTTGCTATTTCCATATTGCTGCAGTGCACATTTGACTGCCTGTGTCTTTCCGATTCTGGTAGTCTTAGGTTATAAGCCGAAGAGGTGCCCTGCCGCATCATATGGTAGCTCAATTTTTACCTTTTCAAGCAGCTCCATTCAGTTTGCGTTAGTGCTGTTACCACTTTACATCCCACCAGCAGATAGAAGGTATACATTTCTCTAAAACCCCTTCAGCATTTATAGTTTGTAGACTTTTTGCTGATGGCCATTTGACTGGTGTGAGCTGAAACCTTTTTGGAGGTTGGATACGCATGTGGCGAATAATTCCTTATACTGATCTTTAGGCATATCCTTTTTCTTCTTTTCCTTTTTTTGTTAAAGTGTGAGTACAACTTCCCTCTTCATATTCACTTTTTGAAAAATTTCTCATGTGTTGAATTTTTTTGCGTATTCCCTACCCCAGGGCATTTTTTGAGGGCAGGTGTCATTTAGACCCCTGCAGTCGTTTTGACTATTAAGCAACCATTAGCAGTGGGTTTAAAGCTGCTGTTGTGGGAAACAGCCACAAGGCGGCAGCATTATTACGTTCTCAACTCTTGTTACTATGGCAACAGAGTCTTCCTGGAGGTAGTGTTCCGAGGTTGTAAATTAGAGTGGAATGTGCTGGGACAAGCCTCCAGAAGTTTATGTCTCCTTACTTATGTTTGTTTTTTAAATTTAATTTCTATTTCTTATCGGAGTAAATTTGATTTTAGTGTTTTGATTGCCTGGCTGTACAGAATCTGCTCAATGATTCATACATATGTCTGTTCATCTTCGGATTCTGTTACCATGTATTTGAATACAGAATGTATATTTTAAAGGTATTGGTGATTATATAATTCATATAGTTTATCTGTTATATGTTTATATGCATGTAACATACATTAGTATATTTATGTAAATCCCATAGTCCTAATTTACCCATCCTCCCCCCTTTCATTTTGGCTAAGCATTAGTTTATTTCATAAGTCTGTGAGTGTCTTTTTCTGTGGAAATATGTTCATTGGTAGCAATCTTAGGGTAACATGTATAAATGATATCATAGGATATTTGTCATACCCTTTTGACTTACTTAACCTTATATTATTATTTCTAGGCTCTACTGTAGTCCTGAAAACGGCATTGTTCATTTTTTTCCCGAGGCTACTATTCCATTCTGTCCATATACCACTTCTTCTCTGTCCATTCATCTGTTTATGGACCTTTTTTTGCTTCCATGTCTTGGCTATTTCAGTATTGCTGCAGTGCACATTTGACTGCCTGTGTCTTTCCGATTCTGGTGGTCTTAGGTTATAAGCCCGAGAGGTGCCCTGCCGCATCATATGGTAGCTCAATTTCTACCTTTTCAAGCGGCTCCATTCAGTTTGCGTTAGTGCTGTTACCACTTTACATCCCAGCGGCAGATAGAAGGTACACATTTCTCTAAAACACCTTCAGCATTTATAGTTTGTAGACTTTTGCTGATGGCCATTTGTCTGTTGTGAGCTGAAACCTTTATGGAGGTTGGATACGCATGTGGCGAATAATTCCTTATACTGATCTTTAGGCATATCCTTTTTCTTCTTTTCCTTTTTTTGTTAAAGTGTGAGTACAACTTCCCTCTTCATATTCACTTTTTGAAAAATTTCTCATGTGTTGAATTTTCTTGCCTATTCCCTACCCAAGGGCACTTTTTGAGGGCAGGTGTCATTTAGACCCCTGCAGTCGTTGTGACTATTAAGCAACCATTAGCACTGGGTTTAAAGCTGCTGTTGTGGGAAACAGCCACAAGGCGGCAGCATTATTACGTTCTCAACTCTTGTTACTAGGGCAACAGAATCTTCCTGGAGGTAGTGTTCTGAGGTTGTAAATTAGAGTGGAATGTGCTGGGACAAGCCCCCAGAAGTTTATGTCTCCTTACTTATGTTTGTTTTTTAAATTTCATTTCTATTTCTTATCAGCGTAAATTTGATTAGAGTGTTTTGATTGCCTGGCTGTACAGGATCTGCTCAATGATTCATACATATGTCTGTTCATCTTCGGGTCCTGTTACCATGTATGTGATTACAAAATGTATATTTTAAAGGTATTGGTGATTATATAATTCATACAGTTTATCTGTTATATGTTGTTATACACTTAACATACATTAGTATATGTATGTTAACCCCATAGTCCTAATTTACCCATCCTCCCACCTTTCATTTTGCTAACCATTAGTTTATTTCATAAGTCTGTGAGTGTCTTTTTCTGTGGAAATATGTTCATTGGTAGCAATCTTAGGATAACATGTATAAATATTATCACAGGATATTTGTCGTACCCTTTTGAGTTACTTAACCTTATATGATTATTTCTAGGCTCAACTGTAGTCCTGAAAACGGCGTTGTTCATTTTTTTCCCCAGGCTACTATTCTATTTGGTACGTATACTACTTCTTCTTTGTCCATTCATCTGTTTATGAACCTTTTTTCTGCTTCCATGTCTTGGCTATTTCAATATTGCTGCAGTGCTCATTTGCCTGCCTGTGTCTTTCCGATTCAGGTGGTCTTAGGTTATAGGCCCAAAGGGTGACCTGCTGCATCATATGGTAGCTCAATTTTTACCTTGTCAAGAAGCTCCATTCAGTTTGCGTTAGTGCTGTTACCACTTTACATCCCACCAGCAGCTAGAAGGTACACAGTTCTCTAAAACCCCTTCAGCATTTATAGTTTATAGACATTTTGCTGATGGAAATGACTGGTGTGAGCTGAAACCTTTTTGAATTTGAATTTGCATGTGTCTAATAATTCCTTATACTGAGCTTTAGGCATGTCCTTTTTTTTCTTTTCCTTTTTTTTAAAGAGTGAGTACAACTTCCCTCCTCTTATTGACTTCTTGAAAAATTTCTCATGTGTTGAATTTTCTTGCCTATTCCCTACCGCAGGGCATTTTTCAGGGCAGGTGTCATTTAGAGCCCTGCAGTCCATGTGACTATTAAGCAACCATTAGCACTGGGTTTAAAGCTGCTGTTGTGGGAAAGAGCCACAAGGCGGCAGCATTATTACGTTCTCATCTCTTGTTACTAGGGCAACAGAATCTTCCTGGAGGTAGTGTTCCGAGGTTGTAAATTAGAGTGGAATGTGCTGGGACAAGCCCCCAGAAGTTTATGTCTCCTTACTTAGGTTTGTTTTTTAAATGTAATTTCTATTTCTTATCGGAGTAAATTTGATTAGAGTGTTTTGATTGTCTGGCTGTACAGAAACTGCTCAATGATTCCTACATATGTCTGTTCATCATCGGATTCTGTTACCATGTATGTTATTACAGAATGTATATTTTAAAGGTATTGGTGATTATATAATTCATACAGTTTATCTGTTATATGTTTTTATACACTTAACATACATTAGTATATGTATGTTAACCCCATAGTCCTAATTTACCCATCCTCCCACCTTTCATTTTGGCTAACAATTAGTTTATTTCATAAGTCTGTGAGTGTCTTTTTCTGTGGAAATATGTTCATTGGTAGCAATCTTAGGATAACATGTATAAATGATATCATAGGATATTTGTCATACCCTTTTGACTTGCTTAACCTTATATGATTATTTCTAGGCTCAACTCTAGTCCTTAAAACGGCATTGTTCATTTTTTCCCCGAGGCTACTATTGCATTCTGTCCATATACCACTTCTTCTCTGTCCATTCATCTGTTTATGGACATTTTTTTTGCTTCCATGTCTTTGCTATTTCCATATTGCTGCAGTGCACATTTGACTGCCTGTGTCTTTCCGATTCTGGTAGTCTTAGGTTATAAGCCGAAGAGGTGCCCTGCCGCATCATATGGTAGCTCAATTTTTACCTTTTCAAGCAGCTCCATTCAGTTTGCGTTAGTGCTGTTACCACTTTACATCCCACCAGCAGATAGAAGGTATACATTTCTCTAAAACCCCTTCAGCATTTATAGTTTGTAGACTTTTTGCTGATGGCCATTTGACTGGTGTGAGCTGAAACCTTTTTGGAGGTTGGATACGCATGTGGCGAATAATTCCTTATACTGATCTTTAGGCATATCCTTTTTCTTCTTTTCCTTTTTTTGTTAAAGTGTGAGTACAACTTCCCTCTTCATATTCACTTTTTGAAAAATTTCTCATGTGTTGAATTTTTTTGCGTATTCCCTACCCCAGGGCATTTTTTGAGGGCAGGTGTCATTTAGACCCCTGCAGTCGTTTTGACTATTAAGCAACCATTAGCACTGGGTTTAAAGCTGCTGTTGTGGGAAACAGCCACAAGGCGGCAGCATTATTACGTTCTCAACTCTTGTTACTATGGCAACAGAGTCTTCCTGGAGGTAGTGTTCCGAGGTTGTAAATTAGAGTGGAATGTGCTGGGACAAGCCTCCAGAAGTTTATGTCTCCTTACTTATGTTTGTTTTTTAAATTTAATTTCTATTTCTTATCGGAGTAAATTTGATTTTAGTGTTTTGATTGCCTGGCTGTACAGAATCTGCTCAATGATTCATACATATGTCTGTTCATCTTCGGATTCTGTTACCATGTATTTGAATACAGAATGTATATTTTAAAGGTATTGGTGATTATATAATTCATATAGTTTATCTGTTATATGTTTATATGCATGTAACATACATTAGTATATTTATGTAAATCCCATAGTCCTAATTTACCCATCCTCCCCCCTTTCATTTTGGCTAACCATTAGTTTATTTCATAAGTCTGTGAGTGTCTTTTTCTGTGGAAATATGTTCATTGGTAGCAATCTTAGGATAACACGTATAAATGATATCATAGGATATTTGTCGTACCCTTTTGACTTACTTAACCTTATATTATTATTTCTAGGCTCTACTGTAGTCCTGAAAACGGCATTGTTCATTTTTTTCCTGAGGCTACTATTCCATTCTGTCCATATACCACTTCTTCTCTGTCCATTCATCTGTTTATGGACATTTTTTTTGCTTCCATGTCTTTGCTATTTCCATATTGCTGCAGTGCACATTTGACTGCCTGTGTCTTTCCGATTCTGGTAGTCTTAGGTTATAAGCCCAAGAGGTGCCCTGCCGCATCATATGGTAGCTCAATTTTTACCTTTTCAAGCAGCTCCATTCAGTTTGCGTTAGTGCTTTTACCACTTTACATCCCACCAGCAGCTAGAAAGTACACAGTTCTCTAAAACCCCTTCAGCATTTATAGTTTATAGACATTTTGCTGATGGAAATGACTGGTGTGAGCTGAAACCTTTTTGAATTTGAATTTGCATGTGTCTAATAATTCCTTATACTGAGCTTTAGGCATGTCCTTTTTTTTCTTTTCCTTTTTTTTTAAAGAGTGAGTACAACTTCCCTCCTCTTATTGACTTCTTGAAAAATTTCTCATGTGTTGAATTTTCTTGCCTATTCCCTACCCCAGGGCATTTTTCAGGGCAGGTGTCATTTAGAGCCCTGCAGTCCTTGTGACTATTAAGCAACCATTAGCACTGGGTTTAATGCTGCTGTTGTGGGAAACAGCCACAAGGCGGCAGCATTATTACGTTCTCATCTCTTGTTACTAGGGCAACAGAATCTTCCTGGAGGTAGTGTTCCGTGGTTGTAAATTAGAGTGGAATGTGCTGGGACGAGCCCCCAGAAGTTTATGTCTCCTTACTTATGTTTGTTTTTTAAATTTAATTCTATTTCTTTTTGGAGTAAATTTGATTAGAGTTTTTTGATTGTCTGGCTGTACAGAATCTGCTCAATGATTCCTACATATGTCTGTTCATCTTCGGATTCTGTTACCATGTATGTGAATACAGAATGTATATTTTAAAGGTATTGGTGATTATATAATTCATATAGTTTATCTGTTATATGTTTATATGCATGTAACATACATTAGTATATTTATGTTAATCCCATAGTCCTAATTTACCCATCCTCCCCCCTTTCATTTTGGCTAACCATTAGTTTATTTCATAAGTCTGTGAGTGTCTTTTTCTGTGGAAATATGTTCATTGGTAGCAATCTTAGGATAACATGTATAAATGATATCATAGGATATTTGTCATACCCTTTTGACTTACTTAACCTTATATTATTATTTCTAGGCTCTACTGTAGTCCTGAAAACGGCATTGTTCATTTTTTTCCCGAGGCTACTATTCCATTCTGTCCATATACCACTTCTTCTCTGTCCATTCATCTGTTTATGGACCTTTTTTTGCTTCCATGTCTTGGCTATTTCAGTATTGCTGCAGTGCACATTTGACTGCCTGTGTCTTTCCGATTCTGGTGGTCTTAGGTTATAAGCCCGAGAGGTGCCCTGCCGCATCATATGGTAGCTCAATTTCTACCTTTTCAAGCGGCTCCATTCAGTTTGCGTTAGTGCTGTTACCACTTTACATCCCAGCAGCAGATAGAAGGTACACATTTCTCTAAAACACCTTCAGCATTTATAGTTTGTAGACTTTTGCTGATGGCCATTTGACTGTTGTGAGCTGAAACCTTTATGGAGGTTGGATACGCATGTGGCGAATAATTCCTTATACTGATCTTTAGGCATATCCTTTTTCTTCTTTTCCTTTTTTTGTTAAAGTGTGAGTACAACTTCCCTCTTCATATTCACTTTTTGAAAAATTTCTCATGTGTTGAATTTTCTTGCCTATTCCCTACCCAAGGGCACTTTTTGAGGGCAGGTGTCATTTAGACCCCTGCAGTCGTTGTGACTATTAAGCAACCATTAGCACTGGGTTTAAAGCTGCTGTTGTGGGAAACAGCCACAAGGCGGCAGCATTATTACGTTCTCAACTCTTGTTACTAGGGCAACAGAATCTTCCTGGAGGTAGTGTTCTGAGGTTGTAAATTAGAGTGGAATGTGCTGGGACAAGCCCCCAGAAGTTTATGTCTCCTTACTTATGTTTGTTTTTTAAATTTCATTTCTATTTCTTATCAGCGTAAATTTGATTAGAGTGTTTTGATTGCCTGGCTGTACAGGATCTGCTCAATGATTCATACATATGTCTGTTCATCTTCGGGTCCTGTTACCATGTATGTGATTACAAAATGTATATTTTAAAGGTATTGGTGATTATATAATTCATACAGTTTATCTGTTATATGTTGTTATACACTTAACATACATTAGTATATGTATGTTAACCCCATAGTCCTAATTTACCCATCCTCCCACCTTTCATTTTGCTAACCATTAGTTTATTTCATAAGTCTGTGAGTGTCTTTTTCTGTGGAAATATGTTCATTGGTAGCAATCTTAGGATAACATGTATAAATATTATCATAGGATATTTGTCGTACCCTTTTGAGTTACTTAACCTTATATGATTATTTCTAGGCTCAACTGTAGTCCTGAAAACGGCGTTGTTCATTTTTTTCCCCAGGCTACTATTCTATTTGGTACGTATACTACTTCTTCTTTGTCCATTCATCTGTTTATGAACCTTTTTTCTGCTTCCATGTCTTGGCTATTTCAATATTGCTGCAGTGCTCATTTGCCTGCCTGTGTCTTTCCGATTCAGGTGGTCTTAGGTTATAGGCCCAAAGGGTGACCTGCTGCATCATATGGTAGCTCAATTTTTACCTTTTCAAGAAGCTCCATTCAGTTTGCGTTAGTGCTGTTACCACTTTACATCCCACCAGCAGCTAGAAGGTACACAGTTCTCTAAAACCCCTTCAGCATTTATAGTTTATAGACATTTTGCTGATGGAAATGACTGGTGTGAGCTGAAACCTTTTTGAATTTGAATTTGCATGTGTCTAATAATTCCTTATACTGAGCTTTAGGCATGTCCTTTTTTTTCTTTTCCTTTTTTTTAAAGAGTGAGTACAACTTCCCTCCTCTTATTGACTTCTTGAAAAATTTCTCATGTGTTGAATTTTCTTGCCTATTCCCTACCCCAGGGCATTTTTCAGGGCAGGTGTCATTTAGAGCCCTGCAGTCCATGTGACTATTAAGCAACCATTAGCACTGGGTTTAAAGCTGCTGTTGTGGGAAAGAGCCACAAGGCGGCAGCATTATTACGTTCTCATCTCTTGTTACTAGGGCAACAGAATCTTCCTGGAGGTAGTGTTCCGAGGTTGTAAATTAGAGTGGAATGTGCTGGGACAAGCCCCCAGAAGTTTATGTCTACTTACTTAGGTTTGTTTTTTAAATTAAATTTCTATTTCTTATCGGAGTAAATTTGATTAGAGTGTTTTGATTGTCTGGCTGTACAGAAACTGCTCAATGATTCCTACATATGTCTGTTCATCTTCGGATTCTGTTACCATGTATGTTATTACAGAATGTATATTTTAAAGGTATTGGTGATTATATAATTCATACAGTTTATCTGTTATATGTTTTTATACACTTAACATACATTAGTATATGTATGTTAACCCCATAGTCCTAATTTACCCATCCTCCCACCTTTCATTTTGGCTAACAATTAGTTTATTTCATAAGTCTGTGAGTGTCTTTTTCTGTGGAAATACGTTCATTGGTAGCAATCTTAGGATAACATGTATAAATGATATCATAGGATATTTGTCATACCCTTTTGACTTACTTAACCTTATATGATTATTTCTAGGCTCAACTCTAGTCCTTAAAACGGCATTGTTCATTTTTTCCCCGAGGCTACTATTGCATTCTGTCCATATACCACTTCTTCTCTGTCCATTCATCTGTTTATGGACCTTTTTTTGCTTCCATGTCTTTGCTATTTCCATATTGCTGCAGTGCACATTTGACTGCCTGTGTCTTTCCGATTCTGGTAGTCTTAGGTTATAAGCCGAAGAGGTGCCCTGCCGCATCATATGGTAGCTCAATTTTTACCTTTTCAAGCAGCTCCATTCAGTTTGCGTTAGTGCTGTTACCACTTTACATCCCAGCAGCAGATAGAAGGTATACATTTCTCTAAAACCCCTACAGCATTTATAGTTTGTAGACTTTTTGCTGATGGCCATTTGACTGGTGTGAGCTGAAACCTTTTTGGAGGTTGGATACGCATGTGGCGAATAATTCCTTATACTGATCTTTAGGCATATCCTTTTTCTTCTTTTCCTTTTTTTGTTAAAGTGTGAGTACAACTTCCCTCTTCATATTCACTTTTTGAAAAATTTCTCATGTGTTGAATTTTCTTGCCTATTCCCTACCCAAGGGCACTTTTTGAGGGCAGGTGTCATTTAGACCCCTGCAGTCGTTGTGACTATTAAGCAACCATTAGCACTGGGTTTAAAGCTGCTGTTGTGGGAAACAGCCACAAGGCGGCAGCAGTATTACGTTCTCAACTCTTGTTACTAGGGCAACAGAATCTTCCTGGAGGTAGTGTTCTGAGGTTGTAAATTAGAGTGGAATGTGCTGGGACAAGCCCCCAGAAGTTTATGTCTCCTTACTTATGTTTGTTTTTTAAATTTCATTTCTATTTCTTATCAGCGTAAATTTGATTAGAGTGTTTTGATTGCCTGGCTGTACAGGATCTGCTCAATGATTCATACATATGTCTGTTCATCTTCGGGTCCTGTTACCATGTATGTGATTACAAAATGTATATTTTAAAGGTATTGGTGATTATATAATTCATACAGTTTATCTGTTATATGTTGTTATACACTTAACATACATTAGTATATGTATGTTAACCCCATAGTCCTAATTTACCCATCCTCCCACCTTTCATTTTGCTAACCATTAGTTTATTTCATAAGTCTGTGAGTGTCTTTTTCTGTGGAAATATGTTCATTGGTAGCAATCTTAGGATAACATGTATAAATATTATCATAGGATATTTGTCGTACCCTTTTGAGTTAGTTAACCTTATATGATTATTTCTAGGCTCAACTGTAGTCCTGAAAACGGCGTTGTTCATTTTTTTCCCCAGGCTACTATTCTATTTGGTACGTATACTACTTCTTCTTTGTCCATTCATCTGTTTATGAACCTTTTTTCTGCTTCCATGTCTTGGCTATTTCAATATTGCTGCAGTGCTCATTTGCCTGCCTGTGTCTTTCCGATTCAGGTGGTCTTAGGTTATAGGCCCAAAGGGTGACCTGCTGCATCATATGGTAGCTCAATTTTTACCTTTTCAAGAAGCTCCATTCAGTTTGCGTTAGTGCTGTTACCACTTTACATCCCACCAGCAGCTAGAAGGTACACAGTTCTCTAAAACCCCTTCAGCATTTATAGTTTATAGACATTTTGCTGATGGAAATGACTGGTGTGAGCTGAAACCTTTTTGAATTTGAATTTGCATGTGTCTAATAATTCCTTATACTGAGCTTTAGGCATGTCCTTTTTTTTCTTTTCCTTTTTTTTAAAGAGTGAGTACAACTTCCCTCCTCTTATTGACTTCTTGAAAAATTTCTCATGTGTTGAATTTTCTTGCCTATTCCCTACCCCAGGGCATTTTTCAGGGCAGGTGTCATTTAGAGCCCTGCAGTCCATGTGACTATTAAGCAACCATTAGCACTGGGTTTAAAGCTGCTGTTGTGGGAAAGAGCCACAAGGCGGCAGCATTATTACGTTCTCATCTCTTGTTACTAGGGCAACAGAATCTTCCTGGAGGTAGTGTTCCGAGGTTGTAAATTAGAGTGGAATGTGCTGGGACAAGCCCCCAGAAGTTTATGTCTACTTACTTAGGTTTGTTTTTTAAATTAAATTTCTATTTCTTATCGGAGTAAATTTGATTAGAGTGTTTTGATTGTCTGGCTGTACAGAAACTGCTCAATGATTCCTACATATGTCTGTTCATCTTCGGATTCTGTTACCATGTATGTTATTACAGAATGTATATTTTAAAGGTATTGGTGATTATATAATTCATACAGTTTATCTGTTATATGTTTTTATACACTTAACATACATTAGTATATGTATGTTAACCCCATAGTCCTAATTTACCCATCCTCCCGCCTTTCATTTTGGCTAACAATTAGTTTATTTCATAAGTCTGTGAGTGTC
The DNA here is from genome assembly GCF_965194805.1 of Balaenoptera borealis. Lineage (NCBI taxonomy): Eukaryota > Metazoa > Chordata > Mammalia > Artiodactyla > Balaenopteridae > Balaenoptera > Balaenoptera borealis. The sequence goes on along the minus strand of NW_028123917.1, from coordinate 924,132 downwards.
TTTTTCTGTGGAAATACGTTCATTGGTAGCAATCTTAGGATAACATATATAAATGATATCATAGGATATTTGTCATACCCTTTTGACTTACTTAACCTTATATGATTATTTCTAGGCTCAACTCTAGTCCTTAAAACGGCATTGTTCATTTTTTCCCCGAGGCTACTATTGCATTCTGTCCATATACCACTTCTTCTCTGTCCATTCATCTGTTTATGGACCTTTTTTTGCTTCCATGTCTTTGCTATTTCCATATTGCTGCAGTGCACATTTGACTGCCTGTGTCTTTCCGATTCTGGTAGTCTTAGGTTATAAGCCGAAGAGGTGCCCTGCCGCATCATATGGTAGCTCAATTTTTACCTTTTCAAGCAGCTCCATTCAGTTTGCGTTAGTGCTGTTACCACTTTACATCCCAGCAGCAGATAGAAGGTATACATTTCTCTAAAACCCCTACAGCATTTATAGTTTGTAGACTTTTTGCTGATGGCCATTTGACTGGTGTGAGCTGAAACCTTTTTGGAGGTTGGATACGCATGTGGCGAATAATTCCTTATACTGATCTTTAGGCATATCCTTTTTCTTCTTTTCCTTTTTTTGTTAAAGTGTGAGTACAACTTCCCTCTTCATATTCACCTTTTGAAAAATTTCTCATGTGTTGAATTTTCTTGCCTATTCCCTACCCAAGGGCACTTTTTGAGGGCAGGTGTCATTTAGACCCCTGCAGTCGTTGTGACTATTAAGCAACCATTAGCACTGGGTTTAAAGCTGCTGTTGTGGGAAACAGCCACAAGGCGGCAGCATTATTACGTTCTCAACTCTTGTTACTAGGGCAACAGAATCTTCCTGGAGGTAGTGTTCTGAGGTTGTAAATTAGAGTGGAATGTGCTGGGACAAGCCCCCAGAAGTTTATGTCTCCTTACTTATGTTTGTTTTTTAAATTTCATTTCTATTTCTTATCAGCGTAAATTTGATTAGAGTGTTTTGATTGCCTGGCTGTACAGGATCTGCTCAATGATTCATACATATGTCTGTTCATCTTCGGGTCCTGTTACCATGTATGTGATTACAAAATGTATATTTTAAAGGTATTGGTGATTATATAATTCATACAGTTTATCTGTTATATGTTGTTATACACTTAACATACATTAGTATATGTATGTTAACCCCATAGTCCTAATTTACCCATCCTCCCACCTTTCATTTTGCTAACCATTAGTTTATTTCATAAGTCTGTGAGTGTCTTTTTCTGTGGAAATATGTTCATTGGTAGCAATCTTAGGATAACATGTATAAATATTATCATAGGATATTTGTCGTACCCTTTTGAGTTACTTAACCTTATATGATTATTTCTAGGCTCAACTGTAGTCCTGAAAACGGCGTTGTTCATTTTTTTCCCCAGGCTACTATTCTATTTGGTACGTATACTACTTCTTCTTTGTCCATTCATCTGTTTATGAACCTTTTTTCTGCTTCCATGTCTTGGCTATTTCAATATTGCTGCAGTGCTCATTTGCCTGCCTGTGTCTTTCCGAATCAGGTGGTCTTAGGTTATAGGCCCAAAGGGTGACCTGCTGCATCATATGGTAGCTCAATTTTTACCTTTTCAAGAAGCTCCATTCAGTTTGCGTTAGTGCTGTTACCACTTTACATCCCACCAGCAGCTAGAAGGTACACAGTTCTCTAAAACCCCTTCAGCATTTATAGTTTATAGACATTTTGCTGATGGAAATGACTGGTGTGAGCTGAAACCTTTTTGAATTTGAATTTGCATGTGTCTAATAATTCCTTATACTGAGCTTTAGGCATGTCCTTTTTTTTCTTTTCCTTTTTTTTAAAGAGTGAGTACAACTTCCCTCCTCTTATTGACTTCTTGAAAAATTTCTCATGTGTTGAATTTTCTTGCCTATTCCCTACCCCAGGGCATTTTTCAGGGCAGGTGTCATTTAGAGCCCTGCAGTCCATGTGACTATTAAGCAACCATTAGCACTGGGTTTAAAGCTGCTGTTGTGGGAAAGAGCCACAAGGCGGCAGCATTATTACGTTCTCATCTCTTGTTACTAGGGCAACAGAATCTTCCTGGAGGTAGTGTTCCGAGGTTGTAAATTAGAGTGGAATGTGCTGGGACAAGCCCCCAGAAGTTTATGTCTACTTACTTAGGTTTGTTTTTTAAATTAAATTTCTATTTCTTATCGGAGTAAATTTGATTAGAGTGTTTTGATTGTCTGGCTGTACAGAAACTGCTCAATGATTCCTACATATGTCTGTTCATCTTCGGATTCTGTTACCATGTATGTTATTACAGAATGTATATTTTAAAGGTATTGGTGATTATATAATTCATACAGTTTATCTGTTATATGTTTTTATACACTTAACATACATTAGTATATGTATGTTAACCCCATAGTCCTAATTTACCCATCCTCCCACCTTTCATTTTGGCTAACAATTAGTTTATTTCATAAGTCTGTGAGTGTCTTTTTCTGTGGAAATACGTTCATTGGTAGCAATCTTAGGATAACATGTATAAATGATATCATAGGATATTTGTCATACCCTTTTGACTTACTTAACCTTATATGATTATTTCTAGGCTCAACTCTAGTCCTTAAAACGGCATTGTTCATTTTTTCCCCGAGGCTACTATTCCATTCTGTCCATATACCACTTCTTCTCTGTCCATTCATCTGTTTATGGACCTTTTTTTGCTTCCATGTCTTGGCTATTTCAGTATTGCTGCAGTGCACATTTGACTGCCTGTGTCTTTCCGATTCTGGTGGTCTTAGGTTATAAGCCCGAGAGGTGCCCTGCCGCATCATATGGTAGCTCAATTTCTACCTTTTCAAGCGGCTCCATTCAGTTTGCGTTAGTGCTGTTACCACTTTACATCCCAGCAGCAGATAGAAGGTACACATTTCTCTAAAACACCTTCAGCATTTATAGTTTGTAGACTTTTGCTGATGGCCATTTGACTGTTGTGAGCTGAAACCTTTATGGAGGTTGGATACGCATGTGGCGAATAATTCCTTATACTGATCTTTAGGCATATCCTTTTTCTTCTTTTCCTTTTTTTGTTAAAGTGTGAGTACAACTTCCCTCTTCATATTCACTTTTTGAAAAATTTCTCATGTGTTGAATTTTCTTGCCTATTCCCTACCCAAGGGCACTTTTTGAGGGCAGGTGTCATTTAGACCCCTGCAGTCGTTGTGACTATTAAGCAACCATTAGCACTGGGTTTAAAGCTGCTGTTGTGGGAAACAGCCACAAGGCGGCAGCATTATTACGTTCTCAACTCTTGTTACTAGGGCAACAGAATCTTCCTGGAGGTAGTGTTCTGAGGTTGTAAATTAGAGTGGAATGTGCTGGGACAAGCCCCCAGAAGTTTATGTCTCCTTACTTATGTTTGTTTTTTAAATTTCATTTCTATTTCTTATCAGCGTAAATTTGATTAGAGGGTTTTGATTGCCTGGCTGTACAGGATCTGCTCAATGATTCATACATATGTCTGTTCATCTTCGGGTCCTGTTACCATGTATGTGATTACAAAATGTATATTTTAAAGGTATTGGTGATTATATAATTCATACAGTTTATCTGTTATATGTTGTTATACACTTAACATACATTAGTATATGTATGTTAACCCCATAGTCCTAATTTACCCATCCTCCCACCTTTCATTTTGCTAACCATTAGTTTATTTCATAAGTCTGTGAGTGTCTTTTTCTGTGGAAATATGTTCATTGGTAGCAATCTTAGGATAACATGTATAAATATTATCATAGGATATTTGTCGTACCCTTTTGAGTTACTTAACCTTATATGATTATTTCTAGGCTCAACTGTAGTCCTGAAAACGGCGTTGTTCATTTTTTTCCCCAGGCTACTATTCTATTTGGTACGTATACTACTTCTTCTTTGTCCATTCATCTGTTTATGAACCTTTTTTCTGCTTCCATGTCTTGGCTATTTCAATATTGCTGCAGTGCTCATTTGCCTGCCTGTGTCTTTCCGATTCAGGTGGTCTTAGGTTATAGGCCCAAAGGGTGACCTGCTGCATCATATGGTAGCTCAATTTTTACCTTTTCAAGAAGCTCCATTCAGTTTGCGTTAGTGCTGTTACCACTTTACATCCCACCAGCAGCTAGAAGGTACACAGTTCTCTAAAACCCCTTCAGCATTTATAGTTTATAGACATTTTGCTGATGGAAATGACTGGTGTGAGCTGAAACCTTTTTGAATTTGAATTTGCATGTGTCTAATAATTCCTTATACTGAGCTTTAGGCATGTCCTTTTTTTTCTTTTCCTTTTTTTTAAAGAGTGAGTACAACTTCCCTCCTCTTATTGACTTCTTGAAAAATTTCTCATGTGTTGAATTTTCTTGCCTATTCCCTACCCCAGGGCATTTTTCAGGGCAGGTGTCATTTAGAGCCCTGCAGTCCATGTGACTATTAAGCAACCATTAGCACTGGGTTTAAAGCTGCTGTTGTGGGAAAGAGCCACAAGGCGGCAGCATTATTACGTTCTCATCTCTTGTTACTAGGGCAACAGAATCTTCCTGGAGGTAGTGTTCCGAGGTTGTAAATTAGAGTGGAATGTGCTGGGACAAGCCCCCAGAAGTTTATGTCTCCTTACTTAGGTTTGTTTTTTAAATTAAATTTCTATTTCTTATCGGAGTAAATTTGATTAGAGTGTTTTGATTGTCTGGCTGTACAGAAACTGCTCAATGATTCCTACATATGTCTGTTCATCTTCGGATTCTGTTACCATGTATGTTATTACAGAATGTATATTTTAAAGGTATTGGTGATTATATAATTCATACAGTTTATCTGTTATATGTTTTTATACACTTAACATACATTAGTATATGTATGTTAACCCCATAGTCCTAATTTACCCATCCTCCCACCTTTCATTTTGGCTAACAATTAGTTTATTTCATAAGTCTGTGAGTGTCTTTTTCTGTGGAAATATGTTCATTGGTAGCAATCTTAGGATAACATGTATAAATGATATCATAGGATATTTGTCATACCCTTTTGACTTACTTAACCTTATATGATTATTTCTAGGCTCAACTCTAGTCCTTAAAACGGCATTGTTCATTTTTTCCCCGAGGCTACTATTGCATTCTGTCCATATACCACTTCTTCTCTGTCCATTCATCTGTTTATGGACATTTTTTTTGCTTCCATGTCTTTGCTATTTCCATATTGCTGCAGTGCACATTTGACTGCCTGTGTCTTTCCGATTCTGGTAGTCTTAGGTTATAAGCCGAAGAGGTGCCCTGCCGCATCATATGGTAGCTCAATTTTTACCTTTTCAAGCAGCTCCATTCAGTTTGCGTTAGTGCTGTTACCACTTTACATACCACCAGCAGATAGAAGGTATACATTTCTCTAAAACCCCTTCAGCATTTATAGTTTGTAGACTTTTTGCTGATGGCCATTTGACTGGTGTGAGCTGAAACCTTTTTGGAGGTTGGATACGCATGTGGCGAATAATTCCTTATACTGATCTTTAGGCATATCCTTTTTCTTCTTTTCCTTTTTTTGTTAAAGTGTGAGTACAACTTCCCTCTTCATATTCACTTTTTGAAAAATTTCTCATGTGTTGAATTTTTTTGCGTATTCCCTACCCCAGGGCATTTTTTGAGGGCAGGTGTCATTTAGACCCCTGCAGTCGTTTTGACTATTAAGCAACCATTAGCACTGGGTTTAAAGCTGCTGTTGTGGGAAACAGCCACAAGGCGGCAGCATTATTACGTTCTCAACTCTTGTTACTATGGCAACAGAGTCTTCCTGGAGGTAGTGTTCCGAGGTTGTAAATTAGAGTGGAATGTGCTGGGACAAGCCTCCAGAAGTTTATGTCTCCTTACTTATGTTTGTTTTTTAAATTTAATTTCTATTTCTTATCGGAGTAAATTTGATTTTAGTGTTTTGATTGCCTGGCTGTACAGAATCTGCTCAATGATTCATACATATGTCTGTTCATCTTCGGATTCTGTTACCATGTATTTGAATACAGAATGTATATTTTAAAGGTATTGGTGATTATATAATTCATATAGTTTATCTGTTATATGTTTATATGCATGTAACATACATTAGTATATTTATGTAAATCCCATAGTCCTAATTTACCCATCCTCCCCCCTTTCATTTTGGCTAACCATTAGTTTATTTCATAAGTCTGTGAGTGTCTTTTTCTGTGGAAATATGTTCATTGGTAGCAATCTTAGGATAACACGTATAAATGATATCATAGGATATTTGTCGTACCCTTTTGACTTACTTAACCTTATATTATTATTTCTAGGCTCTACTGTAGTCCTGAAAACGGCATTGTTCATTTTTTTCCCGAGGCTACTATTCCATTCTGTCCATATACCACTTCTTCTCTGTCCATTCATCTGTTTATGGACATTTTTTTTGCTTCCATGTCTTTGCTATTTCCATATTGCTGCAGTGCACATTTGACTGCCTGTGTCTTTCCGATTCTGGTAGTCTTAGGTTATAAGCCCAAGAGGTGCCCTGCCGCATCATATGGTAGCTCAATTTTTACCTTTTCAAGCAGCTCCATTCAGTTTGCGTTAGTGCTGTTACCACTTTACATCCCACCAGCAGCTAGAAAGTACACAGTTCTCTAAAACCCCTTCAGCATTTATAGTTTATAGACATTTTGCTGATGGAAATGACTGGTGTGAGCTGAAACCTTTTTGAATTTGAATTTGCATGTGTCTAATAATTCCTTATACTGAGCTTTAGGCATGTCCTTTTTTTTCTTTTCCTTTTTTTTTAAAGAGTGAGTACAACTTCCCTCCTCTTATTGACTTCTTGAAAAATTTCTCATGTGTTGAATTTTCTTGACTATTCCCTACCCCAGGGCATTTTTAAGGGCAGGTGTCATTTAGAGCCCTGCAGTCCTTGTGACTATTAAGCAACCATTAGCACTGGGTTTAATGCTGCTGTTGTGGGAAACAGCCACAAGGCGGCAGCATTATTACGTTCTCATCTCTTGTTACTAGGGCAACAGAATCTTCCTGGAGGTAGTGTTCCGTGGTTGTAAATTAGAGTGGAATGTGCTGGGACGAGCCCCCAGAAGTTTATGTCTCCTTACTTATGTTTGTTTTTTAAATTTAATTCTATTTCTTTTTGGAGTAAATTTGATTAGAGTTTTTTGATTGTCTGGCTGTACAGAATCTGCTCAATGATTCCTACATATGTCTGTTCATCTTCGGATTCTGTTACCATGTATGTGAATACAGAATGTATATTTTAAAGGTATTGGTGATTATATAATTCATATAGTTTATCTGTTATATGTTTATATGCATGTAACATACATTAGTATATTTATGTTAATCCCATAGTCCTAATTTACCCATCCTCCCCCCTTTCATTTTGGCTAACCATTAGTTTATTTCATAAGTCTGTGAGTGTCTTTTTCTGTGGAAATATGTTCATTGGTAGCAATCTTAGGATAACATGTATAAATGATATCATAGGATATTTGTCATACCCTTTTGACTTACTTAACCTTATATTATTATTTCTAGGCTCTACTGTAGTCCTGAAAACGGCATTGTTCATTTTTTTCCCGAGGCTACTATTCCATTCTGTCCTTATACCACTTCTTCTCTGTCCATTCATCTGTTTATGGACCTTTTTTTGCTTCCATGTCTTGGCTATTTCAGTATTGCTGCAGTGCACATTTGACTGCCTGTGTCTTTCCGATTCTGGTGGTCTTAGGTTATAAGCCCGAGAGGTGCCCTGCCGCATCATATGGTAGCTCAATTTCTACCTTTTCAAGCGGCTCCATTCAGTTTGCGTTAGTGCTGTTACCACTTTACATCCCAGCAGCAGATAGAAGGTACACATTTCTCTAAAACACCTTCAGCATTTATAGTTTGTAGACTTTTGCTGATGGCCATTTGACTGTTGTGAGCTGAAACCTTTATGGAGGTTGGATACGCATGTGGCGAATAATTCCTTATACTGATCTTTAGGCATATCCTTTTTCTTCTTTTCCTTTTTTTGTTAAAGTGTGAGTACAACTTCCCTCTTCATATTCACTTTTTGAAAAATTTCTCATGTGTTGAATTTTCTTGCCTATTCCCTACCCAAGGGCACTTTTTGAGGGCAGGTGTCATTTAGACCCCTGCAGTCGTTGTGACTATTAAGCAACCATTAGCACTGGGTTTAAAGCTGCTGTTGTGGGAAACAGCCACAAGGCGGCAGCATTATTACGTTCTCAACTCTTGTTACTAGGGCAACAGAATCTTCCTGGAGGTAGTGTTCTGAGGTTGTAAATTAGAGTGGAATGTGCTGGGACAAGCCCCCAGAAGTTTATGTCTCCTTACTTATGTTTGTTTTTTAAATTTCATTTCTATTTCTTATCAGCGTAAATTTGATTAGAGTGTTTTGATTGCCTGGCTGTACAGGATCTGCTCAATGATTCATACATATGTCTGTTCACCTTCGGGTCCTGTTACCATGTATGTGATTACAAAATGTATATTTTAAAGGTATTGGTGATTATATAATTCATACAGTTTATCTGTTATATGTTGTTATACACTTAACATACATTAGTATATGTATGTTAACCCCATAGTCCTAATTTACCCATCCTCCCACCTTTCATTTTGCTAACCATTAGTTTATTTCATAAGTCTGTGAGTGTCTTTTTCTGTGGAAATATGTTCATTGGTAGCAATCTTAGGATAACATGTATAAATATTATCATAGGATATTTGTCGTACCCTTTTGAGTTACTTAACCTTATATGATTATTTCTAGGCTCAACTGTAGTCCTGAAAACGGCGTTGTTCATTTTTTTCCCCAGGCTACTATTCTATTTGGTACGTATACTACTTCTTCTTTGTCCATTCATCTGTTTATGAACCTTTTTTCTGCTTCCATGTCTTGGCTATTTCAATATTGCTGCAGTGCTCATTTGCCTGCCTGTGTCTTTCCGATTCAGGTGGTCTTAGGTTATAGGCCCAAAGGGTGACCTGCTGCATCATATGGTAGCTCAATTTTTACCTTTTCAAGAAGCTCCATTCAGTTTGCGTTAGTGCTGTTACCACTTTACATCCCACCAGCAGCTAGAAGGTACACAGTTCTCTAAAACCCCTTCAGCATTTATAGTTTATAGACATTTTGCTGATGGAAATGACTGGTGTGAGCTGAAACCTTTTTGAATTTGAATTTGCATGTGTCTAATAATTCCTTATACTGAGCTTTAGGCATGTCCTTTTTTTTCTTTTCCTTTTTTTTAAAGAGTGAGTACAACTTCCCTCCTCTTATTGACTTCTTGAAAAATTTCTCATGTGTTGAATTTTCTTGCCTATTCCCTACCCCAGGGCATTTTTCAGGGCAGGTGTCATTTAGAGCCCTGCAGTCCATGTGACTATTAAGCAACCATTAGCACTGGGTTTAAAGCTGCTGTTGTGGGAAAGAGCCACAAGGCGGCAGCATTATTACGTTCTCATCTCTTGTTACTAGGGCAACAGAATCTTCCTGGAGGTAGTGTTCCGAGGTTGTAAATTAGAGTGGAATGTGCTGGGACAAGCCCCCAGAAGTTTATGTCTCCTTACTTAGGTTTGTTTTTTAAATTAAATTTCTATTTCTTATCGGAGTAAATTTGATTAGAGTGTTTTGATTGTCTGGCTGTACAGAAACTGCTCAATGATTCCTACATATGTCTGTTCATCTTCGGATTCTGTTACCATGTATGTTATTACAGAATGTATATTTTAAAGGTATTGGTGATTATATAATTCATACAGTTTATCTGTTATATGTTTTTATACACTTAACATACATTAGTATATGTATGTTAACCCCATAGTCCTAATTTACCCATCCTCCCACCTTTCATTTTGGCTAACAATTAGTTTATTTCATAAGTCTGTGAGTGTCTTTTTCTGTGGAAATACGTTCATTGGTAGCAATCTTAGGATAACATGTATAAATGATATCATAGGATATTTGTCATACCCTTTTGACTTACTTAACCTTATATGATTATTTCTAGGCTCAACTCTAGTCCTTAAAACGGCATTGTTCATTTTTTCCCCGAGGCTACTATTGCATTCTGTCCATATACCACTTCTTCTCTGTCCATTCATCTGTTTATGGACATTTTTTTTGCTTCCATGTCTTTGCTATTTCCATATTGCTGCAGTGCACATTTGACTGCCTGTGTCTTTCCGATTCTGGTAGTCTTAGGTTATAAGCCGAAGAGGTGCCCTGCCGCATCATATGGTAGCTCAATTTTTACCTTTTCAAGCAGCTCCATTCAGTTTGCGTTAGTGCTGTTACCACTTTACATACCACCAGCAGATAGAAGGTATACATTTCTCTAAAACCCCTTCAGCATTTATAGTTTGTAGACTTTTTGCTGATGGCCATTTGACTGGTGTGAGCTGAAACCTTTTTGGAGGTTGGATACGCATGTGGCGAATAATTCCTTATACTGATCTTTAGGCATATCCTTTTTCTTCTTTTCCTTTTTTTGTTAAAGTGTGAGTACAACTTCCCTCTTCATATTCACTTTTTGAAAAATTTCTCATGTGTTGAATTTTTTTGCGTATTCCCTACCCCAGGGCATTTTTTGAGGGCAGGTGTCATTTAGACCCCTGCAGTCGTTTTGACTATTAAGCAACCATTAGCACTGGGTTTAAAGCTGCTGTTGTGGGAAACAGCCACAAGGCGGCAGCATTATTACGTTCTCAACTCTTGTTACTATGGCAACAGAGTCTTCCTGGAGGTAGTGTTCCGAGGTTGTAAATTAGAGTGGAATGTGCTGGGACAAGCCTCCAGAAGTTTATGTCTCCTTACTTATGTTTGTTTTTTAAATTTAATTTCTATTTCTTATCGGAGTAAATTTGATTTTAGTGTTTTGATTGCCTGGCTGTACAGAATCTGCTCAATGATTCATACATATGTCTGTTCATCTTCGGATTCTGTTACCATGTATTTGAATACAGAATGTATATTTTAAAGGTATTGGTGATTATATAATTCATATAGTTTATCTGTTATATGTTTATATGCATGTAACATACATTAGTATATTTATGTAAATCCCATAGTCCTAATTTACCCATCCTCCCCCCTTTCATTTTGGCTAACCATTAGTTTATTTCATAAGTCTGTGAGTGTCTTTTTCTGTGGAAATATGTTCATTGGTAGCAATCTTAGGATAACACGTATAAATGATATCATAGGATATTTGTCGTACCCTTTTGACTTACTTAACCTTATATTATTATTTCTAGGCTCTACTGTAGTCCTGAAAACGGCATTGTTCATTTTTTTCCCGAGGCTACTATTCCATTCTGTCCATATACCACTTCTTCTCTGTCCATTCATCTGTTTATGGACATTTTTTTTGCTTCCATGTCTTTGCTATTTCCATATTGCTGCAGTGCACATTTGACTGCCTGTGTCTTTCCGATTCTGGTAGTCTTAGGTTATAAGCCCAAGAGGTGCCCTGCCGCATCATATGGTAGCTCAATTTTTACCTTTTCAAGCAGCTCCATTCAGTTTGCGTTAGTGCTGTTACCACTTTACATCCCACCAGCAGCTAGAAAGTACACAGTTCTCTAAAACCCCTTCAGCATTTATAGTTTATAGACATTTTGCTGATGGAAATGACTGGTGTGAGCTGAAACCTTTTTGAATTTGAATTTGCATGTGTCTAATAATTCCTTATACTGAGCTTTAGGCATGTCCTTTTTTTTCTTTTCCTTTTTTTTTAAAGAGTGAGTACAACTTCCCTCCTCTTATTGACTTCTTGAAAAATTTCTCATGTGTTGAATTTTCTTGACTATTCCCTACCCCAGGGCATTTTTAAGGGCAGGTGTCATTTAGAGCCCTGCAGTCCTTGTGACTATTAAGCAACCATTAGCACTGGGTTTAATGCTGCTGTTGTGGGAAACAGCCACAAGGCGGCAGCATTATTACGTTCTCATCTCTTGTTACTAGGGCAACAGAATCTTCCTGGAGGTAGTGTTCCGTGGTTGTAAATTAGAGTGGAATGTGCTGGGACGAGCCCCCAGAAGTTTATGTCTCCTTACTTATGTTTGTTTTTTAAATTTAATTCTATTTCTTTTTGGAGTAAATTTGATTAGAGTTTTTTGATTGTCTGGCTGTACAGAATCTGCTCAATGATTCCTACATATGTCTGTTCATCTTCGGATTCTGTTACCATGTATGTGAATACAGAATGTATATTTTAAAGGTATTGGTGATTATATAATTCATATAGTTTATCTGTTATATGTTTATATGCATGTAACATACATTAGTATATTTATGTTAATCCCATAGTCCTAATTTACCCATCCTCCCCCCTTTCATTTTGGCTAACCATTAGTTTATTTCATAAGTCTGTGAGTGTCTTTTTCTGTGGAAATATGTTCATTGGTAGCAATCTTAGGATAACATGTATAAATGATATCATAGGATATTTGTCATACCCTTTTGACTTACTTAACCTTATATTATTATTTCTAGGCTCTACTGTAGTCCTGAAAACGGCATTGTTCATTTTTTTCCCGAGGCTACTATTCCATTCTGTCCTTATACCACTTCTTCTCTGTCCATTCATCTGTTTATGGACCTTTTTTTGCTTCCATGTCTTGGCTATTTCAGTATTGCTGCAGTGCACATTTGACTGCCTGTGTCTTTCCGATTCTGGTGGTCTTAGGTTATAAGCCCGAGAGGTGCCCTGCCGCATCATATGGTAGCTCAATTTCTACCTTTTCAAGCGGCTCCATTCAGTTTGCGTTAGTGCTGTTACCACTTTACATCCCAGCAGCAGATAGAAGGTACACATTTCTCTAAAACACCTTCAGCATTTATAGTTTGTAGACTTTTGCTGATGGCCATTTGACTGTTGTGAGCTGAAACCTTTATGGAGGTTGGATACGCATGTGGCGAATAATTCCTTATACTGATCTTTAGGCATATCCTTTTTCTTCTTTTCCTTTTTTTGTTAAAGTGTGAGTACAACTTCCCTCTTCATATTCACTTTTTGAAAAATTTCTCATGTGTTGAATTTTCTTGCCTATTCCCTACCCAAGGGCACTTTTTGAGGGCAGGTGTCATTTAGACCCCTGCAGTCGTTGTGACTATTAAGCAACCATTAGCACTGGGTTTAAAGCTGCTGTTGTGGGAAACAGCCACAAGGCGGCAGCATTATTACGTTCTCAACTCTTGTTACTAGGGCAACAGAATCTTCCTGGAGGTAGTGTTCTGAGGTTGTAAATTAGAGTGGAATGTGCTGGGACAAGCCCCCAGAAGTTTATGTCTCCTTACTTATGTTTGTTTTTTAAATTTCATTTCTATTTCTTATCAGCGTAAATTTGATTAGAGTGTTTTGATTGCCTGGCTGTACAGGATCTGCTCAATGATTCATACATATGTCTGTTCATCTTCGGGTCCTGTTACCATGTATGTGATTACAAAATGTATATTTTAAAGGTATTGGTGATTATATAATTCATACAGTTTATCTGTTATATGTTGTTATACACTTAACATACATTAGTATATGTATGTTAACCCCATAGTCCTAATTTACCCATCCTCCCACCTTTCATTTTGCTAACCATTAGTTTATTTCATAAGTCTGTGAGTGTCTTTTTCTGTGGAAATATGTTCATTGGTAGCAATCTTAGGATAACATGTATAAATATTATCATAGGATATTTGTCGTACCCTTTTGAGTTACTTAACCTTATATGATTATTTCTAGGCTCAACTGTAGTCCTGAAAACGGCGTTGTTCATTTTTTTCCCCAGGCTACTATTCTATTTGGTACGTATACTACTTCTTCTTTGTCCATTCATCTGTTTATGAACCTTTTTTCTGCTTCCATGTCTTGGCTATTTCAATATTGCTGCAGTGCTCATTTGCCTGCCTGTGTCTTTCCGATTCAGGTGGTCTTAGGTTATAGGCCCAAAGGGTGACCTGCTGCATCATATGGTAGCTCAATTTTTACCTTTTCAAGAAGCTCCATTCAGTTTGCGTTAGTGCTGTTACCACTTTACATCCCACCAGCAGCTAGAAGGTACACAGTTCTCTAAAACCCCTTCAGCATTTATAGTTTATAGACATTTTGCTGATGGAAATGACTGGTGTGAGCTGAAACCTTTTTGAATTTGAATTTGCATGTGTCTAATAATTCCTTATACTGAGCTTTAGGCATGTCCTTTTTTTTCTTTTCCTTTTTTTTAAAGAGTGAGTACAACTTCCCTCCTCTTATTGACTTCTTGAAAAATTTCTCATGTGTTGAATTTTCTTGCCTATTCCCTACCCCAGGGCATTTTTCAGGGCAGGTGTCATTTAGAGCCCTGCAGTCCATGTGACTATTAAGCAACCATTAGCACTGGGTTTAAAGCTGCTGTTGTGGGAAAGAGCCACAAGGCGGCAGCATTATTACGTTCTCATCTCTTGTTACTAGGGCAACAGAATCTTCCTGGAGGTAGTGTTCCGAGGTTGTAAATTAGAGTGGAATGTGCTGGGACAAGCCCCCAGAAGTTTATGTCTACTTACTTAGGTTTGTTTTTTAAATTAAATTTCTATTTCTTATCGGAGTAAATTTGATTAGAGTGTTTTGATTGTCTGGCTGTACAGAAACTGCTCAATGATTCCTACATATGTCTGTTCATCTTCGGATTCTGTTACCATGTATGTTATTACAGAATGTATATTTTAAAGGTATTGGTGATTATATAATTCATACAGTTTATCTGTTATATGTTTTTATACACTTAACATACATTAGTATATGTATGTTAACCCCATAGTCCTAATTTACCCATCCTCCCACCTTTCATTTTGGCTAACAATTAGTTTATTTCATAAGTCTGTGAGTGTCTTTTTCTGTGGAAATACGTTCATTGGTAGCAATCTTAGGATAACATGTATAAATGATATCATAGGATATTTGTCATACCCTTTTGACTTACTTAACCTTATATGATTATTTCTAGGCTCAACTCTAGTCCTTAAAACGGCATTGTTCATTTTTTCCCCGAGGCTACTATTGCATTCTGTCCATATACCACTTCTTCTCTGTCCATTCATCTGTTTATGGACCTTTTTTTGCTTCCATGTCTTTGCTATTTCCATATTGCTGCAGTGCACATTTGACTGCCTGTGTCTTTCCGATTCTGGTAGTCTTAGGTTATAAGCCGAAGAGGTTCCCTGCCGCATCATATGGTAGCTCAATTTTTACCTTTTCAAGCAGCTCCATTCAGTTTGCGTTAGTGCTGTTACCACTTTACATCCCAGCAGCAGATAGAAGGTATACATTTCTCTAAAACCCCTACAGCATTTATAGTTTGTAGACTTTTTGCTGATGGCCATTTGACTGGTGTGAGCTGAAACCTTTTTGGAGGTTGGATACGCATGTGGCGAATAATTCCTTATACTGATCTTTAGGCATATCCTTTTTCTTCTTTTCCTTTTTTTGTTAAAGTGTGAGTACAACTTCCCTCTTCATATTCACTTTTTGAAAAATTTCTCATGTGTTGAATTTTCTTGCCTATTCCCTACCCAAGGGCACTTTTTGAGGGCAGGTGTCATTTAGACCCCTGCAGTCGTTGTGACTATTAAGCAACCATTAGCACTGGGTTTAAAGCTGCTGTTGTGGGAAACAGCCACAAGGCGGCAGCATTATTACGTTCCCAACTCTTGTTACTAGGGCAACAGAATCTTCCTGGAGGTAGTGTTCTGAGGTTGTAAATTAGAGTGGAATGTGCTGGGACAAGCCCCCAGAAGTTTATGTCTCCTTACTTATGTTTGTTTTTTAAATTTCATTTCTATTTCTTATCAGCGTAAATTTGATTAGAGTGTTTTTATTGCCTGGCTGTACAGGATCTGCTCAATGATTCATACATATGTCTGTTCATCTTCGGGTCCTGTTACCATGTATGTGATTACAAAATGTATATTTTAAAGGTATTGGTGATTATATAATTCATACAGTTTATCTGTTATATGTTGTTATACACTTAACATACATTAGTATATGTATGTTAACCCCATAGTCCTAATTTACCCATCCTCCCACCTTTCATTTTGCTAACCATTAGTTTATTTCATAAGTCTGTGAGTGTCTTTTTCTGTGGAAATATGTTCATTGGTAGCAATCTTAGGATAACATGTATAAATATTATCATAGGATATTTGTCGTACCCTTTTGAGTTACTTAACCTTATATGATTATTTCTAGGCTCAACTGTAGTCCTGAAAACGGCGTTGTTCATTTTTTTCCCCAGGCTACTATTCTATTTGGTACGTATACTACTTCTTCTTTGTCCATTCATCTGTTTATGAACCTTTTTTCTGCTTCCATGTCTTGGCTATTTCAATATTGCTGCAGTGCTCATTTGCCTGCCTGTGTCTTTCCGATTCAGGTGGTCTTAGGTTATAGGCCCAAAGGGTGACCTGCTGCATCATATGGTAGCTCAATTTTTACCTTTTCAAGAAGCTCCATTCAGTTTGCGTTAGTGCTGTTACCACTTTACATCCCACCAGCAGCTAGAAGGTACACAGTTCTCTAAAACCCCTTCAGCATTTATAGTTTATAGACATTTTGCTGATGGAAATGACTGGTGTGAGCTGAAACCTTTTTGAATTTGAATTTGCATGTGTCTAATAATTCCTTATACTGAGCTTTAGGCATGTCCTTTTTTTTCTTTTCCTTTTTTTTAAAGAGTGAGTACAACTTCCCTCCTCTTATTGACTTCTTGAAAAATTTCTCATGTGTTGAATTTTCTTGCCTATTCCCTACCCCAGGGCATTTTTCAGGGCAGGTGTCATTTAGAGCCCTGCAGTCCATGTGACTATTAAGCAACCATTAGCACTGGGTTTAAAGCTGCTGTTGTGGGAAAGAGCCACAAGGCGGCAGCATTATTACGTTCTCATCTCTTGTTACTAGGGCAACAGAATCTTCCTGGAGGTAGTGTTCCGAGGTTGTAAATTAGAGTGGAATGTGCTGGGACAAGCCCCCAGAAGTTTATGTCTACTTACTTAGGTTTGTTTTTTAAATGTAATTTCTATTTCTTATCGGAGTAAATTTGATTAGAGTGTTTTGATTGTCTGGCTGTACAGAAACTGCTCAATGATTCCTACATATGTCTGTTCATCTTCGGATTCTGTTACCATGTATGTTATTACAGAATGTATATTTTAAAGGTATTGGTGATTATATAATTCATACAGTTTATCTGTTATATGTTTTTATACACTTAACATACATTAGTATATGTATGTTAACCCCATAGTCCTAATTTACCCATCCTCCCACCTTTCATTTTGGCTAACAATTAGTTTATTTCATAAGTCTGTGAGTGTCTTTTTCTGTGGAAATACGTTCATTGGTAGCAATCTTAGGATAACATGTATAAATGATATCATAGGATATTTGTCATACCCTTTTGACTTACTTAACCTTATATGATTATTTCTAGGCTCAACTCTAGTCCTTAAAACGGCATTGTTCATTTTTTCCCCGAGGCTACTATTGCATTCTGTCCATATACCACTTCTTCTCTGTCCATTCATCTGTTTATGGACCTTTTTTTGCTTCCATGTCTTTGCTATTTCCATATTGCTGCAGTGCACATTTGACTGCCTGTGTCTTTCCGATTCTGGTAGTCTTAGGTTATAAGCCGAAGAGGTGCCCTGCCGCATCATATGGTAGCTCAATTTTTACCTTTTCAAGCAGCTCCATTCAGTTTGCGTTAGTGCTGTTACCACTTTACATCCCAGCAGCAGATAGAAGGTATACAGTTCTCTAAAACCCCTACAGCATTTATAGTTTGTAGAGTTTTTGCTGATGGCCATTTGACTGGTGTGAGCTGAAACCTTTTTGGAGGTTGGATACGCATGTGGCGAATAATTCCTTATACTGATCTTTAGGCATATCCTTTTTCTTCTTTTCCTTTTTTTGTTAAAGTGTGAGTATAACTTCCCTCTTCATATTCACTTTTTGAAAAATTTCTCATGTGTTGAATTTTCTTGCCTATTCCCTACCCAAGGGCACTTTTTGAGGGCAGGTGTCATTTAGACCCCTGCAGTCGTTGTGACTATTAAGCAACCATTAGCACTGGGTTTAAAGCTGCTGTTGTGGGAAACAGCCACAAGGCGGCAGCATTATTACGTTCTCAACTCTTGTTACTAGGGCAACAGAATCTTCCTGGAGGTAGTGTTCTGAGGTTGTAAATTAGAGTGGAATGTGCTGGGACAAGCCCCCAGAAGTTTATGTCTCCTTACTTATGTTTGTTTTTTAAATTTCATTTCTATTTCTTATCAGCGTAAATTTGATTAGAGTGTTTTGATTGCCTGGCTGTACAGGATCTGCTCAATGATTCATACATATGTCTGTTCATCTTCGGGTCCTGTTACCATGTATGTGATTACAAAATGTATATTTTAAAGGTATTGGTGATTATATAATTCATACAGTTTATCTGTTATATGTTGTTATACACTTAACATACATTAGTATATGTATGTTAACCCCATAGTCCTAATTTACCCATCCTCCCACCTTTCATTTTGCTAACCATTAGTTTATTTCATAAGTCTGTGAGTGTCTTTTTCTGTGGAAATATGTTCATTGGTAGCAATCTTAGGATAACATGTATAAATGTTTTCATAGGATATTTGTCGTACCCTTTTGAGTTACTTAACGTTATATGATTATTTCTCGGCTCAACTGTAGTCCTGAAAAGGGCATTGTTCATTTTTTTCCCGAGGCTACTATTCTATTTGGTACGTATACCACTTTTTCTTTGTCCATTCATCTGTTTATGAACCTTTTTTCTTCTTCCATGTCTTGGCTATTTCAATATTGCTGCAGTGCTCATTTGCCTGCCTGTGTCTTTCCGATTCAGGTGGTCTTAGGTTATAGGCCCAAAAGGTGACCTGCCGCATCATATGGTAGCTCAATTTTTATCTTTTCAAGCAGCTCCATTCAGTTTGTGTTAGTGCTGTTACCACTTTACATCCCACCAGCAGCTAGAAGGTACACAGTTCTCTAAAACCCCTTCAGCATTTATAGTTTGTACACATTTTGCTGATGGAAACGACTGGTGTGAGCTGAAACCTTTTTGAATTTGAATTTGCATGTGTCTAATAATTCATTCTACTGAGCTTTAGGCATGTCCTTTTTTTTCTTTTCCTTTTTTTTTAAAGAGTGAGTACAACTTCCCTCCTCTTATTGACTTCTTGAAAAATTTCTCATGTGTTGAATATTCTTGCCTATTCCCTACCCCAGGGCATTTTTCAGGGCAGGTGTCATTTAGAGCCCTGCAGTCCATGTGACTATTAAGCAACCATTAGCACTGGGTTTAAAGCTGCTGTTGTGGGAAAGAGCCACAAGGGGGCAGCATTATTACGTTCTCATCTCTTGTTACTAGGGCAACAGAATCTTCCTGGAGGTAGTGTTCCGAGGTTGTAAATTAGAGTGGAATGTGCTGGGACAAGCCCCCAGAAGTTTATGTCTCCTTACTTAGGTTTGTTTTTTAAATTTAATTTCTATTTCTTATCGGAGTAAATTTGATTAGAGTGTTTTGATTGTCTGGCTGTACAGAAACTGCTCAATGATTCCTACATATGTCTGTTCATCTTCGGATTCTGTTACCATGTATGTGATTACAGAATATATATTTTAAAGGTATTGGTGATTATATAATTCATACAGTTTATCTGTTATATGTTTTTATACACTTAACATACATTAGTATATGTATGTTAACCCCATAGTCCTAGTTTACCCATCCTCCCACCTTTCATTTTGTCTAACCATTAGTTTATTTCATAAGTCTGTGAGTGTCTTTTTCTGTGGAAATATGTTCATTGGTAGCTATCTTAGGATAACATGTATAAATGTTATCATAGGATATTTGTCGTACCCTTTTGAGTTACTTAACCTTATATGATTATTTCTAGGCTCAACTGTAGTCCTGAAAACGGCATTGTTCATTTTTTTCCCGAGGCTACTATTCTATTTGGTACGTATACCACTTCTTCTTTGTCCATTCATCTGTTTATGAACCTTTTTTCTGCTTCCATGTCTTGGCTATTTCAATATTGCTGCAGTGCTCATTTGCCTGCCTGTGTCTTTCCGATTCAGGTGGTCTTAGGTTATAGGCCCAAAAGGTGACCTGCCGCATCATATGGTAGGTCAATTTTTACCTTTTCAAGCAGCTCCATTCAGTTTGCGTTAGTGCTGTTACCACTTTACATCCCAGCAGCAGATAGAAGGTATACATTTCTCTAAAACCCCTTCAGCATTTATAGTTTGTAGACTTTTTGCTGATGGCCATTTGACTGGTGTGAGCTGAAACCTTTTTGGAGGTTGGATACACATGTGGCGAATAATTCCTTATACTGATCTTTAGGCATATCCTTTTTCTTCTTTTCCTTTTTTTGTTAAAGTGTGAGTACAACTTCCCTCTTCATATTCACTTTTTGAAAAATTTCTCATGTGTTGAATTTTCTTGCGTATTCCCTACCCCAGGGCATTTTTTGAGGGCAGGTGTCATTTAGACCCCTGCAGTCGTTTTGACTATTAAGCAACCCTTAGCACTGGGTTTAAAGCTGCTGTTGTGGGAAACAGCCACAAGGCGGCAGCATTATTACGTTCTCAACTCTTGTTAGTATGGCAACAGAGTCTTCCTGGAGGTAGTGTTCCGAGGTTGTAAATTAGAGTGGAATGTGCTGGGACAAGCCCCCAGAAGTTTATGTCTCCTTACTTATGTTTGTTTTTTAAATTTAATTTCTATTTCTTATCGGAGTAAATTTGATTTTAGTGTTTTGATTGCCTGGCTGTACAGATTCTGCTCAATGATTCATACATATGTCTGTTCATCCTCGGGTCCTGTTACCATGTATGTGATTACAAAATGTATATTTTAAAGGTATTGGTGATTATATAATTCATACAGTTTATCTGTTATATGTTTTTATACACTTAACATACATTAGTATATGTATGTTAACCCCATAGTCCTAGTTAACCCATCCTCCCACCTTTCATTTTGGCTAACCATTAGTTTATTTCATAAGTCTGTGAGTGTCTTTTTCTGTGGAAATATGTTCATTGGTAGCAATCTTAGGATAACATGTATAAATGTTATCATAGGATATTTGTCGTACCCTTTTGAGTTACTTAAGCTTATATGATTATTTCTAGGCTCAACTGTAGTCCTGAAAACGGCATTGTTCATTTTTTTCCCGAGGCTACTATTCTATTTGGTACGTATACCACTTCTTCTTTGTCCATTCATCTGTTTATGAACCTTTTTTCTGCTTCCATGTCTTGGCTATTTCAATATTGCTGCAGTGCTCATTTGCCTGCCTGTGTCTTTCCGATTCAGGTGGTCTTAGGTTATAGGCCCAAAAGGTGACCTGCCGCATCATATGGTAGCTCAATTTTTATCTTTTCAAGCAGCTCCATTCAGTTTGCGTTAGTGCTGTTCCCACTTTACATCCCACCAGCAGCTAGAAGGTACACAGTTCTCTAAAACCCCTTCAGCATTTATAGTTTATAGACATTTTGCTGATGGAAATGACTGGTGTGAGCTGAAACCTTTTTGAATTTGAATTTGCATGTGTCTAATAATTCCTTATACTGAGCTTTAGGCATGTCCTTTTTTTTCTTTTCCTTTTTTTTTAAAGAGTGAGTACAACTTCCCTCCTCTTATTGACTTCTTGAAAAATTTCTCATGTGTTGAATTTTCTTGCCTATTCCCTACCCCAGGGCATTTTTCAGGGCAGGTGTCATTTAGAGCCCTGCAGTCCTTGTAACTATTAAGCAACCATTAGCACTGGGTTTAATGCTGCTGTTGTGGGAAACAGCCACGAGGCGGCAGCATTATTACGTTCTCATCTCTTGTTACTAGGGCAACAGAATCTTCCTGGAGGTAGTGTTCCGTGGTTGTAAATTAGAGTGGAATGTGCTGGGACGAGCCCCCAGAAGTTTATGTCTCCTTACTTATGTTTGTTTTTTAAATTTAATTCTATTTCTTTTTGGAGTAAATTTGATTAGAGTTTTTTGATTGTCTGGCTGTACAGAATCTGCTCAATGATTCCTACATATGTCTGTTCATCTTCGGATTCTGTTACCATGTATGTGAATACAGAATGTATATTTTAAAGGTATTGGTGATTATATAATTCATATAGTTTATCTGTTATATGTTTATATGCATGTAACATACATTAGTATATTTATGTTAATCCCATAGTCCTAATTTACCCATCCTCCCCCCTTTCATTTTGGCTAAGCATTAGTTTATTTCATAAGTCTGTGAGTGTCTTTTTCTGTGGAAATATGTTCATTGGTAGCAATCTTAGGATAACATGTATAAATGATATCATAGGATATTTGTCATACCCTTTTGACTTACTTAACCTTATATTATTATTTCTAGGCTCTACTGTAGTCCTGAAAACGGCATTGTTCATTTTTTTCCCGAGGCTACTATTCCATTCTGTCCATATACCACTTCTTCTCTGTCCATTCATCTGTTTATGGACCTTTTTTTGCTTCCATGTCTTGGCTATTTCAGTATTGCTGCAGTACACATTTGACTGCCTGTGTCTTTCCGATTATGGTGGTCTTAGGTTATAAGCCCGAGAGGTGCCCTGCCGCATCATATGGTAGCTCAATTTCTACCTTTTCAAGCGGCTCCATTCAGTTTGCGTTAGTGCTGTTACCACTTTACATCCCAGCGGCAGATAGAAGGTACACATTTCTCTAAAACACCTTCAGCATTTATAGTTTGTAGACTTTTGCTGATGGCCATTTGTCTGTTGTGAGCTGAAACCTTTATGGAGGTTGGATACGCATGTGGCGAATAATTCCTTATACTGATCTTTAGGCATATCCTTTTTCTTCTTTTCCTTTTTTTGTTAAAGTGTGAGTACAACTTCCCTCTTCATATTCACTTTTTGAAAAATTTCTCATGTGTTGAATTTTCTTGCCTATTCCCTACCCAAGGGCACTTTTTGAGGGCAGGTGTCATTTAGACCCCTGCAGTCGTTGTGACTATTAAGCAACCATTAGCACTGGGTTTAAAGCTGCTGTTGTGGGAAACAGCCACAAGGTGGCAGCATTATTACGTTCTCAACTCTTGTTACTAGGGCAACAGAATCTTCCTGGAGGTAGTGTTCTGAGGTTGTAAATTAGAGTGGAATGTGCTGGGACAAGCCCCCAGAAGTTTATGTCTCCTTACTTATGTTTGTTTTTTAAATTTCATTTCTATTTCTTATCAGCGTAAATTTGATTAGAGTGTTTTGATTGCCTGGCTGTACAGGATCTGCTCAATGATTCATACATATGTCTGTTCATCTTCGGGTCCTGTTACCATGTATGTGATTACAAAATGTATATTTTAAAGGTATTGGTGATTATATAATTCATACAGTTTATCTGTTATATGTTGTTATACACTTAACATACATTAGTATATGTATGTTAACCCCATAGTCCTAATTTACCCATCCTCCCACCTTTCATTTTGCTAACCATTAGTTTATTTCATAAGTCTGTGAGTGTCTTTTTCTGTGGAAATATGTTCATTGGTAGCAATCTTAGGATAACATGTATAAATATTATCATAGGATATTTGTCATACCCTTTTGAGTTACTTAACCTTATATGATTATTTCTAGGCTCAACTGTAGTCCTGAAAACGGCGTTGTTCATTTTTTTCCCCAGGCTACTATTCTATTTGGTACGTATACTACTTCTTCTTTGTCCATTCATCTGTTTATGAACCTTTTTTCTGCTTCCATGTCTTTGCTATTTCAATATTGCTGCAGTGCTCATTTGCCTGCCCGTGTCTTTCCGATTCAGGTGGTCTTAGGTTATAGGCCCAAAGGGTGACCTGCTGCATCATATGGTAGCTCAATTTTTACCTTTTCAAGAAGCTCCATTCAGTTTGCGTTAGTGCTGTTCCCACTTTACATCCCACCAGCAGCTAGAAGGTACACAGTTCTCTAAAACCCCTTCAGCATTTATAGTTTATAGACATTTTGCTGATGGAAATGAGTGGTGTGAGCTGAAACCTTTTTGAATTTGAATTTGCATGTGTCTAATAATTCATTCTACTGAGCTTTAGGCATGTCCTTTTTTTTCTTTTCCTTTTTTTTTAAAGAGTGAGTACAACTTCCCTCCTCTTATTGACTTCTTGAAAAATTTCTCATGTGTTGAATATTATTGCCTATTCCCTACCCCAGGGCATTTTTCAGGGCAGGTGTCATTTAGAGCCCTGCAGTCCATGTGACTATTAAGCAACCATTAGCACTGGGTTTAAAGCTGCTGTTGTGGGAAAGAGCCACAAGGTGGCAGCATTATTACGTTCTCATCTCTTGTTACTAGGGCAACAGAATCTTCCTGGAGGTAGTGTTCCGAGGTTGTAAATTAGAGTGGAATGTGCTGGGACAAGCCCCCAGAAGTTTATGTCTCCTTACTTAGGTTTGTTTTTTAAATTTAATTTCTATTTCTTATCTGAGTAAATTTGATTAGAGTGTTTGATTGTCTGGCTGTACAGAAACTGCTCAATGATTCCTACATATGTCTGTTAATCTTCGGATTCTGTTACCATGTATGTGATTACAGAATGTATATTTTAAAGGTATTGGTGATTATATAATTCATACAGTTTATCTGTTATATGTTTTTATACACTTAACATACATTAGTATATGTATGTTAACCCCATAGTCCTAGTTTACCCATCCTCCCACCTTTCATTTTGTCTAACCATTAGTTTATTTCATAAGTCTGTGAGTGTCTTTTTCTGTGGAAATATGTTCATTGGTAGCTATCTTAGGATAACATGTATAAATGTTATCATAGGATATTTGTCGTACCCTTTTGAGTTACTTAACCTTATATGATTATTTCTAGGCTCAACTGTAGTCCTGAAAACGGCATTGTTCATTTTTTTCCCGAGGCTACTATTCTATTTGGTACGTATACCACTTCTTCTTTGTCTATTCATCTGTTTATGAACCTTTTTTCTGCTTCCATGTCTTGGCTATTTCAATATTGCTGCAGTGCTCATTTGCCTGCCTGTGTCTTTCCGATTCAGGTGGTCTTAGGTTATAGGCCCAAAAGGTGACCTGCCGCATCATATGGTAGCTCAATTTTTACCTTTTCAACAGCTCAATTCAGTTTGCGTTAGTGCTGTTACCACTTTACATCCAACCAGGATCTAGAAGGTACACAGTTCTCTAAAACTCCTTCAGCATTTATAGTTTGTAGACATTTTGCTGATGGAAATGACTGGTGTGAGCTGAAACCTTTTTGAATTTGCATTTGCATGTGTCTAATAATTCCTTATACTGAGGTTTAGGAATGTCCTTTTTTCTCTTTTCCTTTTTTTTTAAAGAGTGAGTACAACTTCCCTCCTCTTATTGACTTCTTGAAAAATTTCTAATGTGTTGAATTTTCTTGCCTATTCCCTACCCCAGGGCATTTTTAAGGGCAGGTGTCATTTAGAGCCCTGCAGTCCTTGTGACTATTAAGCAAACATTAGCACTGGGTTTAAAGCTGCTGTTGTGGGAAAGAGCCACAAGGCAGCAGCATTATTACGTTCTCATCTCTTGTTACTAGGGCAACAGAATCTTCCTGGAGGTAGTGTTCCGAGGTTGTAAATTAGAGTGGAATGTGCTGGGACAAGCCCCCAGAAGTTTATGTCTCCTTACTTATGTTTGTTTTTTTAAATTTAATTTCTATTTCTTATCGGAGTAAATTTGATTAGAGTGTTTTGATTGCCTGGCTGTACAGGATCTGCTCAGTGATTCATACATATGTCTGTTCATCTTCGGGTCCTCTTACCATGTATGTGATTACAAAATGTATATTTTAAAGGTATTGGTGATTATATAATTCATACAGTTTATCTGTTACATGTTTTTATACACTTAACATACATTAGTATATGTATGTTAACCCCATAGTCCTAATTTACCCATCCTCCCACCTTTCATTTTGGCTAACCATTAGTTTATTTCATAAGTCTGTGAGTGTCTTTTCTGTGGAAATATGTTCATTGGTAGCAATCGTAGGATAACATGTATAAATGTTATCATAGGATATTTGTCGTACCCTTTTGAGTTACTTAACCTTATATGATTATTTCTAGGCTCAACTGTAGTCCGGAAAACGGTATTGTTCATTTTTTTCCCAAGGCTACTATGCTATTTGGTACGTATACCACTTCTTTTTTGTCCATTCATCTGTTTATGAACCCTTTTTCTGCTTCCATGTCTTGGCTATTTCAATATTGCTGCAGTGCACCTTTGCCTGCCTGTGTCTTTCCGATTTAGGTGGTCTTAGGTTATAGGCCCAAAAGGTGACCTGCCGCATCATATGGTAGCTCAATTTTTACCTTTTCAAGAAACTCCATTCAGTTTGCGTTAGTGCTGTTACCACTTTACATCCCACCAGCAGCTAGAAGGTACACAGTTCTCTAAAACCCCTTCAGCATTTATAGTTTGTAGACATTTTGCTGATGGAAACGACTGGTGTGAGCTGAAACCTTTTTGAATTTGAATTTGCATGTGTCTAATAATTCATTCTACTGAGCTTTAGGCATGTCCTTTTTTTTCTTTTCCTTTCTTTTTAAAGAGTGAGTACAACTTCCCTCCTCTTATTGACTTCTTGAAAAATTTCTCATGTGTTGAATATTCTTGCCTATTCCCTACCCCAGGGCATTTTTCAGGGCAGGTGTCATTTAGAGCCCTGCAGTCCATGTGACTATTAAGCAACCATTAGCACTGGGTTTAAAGCTGCTGTTGTGGGAAAGAGCCACAAGGCGGCAGCATTATTACGTTCTCATCTCTTGTTACTAGGGCAACAGAATCTTCCTGGTGGTAGTGTTCCGAGGTTGTAAATTAGAGTGGAATGTGCTGGGACAAGCCCCCAGAAGTTTATGTCTCCTTACTTAGGTTTGTTTTTTAAATGTAATTTCTATTTCTTATCGGAGTAAATTTGATTAGAGTGTTTTGATTGTCTGGCTGTACAGAAACTGCTCAATGATTCCTACATATGTCTGTTCATCTTCGGATTCTGTTACCATGTATGTTATTACAGAATGTATATTTTAAAGGTATTGGTGATTATATAATTCATACAGTTTATCTGTTATATGTTTTTATACACTTAACATACATTAGTATATGTATGTTAACCCCATAGTCCTAATTTACCCATCCTCCCACCTTTCATTTTGGCTAACAATTAGTTTATTTTATAAGTCTGTGAGTGTCTTTTTCTGTGGAAATATGTTCATTGGTAGCAATCTTAGGATAACATGTATAAATGATATCATAGGATATTTGTCATACCCTTTTGACTTACTTAACCTTATATGATTATTTCTAGGCTCAACTCTAGTCCTTAAAACGGCATTGTTCATTTTTTCCCCGAGGCTACTATTGCATTCTGTCCATATACCACTTCTTCTCTGTCCATTCATCTGTTTATAGACATTTTTTTTGCTTCCATGTCTTTGCTATTTCCATATTGCTGCAGTGCACATTTGACTGCCTGTGTCTTTCCGATTCTGGTAGTCTTAGGTTATAAGCCAAAGAGGTGCCCTGCCGCATCATATGGTAGCTCAATTTTTACCTTTTCAAGCAGCTCCATTCAGTTTGCGTTAGTGCTGTTACCACTTTACATCCCAGCAGCAGATAGAAGGTATACGTTTCTCTAGAACCCCTTCAGCATTTATAGTTTGTAGACTTTTTGCTGATGGCCATTTGACTGGTGTGAGCTGAAACCTTTTTGGAGGTTGGATACGCATGTGGCGAATAATTCCTTATACTGATCTTTAGGCATATCCTTTTTCTTCTTTTCCTTTTTTTGTTAAAGTGTGAGTACAACTTCCCTCTTCATATTCACTTTTTGAAAAATTTCTCATGTGTTGAATTTTCTTGCGTATTCCCTACCCCAGGGCATTTTTTGAGGGCAGGTGTCATTTAGACCCCTGCAGTCGTTTTGACTATTAAGCAACCATTAGCACTGGGTTTAAAGCTGCTGTTGTGGGAAACAGCCACAAGGCGGCAGCATTATTACGTTCTCAACTCTTGTTACTATGGCAACAGAGTCTTCCTGGAGGTAGTGTTCCGAGGTTGTAAATTAGAGTGGAATGTGCTGGGACAAGCCTCCAGAAGTTTATGTCTCCTTACTTATGTTTGTTTTTTAAATTTAATTTCTATTTCTTATCGGAGTAAATTTGATTAGAGTCTTTTGATTGTCTGGCTGTACAGAATCTGCTCAATGATTCCTACATATGTCTGTTCATCTTCGGATTCTGTTACCATGTATGTGAATACAGAATGTATATTTTAAAGGTATTGGTGATTATATAATTCATATAGTTTATCTGTTATATGTTTATATGCATGTAACATACATTAGTATATTTATGTTAATCCCATAGTCCTAATTTACCCATCCTCCCCCCTTTCATTTTGGCTAAGCATTAGTTTATTTCATAAGTCTGTGAGTGTCTTTTTCTGTGGAAATATGTTCATTGGTAGCAATCTTAGGGTAACATGTATAAATGATATCATAGGATATTTGTCATACCCTTTTGACTTACTTAACCTTATATTATTATTTCTAGGCTCTACTGTAGTCCTGAAAACGGCATTGTTCATTTTTTTCCCGAGGCTACTATTCCATTCTGTCCATATACCACTTCTTCTCTGTCCATTCATCTGTTTATGGACCTTTTTTTGCTTCCATGTCTTGGCTATTTCAGTATTGCTGCAGTGCACATTTGACTGCCTGTGTCTTTCCGATTCTGGTGGTCTTAGGTTATAAGCCCGAGAGGTGCCCTGCCGCATCATATGGTAGCTCAATTTCTACCTTTTCAAGCGGCTCCATTCAGTTTGCGTTAGTGCTGTTACCACTTTACATCCCAGCGGCAGATAGAAGGTACACATTTCTCTAAAACACCTTCAGCATTTATAGTTTGTAGACTTTTGCTGATGGCCATTTGTCTGTTGTGAGCTGAAACCTTTATGGAGGTTGGATACGCATGTGGCGAATAATTCCTTATACTGATCTTTAGGCATATCCTTTTTCTTCTTTTCCTTTTTTTGTTAAAGTGTGAGTACAACTTCCCTCTTCATATTCACTTTTTGAAAAATTTCTCATGTGTTGAATTTTCTTGCCTATTCCCTACCCAAGGGCACTTTTTGAGGGCAGGTGTCATTTAGACCCCTGCAGTCGTTGTGACTATTAAGCAACCATTAGCACTGGGTTTAAAGCTGCTGTTGTGGGAAACAGCCACAAGGCGGCAGCATTATTACGTTCTCAACTCTTGTTACTAGGGCAACAGAATCTTCCTGGAGGTAGTGTTCTGAGGTTGTAAATTAGAGTGGAATGTGCTGGGACAAGCCCCCAGAAGTTTATGTCTCCTTACTTATGTTTGTTTTTTAAATTTCATTTCTATTTCTTATCAGCGTAAATTTGATTAGAGTGTTTTGATTGCCTGGCTGTACAGGATCTGCTCAATGATTCATACATATGTCTGTTCATCTTCGGGTCCTGTTACCATGTATGTGATTACAAAATGTATATTTTAAAGGTATTGGTGATTATATAATTCATACAGTTTATCTGTTATATGTTGTTATACACTTAACATACATTAGTATATGTATGTTAACCCCATAGTCCTAATTTACCCATCCTCCCACCTTTCATTTTGCTAACCATTAGTTTATTTCATAAGTCTGTGAGTGTCTTTTTCTGTGGAAATATGTTCATTGGTAGCAATCTTAGGATAACATGTATAAATATTATCATAGGATATTTGTCGTACCCTTTTGAGTTACTTAACCTTATATGATTATTTCTAGGCTCAACTGTAGTCCTGAAAACGGCGTTGTTCATTTTTTTCCCCAGGCTACTATTCTATTTGGTACGTATACTACTTCTTCTTTGTCCATTCATCTGTTTATGAACCTTTTTTCTGCTTCCATGTCTTTGCTATTTCAATATTGCTGCAGTGCTCATTTGCCTGCCCGTGTCTTTCCGATTCAGGTGGTCTTAGGTTATAGGCCCAAAGGGTGACCTGCTGCATCATATGGTAGCTCAATTTTTACCTTTTCAAGAAGCTCCATTCAGTTTGCGTTAGTGCTGTTCCCACTTTACATCCCACCAGCAGCTAGAAGGTACACAGTTCTCTAAAACCCCTTCAGCATTTATAGTTTATAGACATTTTGCTGATGGAAATGACTGGTGTGAGCTGAAACCTTTTTGAATTTGAATTTGCATGTGTCTAATAATTCCTTATACTGAGCTTTAGGCATGTCCTTTTTTTTCTTTTCCTTTTTTTTAAAGAGTGAGTACAACTTCCCTCCTCTTATTGACTTCTTGAAAAATTTCTCATGTGTTGAATTTTCTTGCCTATTCCCTACCCCAGGGCATTTTTCAGGGCAGGTGTCATTGAGAGCCCTGCAGTCCATGTGACTATTAAGCAACCATTAGCACTGGGTTTAAAGCTGCTGTTGTGGGAAAGAGCCACAAGGTGGCAGCATTATTACGTTCTCATCTCTTGTTACTAGGGCAACAGAATCTTCCTGGAGGTAGTGTTCCAAGGTTGTAAATTAGAGTGGAATGTGCTGGGACAAGCCCCCAGAAGTTTATGTCTCCTTACTTAGGTTTGTTTTTTAAATTTAATTTCTATTTCTTATCTGAGTAAATTTGATTAGAGTGTTTGATTGTCTGGCTGTACAGAAACTGCTCAATGATTCCTACATATGTCTGTTAATCTTCGGATTCTGTTACCATGTATGTGATTACAGAATGTATATTTTAAAGGTATTGGTGATTATATAATTCATACAGTTTATCTGTTATATGTTTTTATACACTTAACATACATTAGTATATGTATGTTAACCCCATAGTCCTAGTTTACCCATCCTCCCACCTTTCATTTTGTCTAACCATTAGTTTATTTCATAAGTCTGTGAGTGTCTTTTTCTGTGGAAATATGTTCATTGGTAGCTATCTTAGGATAACATGTATAAATGTTATCATAGGATATTTGTCGTACCCTTTTGAGTTACTTAACCTTATATGATTATTTCTAGGCTCAACTGTAGTCCTGAAAACGGCATTGTTCATTTTTTTCCCGAGGCTACTATTCTATTTGGTACGTATACCACTTCCTCTTTGTCCATTCATCTGTTTATGAACCTTTTTTCTGCTTCCATGTCTTGGCTATTTCAATATTACTGCAGTGCTCATTTGCCTGCCTGTGTCTTTCCGATTCAGGTGGTCTTCGGTTATAGGCCCAAAAGGTGACCTGCCGCATCATATGGTAGCTCAATTTTTACCTTTTCAACAGCTCAATTCAGTTTGCGTTAGTGCTGTTACCACTTTACATCCAACCAGGATCTAGAAGGTACACAGTTCTCTAAAACTCCTTCAGCATTTATAGTTTGTAGACATTTTGCTGATGGAAATGACTGGTGTGAGCTGAAACCTTTTTGAATTTGCATTTGCATGTGTCTAATAATTCCTTATACTGAGGTTTAGGAATGTCCTTTTTTCTCTTTTCCTTTTTTTTTAAAGAGTGAGTACAACTTCCCTCCTCTTATTGACTTCTTGAAAAATTTCTAATGTGTTGAATTTTCTTGCCTATTCCCTACCCCAGGGCATTTTTAAGGGCAGGTGTCATTTAGAGCCCTGCAGTCCTTGTGACTATTAAGCAAACATTAGCACTGGGTTTAAAGCTGCTGTTGTGGGAAAGAGCCACAAGGCAGCAGCATTATTACGTTCTCATCTCTTGTTACTAGGGCAACAGAATCTTCCTGGAGGTAGTGTTCCGAGGTTGTAAATTAGAGTGGAATGTGCTGGGACAAGCCCCCAGAAGTTTATGTCTCCTTACTTATGTTTGTTTTTTTAAATTTAATTTCTATTTCTTATCGGAGTAAATTTGATTAGAGTGTTTTGATTGCCTGGCTGTACAGGATCTGCTCAGTGATTCATACATATTTCTGTTCATCTTCGGGTCCTCTTACCATGTATGTGATTACAAAATGTATATTTTAAAGGTATTGGTGATTATATAATTCATACAGTTTATCTGTTACATGTTTTTATACACTTAACATACATTAGTATATGTATGTTAACCCCATAGTCCTAATTTACCCATCCTCCCACCTTTCATTTTGGCTAACCATTAGTTTATTTCATAAGTCTGTGAGTGTCTTTTCTGTGGAAATATGTTCATTGGTAGCAATCGTAGGATAACATGTATAAATGTTATCATAGGATATTTGTCGTACCCTTTTGAGTTACTTAACCTTATATGATTATTTCTAGGCTCAACTGTAGTCCGGAAAACGGTATTGTTCATTTTTTTCCCAAGGCTACTATGCTATTTGGTACGTATACCACTTCTTTTTTGTCCATTCATCTGTTTATGAACCCTTTTTCTGCTTCCATGTCTTGGCTATTTCAATATTGCTGCAGTGCACCTTTGCCTGCCTGTGTCTTTCCGATTTAGGTGGTCTTAGGTTATAGGCCCAAAAGGTGACCTGCCGCATCATATGGTAGCTCAATTTTTACCTTTTCAAGAAACTCCATTCAGTTTGCGTTAGTGCTGTTACCACTTTACATCCCACCAGCAGCTAGAAGGTACACAGTTCTCTAAAACCCCTTCAGCATTTATAGTTTGTAGACATTTTGCTGATGGAAACGACTGGTGTGAGCTGAAACCTTTTTGAATTTGAATTTGCATGTGTCTAATAATTCATTCTACTGAGCTTTAGGCATGTCCTTTTTTTTCTTTTCCTTTCTTTTTAAAGAGTGAGTACAACTTCCCTCCTCTTATTGACTTCTTGAAAAATTTCTCATGTGTTGAATATTCTTGCCTATTCCCTACCCCAGGGCATTTTTCAGGGCAGGTGTCATTTAGAGCCCTGCAGTCCATGTGACTATTAAGCAACCATTAGCACTGGGTTTAAAGCTGCTGTTGTGGGAAAGAGCCACAAGGCGGCAGCATTATTACGTTCTCATCTCTTGTTACTAGGGCAACAGAATCTTCCTGGTGGTAGTGTTCCGAGGTTGTAAATTAGAGTGGAATGTGCTGGGACAAGCCCCCAGAAGTTTATGTCTCCTTACTTAGGTTTGTTTTTTAAATTAAATTTCTATTTCTTATCGGAGTAAATTTGATTAGAGTGTTTTGATTGTCTGGCTGTACAGAAACTGCTCAATGATTCCTACATATGTCTGTTCATCTTCGGATTCTGTTACCATGTATGTTATTACAGAATGTATATTTTAAAGGTATTGGTGATTATATAATTCATACAGTTTATCTGTTATATGTTTTTATACACTTAACATACATTAGTATATGTATGTTAACCCCATAGTCCTAATTTACCCATCCTCCCACCTTTCATTTTGGCTAACAATTAGTTTATTTTATAAGTCTGTGAGTGTCTTTTTCTGTGGAAATATGTTCATTGGTAGCAATCTTAGGATAACATGTATAAATGATATCATAGGATATTTGTCATACCCTTTTGACTTACTTAACCTTATATGATTATTTCTAGGCTCAACTCTAGTCCTTAAAACGGCATTGTTCATTTTTTCCCCGAGGCTACTATTGCATTCTGTCCATATACCACTTCTTCTCTGTCCATTCATCTGTTTATAGACATTTTTTTTGCTTCCATGTCTTTGCTATTTCCATATTGCTGCAGTGCACATTTGACTGCCTGTGTCTTTCCGATTCTGGTAGTCTTAGGTTATAAGCCAAAGAGGTGCCCTGCCGCATCATATGGTAGCTCAATTTTTACCTTTTCAAGCAGCTCCATTCAGTTTGCGTTAGTGCTGTTACCACTTTACATCCCAGCAGCAGATAGAAGGTATACGTTTCTCTAGAACCCCTTCAGCATTTATAGTTTGTAGACTTTTTGCTGATGGCCATTTGACTGGTGTGAGCTGAAACCTTTTTGGAGGTTGGATACGCATGTGGCGAATAATTCCTTATACTGATCTTTAGGCATATCCTTTTTCTTCTTTTCCTTTTTTTGTTAAAGTGTGAGTACAACTTCCCTCTTCATATTCACTTTTTGAAAAATTTCTCATGTGTTGAATTTTCTTGCGTATTCCCTACCCCAGGGCATTTTTTGAGGGCAGGTGTCATTTAGACCCCTGCAGTCGTTTTGACTATTAAGCAACCATTAGCACTGGGTTTAAAGCTGCTGTTGTGGGAAACAGCCACAAGGCGGCAGCATTATTACGTTCTCAACTCTTGTTACTATGGCAACAGAGTCTTCCTGGAGGTAGTGTTCCGAGGTTGTAAATTAGAGTGGAATGTGCTGGGACAAGCCTCCAGAAGTTTATGTCTCCTTACTTATGTTTGTTTTTTAAATTTAATTTCTATTTCTTATCGGAGTAAATTTGATTAGAGTCTTTTGATTGTCTGGCTGTACAGAATCTGCTCAATGATTCCTACATATGTCTGTTCATCTTCGGATTCTGTTACCATGTATGTGAATACAGAATGTATATTTTAAAGGTATTGGTGATTATATAATTCATATAGTTTATCTGTTATATGTTTATATGCATGTAACATACATTAGTATATTTATGTTAATCCCATAGTCCTAATTTACCCATCCTCCCCCCTTTCATTTTGGCTAAGCATTAGTTTATTTCATAAGTCTGTGAGTGTCTTTTTCTGTGGAAATATGTTCATTGGTAGCAATCTTAGGGTAACATGTATAAATGATATCATAGGATATTTGTCATACCCTTTTGACTTACTTAACCTTATATTATTATTTCTAGGCTCTACTGTAGTCCTGAAAACGGCATTGTTCATTTTTTTCCCGAGGCTACTATTCCATTCTGTCCATATACCACTTCTTCTCTGTCCATTCATCTGTTTATGGACCTTTTTTTGCTTCCATGTCTTGGCTATTTCAGTATTGCTGCAGTGCACATTTGACTGCCTGTGTCTTTCCGATTCTGGTGGTCTTAGGTTATAAGCCCGAGAGGTGCCCTGCCGCATCATATGGTAGCTCAATTTCTACCTTTTCAAGCGGCTCCATTCAGTTTGCGTTAGTGCTGTTACCACTTTACATCCCAGCGGCAGATAGAAGGTACACATTTCTCTAAAACACCTTCAGCATTTATAGTTTGTAGACTTTTGCTGATGGCCATTTGTCTGTTGTGAGCTGAAACCTTTATGGAGGTTGGATACGCATGTGGCGAATAATTCCTTATACTGATCTTTAGGCATATCCTTTTTCTTCTTTTCCTTTTTTTGTTAAAGTGTGAGTACAACTTCCCTCTTCATATTCACTTTTTGAAAAATTTCTCATGTGTTGAATTTTCTTGCCTATTCCCTACCCAAGGGCACTTTTTGAGGGCAGGTGTCATTTAGACCCCTGCAGTCGTTGTGACTATTAAGCAACCATTAGCACTGGGTTTAAAGCTGCTGTTGTGGGAAACAGCCACAAGGCGGCAGCATTATTACGTTCTCAACTCTTGTTACTAGGGCAACAGAATCTTCCTGGAGGTAGTGTTCTGAGGTTGTAAATTAGAGTGGAATGTGCTGGGACAAGCCCCCAGAAGTTTATGTCTCCTTACTTATGTTTGTTTTTTAAATTTCATTTCTATTTCTTATCAGCGTAAATTTGATTAGAGTGTTTTGATTGCCTGGCTGTACAGGATCTGCTCAATGATTCATACATATGTCTGTTCATCTTCGGGTCCTGTTACCATGTATGTGATTACAAAATGTATATTTTAAAGGTATTGGTGATTATATAATTCATACAGTTTATCTGTTATATGTTGTTATACACTTAACATACATTAGTATATGTATGTTAACCCCATAGTCCTAATTTACCCATCCTCCCACCTTTCATTTTGCTAACCATTAGTTTATTTCATAAGTCTGTGAGTGTCTTTTTCTGTGGAAATATGTTCATTGGTAGCAATCTTAGGATAACATGTATAAATATTATCATAGGATATTTGTCGTACCCTTTTGAGTTACTTAACCTTATATGATTATTTCTAGGCTCAACTGTAGTCCTGAAAACGGCGTTGTTCATTTTTTTCCCCAGGCTACTATTCTATTTGGTACGTATACTACTTCTTCTTTGTCCATTCATCTGTTTATGAACCTTTTTTCTGCTTCCATGTCTTTGCTATTTCAATATTGCTGCAGTGCTCATTTGCCTGCCCGTGTCTTTCCGATTCAGGTGGTCTTAGGTTATAGGCCCAAAGGGTGACCTGCTGCATCATATGGTAGCTCAATTTTTACCTTTTCAAGAAGCTCCATTCAGTTTGCGTTAGTGCTGTTCCCACTTTACATCCCACCAGCAGCTAGAAGGTACACAGTTCTCTAAAACCCCTTCAGCATTTATAGTTTATAGACATTTTGCTGATGGAAATGACTGGTGTGAGCTGAAACCTTTTTGAATTTGAATTTGCATGTGTCTAATAATTCCTTATACTGAGCTTTAGGCATGTCCTTTTTTTTCTTTTCCTTTTTTTTAAAGAGTGAGTACAACTTCCCTCCTCTTATTGACTTCTTGAAAAATTTCTCATGTGTTGAATTTTCTTGCCTATTCCCTACCCCAGGGCATTTTTCAGGGCAGGTGTCATTGAGAGCCCTGCAGTCCATGTGACTATTAAGCAACCATTAGCACTGGGTTTAAAGCTGCTGTTGTGGGAAAGAGCCACAAGGTGGCAGCATTATTACGTTCTCATCTCTTGTTACTAGGGCAACAGAATCTTCCTGGAGGTAGTGTTCCAAGGTTGTAAATTAGAGTGGAATGTGCTGGGACAAGCCCCCAGAAGTTTATGTCTCCTTACTTAGGTTTGTTTTTTAAATTTAATTTCTATTTCTTATCTGAGTAAATTTGATTAGAGTGTTTGATTGTCTGGCTGTACAGAAACTGCTCAATGATTCCTACATATGTCTGTTAATCTTCGGATTCTGTTACCATGTATGTGATTACAGAATGTATATTTTAAAGGTATTGGTGATTATATAATTCATACAGTTTATCTGTTATATGTTTTTATACACTTAACATACATTAGTATATGTATGTTAACCCCATAGTCCTAGTTTACCCATCCTCCCACCTTTCATTTTGTCTAACCATTAGTTTATTTCATAAGTCTGTGAGTGTCTTTTTCTGTGGAAATATGTTCATTGGTAGCTATCTTAGGATAACATGTATAAATGTTATCATAGGATATTTGTCGTACCCTTTTGAGTTACTTAACCTTATATGATTATTTCTAGGCTCAACTGTAGTCCTGAAAACGGCATTGTTCATTTTTTTCCCGAGGCTACTATTCTATTTGGTACGTATACCACTTCCTCTTTGTCCATTCATCTGTTTATGAACCTTTTTTCTGCTTCCATGTCTTGGCTATTTCAATATTACTGCAGTGCTCATTTGCCTGCCTGTGTCTTTCCGATTCAGGTGGTCTTCGGTTATAGGCCCAAAAGGTGACCTGCCGCATCATATGGTAGCTCAATTTTTACCTTTTCAACAGCTCAATTCAGTTTGCGTTAGTGCTGTTACCACTTTACATCCAACCAGGATCTAGAAGGTACACAGTTCTCTAAAACTCCTTCAGCATTTATAGTTTGTAGACATTTTGCTGATGGAAATGACTGGTGTGAGCTGAAACCTTTTTGAATTTGCATTTGCATGTGTCTAATAATTCCTTATACTGAGGTTTAGGAATGTCCTTTTTTCTCTTTTCCTTTTTTTTTAAAGAGTGAGTACAACTTCCCTCCTCTTATTGACTTCTTGAAAAATTTCTAATGTGTTGAATTTTCTTGCCTATTCCCTACCCCAGGGCATTTTTAAGGGCAGGTGTCATTTAGAGCCCTGCAGTCCTTGTGACTATTAAGCAAACATTAGCACTGGGTTTAAAGCTGCTGTTGTGGGAAAGAGCCACAAGGCAGCAGCATTATTACGTTCTCATCTCTTGTTACTAGGGCAACAGAATCTTCCTGGAGGTAGTGTTCCGAGGTTGTAAATTAGAGTGGAATGTGCTGGGACAAGCCCCCAGAAGTTTATGTCTCCTTACTTATGTTTGTTTTTTTAAATTTAATTTCTATTTCTTATCGGAGTAAATTTGATTAGAGTGTTTTGATTGCCTGGCTGTACAGGATCTGCTCAGTGATTCATACATATTTCTGTTCATCTTCGGGTCCTCTTACCATGTATGTGATTACAAAATGTATATTTTAAAGGTATTG
Organism: Balaenoptera borealis; assembly: GCF_965194805.1. Lineage (NCBI taxonomy): Eukaryota > Metazoa > Chordata > Mammalia > Artiodactyla > Balaenopteridae > Balaenoptera > Balaenoptera borealis. Next base: position 885,784 of record NW_028123917.1, on the reverse strand, counting down.
GTGATTATATAATTCATACAGTTTATCTGTTACATGTTTTTATACACTTAACATACATTAGTATATGTATGTTAACCCCATAGTCCTAATTTACCCATCCTCCCACCTTTCATTTTGGCTAACCATTAGTTTATTTCATAAGTCTGTGAGTGTCTTTTCTGTGGAAATATGTTCATTGGTAGCAATCGTAGGATAACATGTATAAATGTTATCATAGGATATTTGTCGTACCCTTTTGAGTTACTTAACCTTATATGATTATTTCTAGGCTCAACTGTAGTCCGGAAAACGGTATTGTTCATTTTTTTCCCAAGGCTACTATGCTATTTGGTACGTATACCACTTCTTTTTTGTCCATTCATCTGTTTATGAACCCTTTTTCTGCTTCCATGTCTTGGCTATTTCAATATTGCTGCAGTGCACCTTTGCCTGCCTGTGTCTTTCCGATTTAGGTGGTCTTAGGTTATAGGCCCAAAAGGTGACCTGCCGCATCATATGGTAGCTCAATTTTTACCTTTTCAAGAAACTCCATTCAGTTTGCGTTAGTGCTGTTACCACTTTACATCCCACCAGCAGCTAGAAGGTACACAGTTCTCTAAAACCCCTTCAGCATTTATAGTTTGTAGACATTTTGCTGATGGAAACGACTGGTGTGAGCTGAAACCTTTTTGAATTTGAATTTGCATGTGTCTAATAATTCATTCTACTGAGCTTTAGGCATGTCCTTTTTTTTCTTTTCCTTTCTTTTTAAAGAGTGAGTACAACTTCCCTCCTCTTATTGACTTCTTGAAAAATTTCTCATGTGTTGAATATTCTTGCCTATTCCCTACCCCAGGGCATTTTTCAGGGCAGGTGTCATTTAGAGCCCTGCAGTCCATGTGACTATTAAGCAACCATTAGCACTGGGTTTAAAGCTGCTGTTGTGGGAAAGAGCCACAAGGCGGCAGCATTATTACGTTCTCATCTCTTGTTACTAGGGCAACAGAATCTTCCTGGTGGTAGTGTTCCGAGGTTGTAAATTAGAGTGGAATGTGCTGGGACAAGCCCCCAGAAGTTTATGTCTCCTTACTTAGGTTTGTTTTTTAAATTAAATTTCTATTTCTTATCGGAGTAAATTTGATTAGAGTGTTTTGATTGTCTGGCTGTACAGAAACTGCTCAATGATTCCTACATATGTCTGTTCATCTTCGGATTCTGTTACCATGTATGTTATTACAGAATGTATATTTTAAAGGTATTGGTGATTATATAATTCATACAGTTTATCTGTTATATGTTTTTATACACTTAACATACATTAGTATATGTATGTTAACCCCATAGTCCTAATTTACCCATCCTCCCACCTTTCATTTTGGCTAACAATTAGTTTATTTTATAAGTCTGTGAGTGTCTTTTTCTGTGGAAATATGTTCATTGGTAGCAATCTTAGGATAACATGTATAAATGATATCATAGGATATTTGTCATACCCTTTTGACTTACTTAACCTTATATGATTATTTCTAGGCTCAACTCTAGTCCTTAAAACGGCATTGTTCATTTTTTCCCCGAGGCTACTATTGCATTCTGTCCATATACCACTTCTTCTCTGTCCATTCATCTGTTTATAGACATTTTTTTTGCTTCCATGTCTTTGCTATTTCCATATTGCTGCAGTGCACATTTGACTGCCTGTGTCTTTCCGATTCTGGTAGTCTTAGGTTATAAGCCAAAGAGGTGCCCTGCCGCATCATATGGTAGCTCAATTTTTACCTTTTCAAGCAGCTCCATTCAGTTTGCGTTAGTGCTGTTACCACTTTACATCCCAGCAGCAGATAGAAGGTATACGTTTCTCTAGAACCCCTTCAGCATTTATAGTTTGTAGACTTTTTGCTGATGGCCATTTGACTGGTGTGAGCTGAAACCTTTTTGGAGGTTGGATACGCATGTGGCGAATAATTCCTTATACTGATCTTTAGGCATATCCTTTTTCTTCTTTTCCTTTTTTTGTTAAAGTGTGAGTACAACTTCCCTCTTCATATTCACTTTTTGAAAAATTTCTCATGTGTTGAATTTTCTTGCGTATTCCCTACCCCAGGGCATTTTTTGAGGGCAGGTGTCATTTAGACCCCTGCAGTCGTTTTGACTATTAAGCAACCATTAGCACTGGGTTTAAAGCTGCTGTTGTGGGAAACAGCCACAAGGCGGCAGCATTATTACGTTCTCAACTCTTGTTACTATGGCAACAGAGTCTTCCTGGAGGTAGTGTTCCGAGGTTGTAAATTAGAGTGGAATGTGCTGGGACAAGCCTCCAGAAGTTTATGTCTCCTTACTTATGTTTGTTTTTTAAATTTAATTTCTATTTCTTATCAGAGTAAATTTGATTAGAGTCTTTTGATTGTCTGGCTGTACAGAATCTGCTCAATGATTCCTACATATGTCTGTTCATCTTCGGATTCTGTTACCATGTATGTGAATACAGAATGTATATTTTAAAGGTATTGGTGATTATATAATTCATATAGTTTATCTGTTATATGTTTATATGCATGTAACATACATTAGTATATTTATGTTAATCCCATAGTCCTAATTTACCCATCCTCCCCCCTTTCATTTTGGCTAAGCATTAGTTTATTTCATAAGTCTGTGAGTGTCTTTTTCTGTGGAAATATGTTCATTGGTAGCAATCTTAGGGTAACATGTATAAATGATATCATAGGATATTTGTCATACCCTTTTGACTTACTTAACCTTATATTATTATTTCTAGGCTCTACTGTAGTCCTGAAAACGGCATTGTTCATTTTTTTCCCGAGGCTACTATTCCATTCTGTCCATATACCACTTCTTCTCTGTCCATTCATCTGTTTATGGACCTTTTTTTGCTTCCATGTCTTGGCTATTTCAGTATTGCTGCAGTGCACATTTGACTGCCTGTGTCTTTCCGATTCTGGTGGTCTTAGGTTATAAGCCCGAGAGGTGCCCTGCCGCATCATATGGTAGCTCAATTTCTACCTTTTCAAGCGGCTCCATTCAGTTTGCGTTAGTGCTGTTACCACTTTACATCCCAGCGGCAGATAGAAGGTACACATTTCTCTAAAACACCTTCAGCATTTATAGTTTGTAGACTTTTGCTGATGGCCATTTGTCTGTTGTGAGCTGAAACCTTTATGGAGGTTGGATACGCATGTGGCGAATAATTCCTTATACTGATCTTTAGGCATATCCTTTTTCTTCTTTTCCTTTTTTTGTTAAAGTGTGAGTACAACTTCCCTCTTCATATTCACTTTTTGAAAAATTTCTCATGTGTTGAATTTTCTTGCCTATTCCCTACCCAAGGGCACTTTTTGAGGGCAGGTGTCATTTAGACCCCTGCAGTCGTTGTGACTATTAAGCAACCATTAGCACTGGGTTTAAAGCTGCTGTTGTGGGAAACAGCCACAAGGCGGCAGCATTATTACGTTCTCAACTCTTGTTACTAGGGCAACAGAATCTTCCTGGAGGTAGTGTTCTGAGGTTGTAAATTAGAGTGGAATGTGCTGGGACAAGCCCCCAGAAGTTTATGTCTCCTTACTTATGTTTGTTTTTTAAATTTCATTTCTATTTCTTATCAGCGTAAATTTGATTAGAGTGTTTTGATTGCCTGGCTGTACAGGATCTGCTCAATGATTCATACATATGTCTGTTCATCTTCGGGTCCTGTTACCATGTATGTGATTACAAAATGTATATTTTAAAGGTATTGGTGATTATATAATTCATACAGTTTATCTGTTATATGTTGTTATACACTTAACATACATTAGTATATGTATGTTAACCCCATAGTCCTAATTTACCCATCCTCCCACCTTTCATTTTGCTAACCATTAGTTTATTTCATAAGTCTGTGAGTGTCTTTTTCTGTGGAAATATGTTCATTGGTAGCAATCTTAGGATAACATGTATAAATATTATCATAGGATATTTGTCGTACCCTTTTGAGTTACTTAACCTTATATGATTATTTCTAGGCTCAACTGTAGTCCTGAAAACGGCGTTGTTCATTTTTTTCCCCAGGCTACTATTCTATTTGGTACGTATACTACTTCTTCTTTGTCCATTCATCTGTTTATGAACCTTTTTTCTGCTTCCATGTCTTTGCTATTTCAATATTGCTGCAGTGCTCATTTGCCTGCCCGTGTCTTTCCGATTCAGGTGGTCTTAGGTTATAGGCCCAAAGGGTGACCTGCTGCATCATATGGTAGCTCAATTTTTACCTTTTCAAGAAGCTCCATTCAGTTTGCGTTAGTGCTGTTCCCACTTTACATCCCACCAGCAGCTAGAAGGTACACAGTTCTCTAAAACCCCTTCAGCATTTATAGTTTATAGACATTTTGCTGATGGAAATGACTGGTGTGAGCTGAAACCTTTTTGAATTTGAATTTGCATGTGTCTAATAATTCCTTATACTGAGCTTTAGGCATGTCCTTTTTTTTCTTTTCCTTTTTTTTAAAGAGTGAGTACAACTTCCCTCCTCTTATTGACTTCTTGAAAAATTTCTCATGTGTTGAATTTTCTTGCCTATTCCCTACCCCAGGGCATTTTTCAGGGCAGGTGTCATTGAGAGCCCTGCAGTCCATGTGACTATTAAGCAACCATTAGCACTGGGTTTAAAGCTGCTGTTGTGGGAAAGAGCCACAAGGTGGCAGCATTATTACGTTCTCATCTCTTGTTACTAGGGCAACAGAATCTTCCTGGAGGTAGTGTTCCAAGGTTGTAAATTAGAGTGGAATGTGCTGGGACAAGCCCCCAGAAGTTTATGTCTCCTTACTTAGGTTTGTTTTTTAAATTTAATTTCTATTTCTTATCTGAGTAAATTTGATTAGAGTGTTTGATTGTCTGGCTGTACAGAAACTGCTCAATGATTCCTACATATGTCTGTTAATCTTCGGATTCTGTTACCATGTATGTGATTACAGAATGTATATTTTAAAGGTATTGGTGATTATATAATTCATACAGTTTATCTGTTATATGTTTTTATACACTTAACATACATTAGTATATGTATGTTAACCCCATAGTCCTAGTTTACCCATCCTCCCACCTTTCATTTTGTCTAACCATTAGTTTATTTCATAAGTCTGTGAGTGTCTTTTTCTGTGGAAATATGTTCATTGGTAGCTATCTTAGGATAACATGTATAAATGTTATCATAGGATATTTGTCGTACCCTTTTGAGTTACTTAACCTTATATGATTATTTCTAGGCTCAACTGTAGTCCTGAAAACGGCATTGTTCATTTTTTTCCCGAGGCTACTATTCTATTTGGTACGTATACCACTTCCTCTTTGTCCATTCATCTGTTTATGAACCTTTTTTCTGCTTCCATGTCTTGGCTATTTCAATATTACTGCAGTGCTCATTTGCCTGCCTGTGTCTTTCCGATTCAGGTGGTCTTAGGTTATAGGCCCAAAAGGTGACCTGCCGCATCATATGGTAGCTCAATTTTTACCTTTTCAACAGCTCAATTCAGTTTGCGTTAGTGCTGTTACCACTTTACATCCAACCAGGATCTAGAAGGTACACAGTTCTCTAAAACTCCTTCAGCATTTATAGTTTGTAGACATTTTGCTGATGGAAATGACTGGTGTGAGCTGAAACCTTTTTGAATTTGCATTTGCATGTGTCTAATAATTCCTTATACTGAGGTTTAGGAATGTCCTTTTTTCTCTTTTCCTTTTTTTTAAAGAGTGAGTACAACTTCCCTCCTCTTATTGACTTCTTGAAAAATTTCTAATGTGTTGAATTTTCTTGCCTATTCCCTACCCCAGGGCATTTTTAAGGGCAGGTGTCATTTAGAGCCCTGCAGTCCTTGTGACTATTAAGCAAACATTAGCACTGGGTTTAAAGCTGCTGTTGTGGGAAAGAGCCACAAGGCAGCAGCATTATTACGTTCTCATCTCTTGTTACTAGGGCAACAGAATCTTCCTGGAGGTAGTGTTCCGAGGTTGTAAATTAGAGTGGAATGTGCTGGGACAAGCCCCCAGAAGTTTATGTCTCCTTACTTATGTTTGTTTTTTTAAATTTAATTTCTATTTCTTATCGGAGTAAATTTGATTAGAGTGTTTTGATTGCCTGGCTGTACAGGATCTGCTCAGTGATTCATACATATTTCTGTTCATCTTCGGGTCCTCTTACCATGTATGTGATTACAAAATGTATATTTTAAAGGTATTGGTGATTATATAATTCATACAGTTTATCTGTTACATGTTTTTATACACTTAACATACATTAGTATATGTATGTTAACCCCATAGTCCTAATTTACCCATCCTCCCACCTTTCATTTTGGCTAACCATTAGTTTATTTCATAAGTCTGTGAGTGTCTTTTCTGTGGAAATATGTTCATTGGTAGCAATCGTAGGATAACATGTATAAATGTTATCATAGGATATTTGTCGTACCCTTTTGAGTTACTTAACCTTATATGATTATTTCTAGGCTCAACTGTAGTCCGGAAAACGGTATTGTTCATTTTTTTCCCAAGGCTACTATGCTATTTGGTACGTATACCACTTCTTTTTTGTCCATTCATCTGTTTATGAACCCTTTTTCTGCTTCCATGTCTTGGCTATTTCAATATTGCTGCAGTGCACCTTTGCCTGCCTGTGTCTTTCCGATTTAGGTGGTCTTAGGTTATAGGCCCAAAAGGTGACCTGCCGCATCATATGGTAGCTCAATTTTTACCTTTTCAAGAAACTCCATTCAGTTTGCGTTAGTGCTGTTACCACTTTACATCCCACCAGCAGCTAGAAGGTACACAGTTCTCTAAAACCCCTTCAGCATTTATAGTTTGTACACATTTTGCTGATGGAAACGACTGGTGTGAGCTGAAACCTTTTTGAATTTGAATTTGCATGTGTCTAATAATTCATTCTACTGAGCTTTAGGCATGTCCTTTTTTTTCTTTTCCTTTCTTTTTAAAGAGTGAGTACAACTTCCCTCCTCTTATTGACTTCTTGAAAAATTTCTCATGTGTTGAATATTCTTGCCTATTCCCTACCCCAGGGCATTTTTCAGGGCAGGTGTCATTTAGAGCCCTGCAGTCCATGTGACTATTAAGCAACCATTAGCACTGGGTTTAAAGCTGCTGTTGTGGGAAAGAGCCACAAGGCGGCAGCATTATTACGTTCTCATCTCTTGTTACTAGGGCAACAGAATCTTCCTGGTGGTAGTGTTCCGAGGTTGTAAATTAGAGTGGAATGTGCTGGGACAAGCCCCCAGAAGTTTATGTCTCCTTACTTAGGTTTGTTTTTTAAATTAAATTTCTATTTCTTATCGGAGTAAATTTGATTAGAGTGTTTTGATTGTCTGGCTGTACAGAAACTGCTCAATGATTCCTACATATGTCTGTTCATCTTCGGATTCTGTTACCATGTATGTGATTACAGAATGTATATTTTAAAGGTATTGGTGATTATATAATTCATACAGTTTATCTGTTATATGTTTTTATACACTTAACATACATTAGTATATGTATGTTAACCCCATAGTCCTAATTTACCCATCCTCCCACCTTTCATTTTGGCTAACAATTAGTTTATTTTATAAGTCTGTGAGTGTCTTTTTCTGTGGAAATATGTTCATTGGTAGCAATCTTAGGATAACATGTATAAATGATATCATAGGATATTTGTCATACCCTTTTGACTTACTTAACCTTATATGATTATTTCTAGGCTCAACTCTAGTCCTTAAAACGGCATTGTTCATTTTTTCCCCGAGGCTACTATTGCATTCTGTCCATATACCACTTCTTCTCTGTCCATTCATCTGTTTATGGACCTTTTTTTGCTTCCATGTCTTGGCTATTTCAGTATTGCTGCAGTGCACATTTGACTGCCTGTGTCTTTCCGATTCTGGTGGTCTTAGGTTATAAGCCCGAGAGGTGCCCTGCCGCATCATATGGTAGCTCAATTTCTACCTTTTCAAGCGGCTCCATTCAGTTTGCGTTAGTGCTGTTACCACTTTACATCCCAGCGGCAGATAGAAGGTACACATTTCTCTAAAACACCTTCAGCATTTATAGTTTGTAGACTTTTTGCTGATGGCCATTTGACTGGTGTGAGCTGAAACCTTTTTGGAGGTTGGATACGCATGTGGCGAATAATTCCTTATACTGATCTTTAGGCATATCCTTTTTCTTCTTTTCCTTTTTTTGTTAAAGTGTGAGTACAACTTCCCTCTTCATATTCACTTTTTGAAAAATTTCTCATGTGTTGAATTTTCTTGCGTATTCCCTACCCCAGGGCATTTTTTGAGGGCAGGTGTCATTTAGACCCCTGCAGTCGTTTTGACTATTAAGCAACCATTAGCACTGGGTTTAAAGCTGCTGTTGTGGGAAACAGCCACAAGGCGGCAGCATTATTACGTTCTCAACTCTTGTTACTATGGCAACAGAGTCTTCCTGGAGGTAGTGTTCCGAGGTTGTAAATTAGAGTGGAATGTGCTGGGACAAGCCTCCAGAAGTTTATGTCTCCTTACTTATGTTTGTTTTTTAAATTTAATTTCTATTTCTTATCGGAGTAAATTTGATTAGAGTCTTTTGATTGTCTGGCTGTACAGAATCTGCTCAATGATTCCTACATATGTCTGTTCATCTTCGGATTCTGTTACCATGTATGTGAATACAGAATGTATATTTTAAAGGTATTGGTGATTATATAATTCATATAGTTTATCTGTTATATGTTTATATGCATGTAACATACATTAGTATATTTATGTTAATCCCATAGTCCTAATTTACCCATCCTCCCCCCTTTCATTTTGGCTAAGCATTAGTTTATTTCATAAGTCTGTGAGTGTCTTTTTCTGTGGAAATATGTTCATTGGTAGCAATCTTAGGGTAACATGTATAAATGATATCATAGGATATTTGTCATACCCTTTTGACTTACTTAACCTTATATTATTATTTCTAGGCTCTACTGTAGTCCTGAAAACGGCATTGTTCATTTTTTTCCCGAGGCTACTATTCCATTCTGTCCATATACCACTTCTTCTCTGTCCATTCATCTGTTTATGGACCTTTTTTTGCTTCCATGTCTTGGCTATTTCAGTATTGCTGCAGTGCACATTTGACTGCCTGTGTCTTTCCGATTCTGGTGGTCTTAGGTTATAAGCCCGAGAGGTGCCCTGCCGCATCATATGGTAGCTCAATTTCTACCTTTTCAAGCGGCTCCATTCAGTTTGCGTTAGTGCTGTTACCACTTTACATCCCAGCGGCAGATAGAAGGTACACATTTCTCTAAAACACCTTCAGCATTTATAGTTTGTAGACTTTTGCTGATGGCCATTTGTCTGTTGTGAGCTGAAACCTTTATGGAGGTTGGATACGCATGTGGCGAATAATTCCTTATACTGATCTTTAGGCATATCCTTTTTCTTCTTTTCCTTTTTTTGTTAAAGTGTGAGTACAACTTCCCTCTTCATATTCACTTTTTGAAAAATTTCTCATGTGTTGAATTTTCTTGCCTATTCCCTACCCAAGGGCACTTTTTGAGGGCAGGTGTCATTTAGACCCCTGCAGTCGTTGTGACTATTAAGCAACCATTAGCACTGGGTTTAAAGCTGCTGTTGTGGGAAACAGCCACAAGGCGGCAGCATTATTACGTTCTCAACTCTTGTTACTAGGGCAACAGAATCTTCCTGGAGGTAGTGTTCTGAGGTTGTAAATTAGAGTGGAATGTGCTGGGACAAGCCCCCAGAAGTTTATGTCTCCTTACTTATGTTTGTTTTTTAAATTTCATTTCTATTTCTTATCAGCGTAAATTTGATTAGAGTGTTTTGATTGCCTGGCTGTACAGGATCTGCTCAATGATTCATACATATGTCTGTTCATCTTCGGGTCCTGTTACCATGTATGTGATTACAAAATGTATATTTTAAAGGTATTGGTGATTATATAATTCATACAGTTTATCTGTTATATGTTGTTATACACTTAACATACATTAGTATATGTATGTTAACCCCATAGTCCTAATTTACCCATCCTCCCACCTTTCATTTTGCTAACCATTAGTTTATTTCATAAGTCTGTGAGTGTCTTTTTCTGTGGAAATATGTTCATTGGTAGCAATCTTAGGATAACATGTATAAATATTATCATAGGATATTTGTCGTACCCTTTTGAGTTACTTAACCTTATATGATTATTTCTAGGCTCAACTGTAGTCCTGAAAACGGCGTTGTTCATTTTTTTCCCCAGGCTACTATTCTATTTGGTACGTATACTACTTCTTCTTTGTCCATTCATCTGTTTATGAACCTTTTTTCTGCTTCCATGTCTTTGCTATTTCAATATTGCTGCAGTGCTCATTTGCCTGCCCGTGTCTTTCCGATTCAGGTGGTCTTAGGTTATAGGCCCAAAGGGTGACCTGCTGCATCATATGGTAGCTCAATTTTTACCTTTTCAAGAAGCTCCATTCAGTTTGCGTTAGTGCTGTTCCCACTTTACATCCCACCAGCAGCTAGAAGGTACACAGTTCTCTAAAACCCCTTCAGCATTTATAGTTTATAGACATTTTGCTGATGGAAATGACTGGTGTGAGCTGAAACCTTTTTGAATTTGAATTTGCATGTGTCTAATAATTCCTTATACTGAGCTTTAGGCATGTCCTTTTTTTTCTTTTCCTTTTTTTTAAAGAGTGAGTACAACTTCCCTCCTCTTATTGACTTCTTGAAAAATTTCTCATGTGTTGAATTTTCTTGCCTATTCCCTACCCCAGGGCATTTTTCAGGGCAGGTGTCATTGAGAGCCCTGCAGTCCATGTGACTATTAAGCAACCATTAGCACTGGGTTTAAAGCTGCTGTTGTGGGAAAGAGCCACAAGGTGGCAGCATTATTACGTTCTCATCTCTTGTTACTAGGGCAACAGAATCTTCCTGGAGGTAGTGTTCCAAGGTTGTAAATTAGAGTGGAATGTGCTGGGACAAGCCCCCAGAAGTTTATGTCTCCTTACTTAGGTTTGTTTTTTAAATTTAATTTCTATTTCTTATCTGAGTAAATTTGATTAGAGTGTTTGATTGTCTGGCTGTACAGAAACTGCTCAATGATTCCTACATATGTCTGTTAATCTTCGGATTCTGTTACCATGTATGTGATTACAGAATGTATATTTTAAAGGTATTGGTGATTATATAATTCATACAGTTTATCTGTTATATGTTTTTATACACTTAACATACATTAGTATATGTATGTTAACCCCATAGTCCTAGTTTACCCATCCTCCCACCTTTCATTTTGTCTAACCATTAGTTTATTTCATAAGTCTGTGAGTGTCTTTTTCTGTGGAAATATGTTCATTGGTAGCTATCTTAGGATAACATGTATAAATGTTATCATAGGATATTTGTCGTACCCTTTTGAGTTACTTAACCTTATATGATTATTTCTAGGCTCAACTGTAGTCCTGAAAACGGCATTGTTCATTTTTTTCCCGAGGCTACTATTCTATTTGGTACGTATACCACTTCCTCTTTGTCCATTCATCTGTTTATGAACCTTTTTTCTGCTTCCATGTCTTGGCTATTTCAATATTACTGCAGTGCTCATTTGCCTGCCTGTGTCTTTCCGATTCAGGTGGTCTTCGGTTATAGGCCCAAAAGGTGACCTGCCGCATCATATGGTAGCTCAATTTTTACCTTTTCAACAGCTCAATTCAGTTTGCGTTAGTGCTGTTACCACTTTACATCCAACCAGGATCTAGAAGGTACACAGTTCTCTAAAACTCCTTCAGCATTTATAGTTTGTAGACATTTTGCTGATGGAAATGACTGGTGTGAGCTGAAACCTTTTTGAATTTGCATTTGCATGTGTCTAATAATTCCTTATACTGAGGTTTAGGAATGTCCTTTTTTCTCTTTTCCTTTTTTTTTAAAGAGTGAGTACAACTTCCCTCCTCTTATTGACTTCTTGAAAAATTTCTAATGTGTTGAATTTTCTTGCCTATTCCCTACCCCAGGGCATTTTTAAGGGCAGGTGTCATTTAGAGCCCTGCAGTCCTTGTGACTATTAAGCAAACATTAGCACTGGGTTTAAAGCTGCTGTTGTGGGAAAGAGCCACAAGGCAGCAGCATTATTACGTTCTCATCTCTTGTTACTAGGGCAACAGAATCTTCCTGGAGGTAGTGTTCCGAGGTTGTAAATTAGAGTGGAATGTGCTGGGACAAGCCCCCAGAAGTTTATGTCTCCTTACTTATGTTTGTTTTTTTAAATTTAATTTCTATTTCTTATCGGAGTAAATTTGATTAGAGTGTTTTGATTGCCTGGCTGTACAGGATCTGCTCAGTGATTCATACATATTTCTGTTCATCTTCGGGTCCTCTTACCATGTATGTGATTACAAAATGTATATTTTAAAGGTATTGGTGATTATATAATTCATACAGTTTATCTGTTACATGTTTTTATACACTTAACATACATTAGTATATGTATGTTAACCCCATAGTCCTAATTTACCCATCCTCCCACCTTTCATTTTGGCTAACCATTAGTTTATTTCATAAGTCTGTGAGTGTCTTTTCTGTGGAAATATGTTCATTGGTAGCAATCGTAGGATAACATGTATAAATGTTATCATAGGATATTTGTCGTACCCTTTTGAGTTACTTAACCTTATATGATTATTTCTAGGCTCAACTGTAGTCCGGAAAACGGTATTGTTCATTTTTTTCCCAAGGCTACTATGCTATTTGGTACGTATACCACTTCTTTTTTGTCCATTCATCTGTTTATGAACCCTTTTTCTGCTTCCATGTCTTGGCTATTTCAATATTGCTGCAGTGCACCTTTGCCTGCCTGTGTCTTTCCGATTTAGGTGGTCTTAGGTTATAGGCCCAAAAGGTGACCTGCCGCATCATATGGTAGCTCAATTTTTACCTTTTCAAGAAACTCCATTCAGTTTGCGTTAGTGCTGTTACCACTTTACATCCCACCAGCAGCTAGAAGGTACACAGTTCTCTAAAACCCCTTCAGCATTTATAGTTTGTACACATTTTGCTGATGGAAACGACTGGTGTGAGCTGAAACCTTTTTGAATTTGAATTTGCATGTGTCTAATAATTCATTCTACTGAGCTTTAGGCATGTCCTTTTTTTTCTTTTCCTTTCTTTTTAAAGAGTGAGTACAACTTCCCTCCTCTTATTGACTTCTTGAAAAATTTCTCATGTGTTGAATATTCTTGCCTATTCCCTACCCCAGGGCATTTTTCAGGGCAGGTGTCATTTAGAGCCCTGCAGTCCATGTGACTATTAAGCAACCATTAGCACTGGGTTTAAAGCTGCTGTTGTGGGAAAGAGCCACAAGGCGGCAGCATTATTACGTTCTCATCTCTTGTTACTAGGGCAACAGAATCTTCCTGGTGGTAGTGTTCCGAGGTTGTAAATTAGAGTGGAATGTGCTGGGACAAGCCCCCAGAAGTTTATGTCTCCTTACTTAGGTTTGTTTTTTAAATTAAATTTCTATTTCTTATCGGAGTAAATTTGATTAGAGTGTTTTGATTGTCTGGCTGTACAGAAACTGCTCAATGATTCCTACATATGTCTGTTCATCTTCGGATTCTGTTACCATGTATGTTATTACAGAATGTATATTTTAAAGGTATTGGTGATTATATAATTCATACAGTTTATCTGTTATATGTTTTTATACACTTAACATACATTAGTATATGTATGTTAACCCCATAGTCCTAATTTACCCATCCTCCCACCTTTCATTTTGGCTAACAATTAGTTTATTTTATAAGTCTGTGAGTGTCTTTTTCTGTGGAAATATGTTCATTGGTAGCAATCTTAGGATAACATGTATAAATGATATCATAGGATATTTGTCATACCCTTTTGACTTACTTAACCTTATATGATTATTTCTAGGCTCAACTCTAGTCCTTAAAACGGCATTGTTCATTTTTTCCCCGAGGCTACTATTGCATTCTGTCCATATACCACTTCTTCTCTGTCCATTCATCTGTTTATAGACATTTTTTTTGCTTCCATGTCTTTGCTATTTCCATATTGCTGCAGTGCACATTTGACTGCCTGTGTCTTTCCGATTCTGGTAGTCTTAGGTTATAAGCCAAAGAGGTGCCCTGCCGCATCATATGGTAGCTCAATTTTTACCTTTTCAAGCAGCTCCATTCAGTTTGCGTTAGTGCTGTTACCACTTTACATCCCAGCAGCAGATAGAAGGTATACGTTTCTCTAGAACCCCTTCAGCATTTATAGTTTGTAGACTTTTTGCTGATGGCCATTTGACTGGTGTGAGCTGAAACCTTTTTGGAGGTTGGATACGCATGTGGCGAATAATTCCTTATACTGATCTTTAGGCATATCCTTTTTCTTCTTTTCCTTTTTTTGTTAAAGTGTGAGTACAACTTCCCTCTTCATATTCACTTTTTGAAAAATTTCTCATGTGTTGAATTTTCTTGCGTATTCCCTACCCCAGGGCATTTTTTGAGGGCAGGTGTCATTTAGACCCCTGCAGTCGTTTTGACTATTAAGCAACCATTAGCACTGGGTTTAAAGCTGCTGTTGTGGGAAACAGCCACAAGGCGGCAGCATTATTACGTTCTCAACTCTTGTTACTATGGCAACAGAGTCTTCCTGGAGGTAGTGTTCCGAGGTTGTAAATTAGAGTGGAATGTGCTGGGACAAGCCTCCAGAAGTTTATGTCTCCTTACTTATGTTTGTTTTTTAAATTTAATTTCTATTTCTTATCGGAGTAAATTTGATTAGAGTCTTTTGATTGTCTGGCTGTACAGAATCTGCTCAATGATTCCTACATATGTCTGTTCATCTTCGGATTCTGTTACCATGTATGTGAATACAGAATGTATATTTTAAAGGTATTGGTGATTATATAATTCATATAGTTTATCTGTTATATGTTTATATGCATGTAACATACATTAGTATATTTATGTTAATCCCATAGTCCTAATTTACCCATCCTCCCCCCTTTCATTTTGGCTAAGCATTAGTTTATTTCATAAGTCTGTGAGTGTCTTTTTCTGTGGAAATATGTTCATTGGTAGCAATCTTAGGGTAACATGTATAAATGATATCATAGGATATTTGTCATACCCTTTTGACTTACTTAACCTTATATTATTATTTCTAGGCTCTACTGTAGTCCTGAAAACGGCATTGTTCATTTTTTTCCCGAGGCTACTATTCCATTCTGTCCATATACCACTTCTTCTCTGTCCATTCATCTGTTTATGGACCTTTTTTTGCTTCCATGTCTTGGCTATTTCAGTATTGCTGCAGTACACATTTGACTGCCTGTGTCTTTCCGATTCTGGTGGTCTTAGGTTATAAGCCCGAGAGGTGCCCTGCCGCATCATATGGTAGCTCAATTTCTACCTTTTCAAGCGGCTCCATTCAGTTTGCGTTAGTGCTGTTACCACTTTACATCCCAGCGGCAGATAGAAGGTACACATTTCTCTAAAACACCTTCAGCATTTATAGTTTGTAGACTTTTGCTGATGGCCATTTGTCTGTTGTGAGCTGAAACCTTTATGGAGGTTGGATACGCATGTGGCGAATAATTCCTTATACTGATCTTTAGGCATATCCTTTTTCTTCTTTTCCTTTTTTTGTTAAAGTGTGAGTACAACTTCCCTCTTCATATTCACTTTTTGAAAAATTTCTCATGTGTTGAATTTTCTTGCCTATTCCCTACCCAAGGGCACTTTTTGAGGGCAGGTGTCATTTAGACCCCTGCAGTCGTTGTGACTATTAAGCAACCATTAGCACTGGGTTTAAAGCTGCTGTTGTGGGAAACAGCCACAAGGTGGCAGCATTATTACGTTCTCAACTCTTGTTACTAGGGCAACAGAATCTTCCTGGAGGTAGTGTTCTGAGGTTGTAAATTAGAGTGGAATGTGCTGGGACAAGCCCCCAGAAGTTTATGTCTCCTTACTTATGTTTGTTTTTTAAATTTCATTTCTATTTCTTATCAGCGTAAATTTGATTAGAGTGTTTTGATTGCCTGGCTGTACAGGATCTGCTCAATGATTCATACATATGTCTGTTCATCTTCGGGTCCTGTTACCATGTATGTGATTACAAAATGTATATTTTAAAGGTATTGGTGATTATATAATTCATACAGTTTATCTGTTATATGTTGTTATACACTTAACATACATTAGTATATGTATGTTAACCCCATAGTCCTAATTTACCCATCCTCCCACCTTTCATTTTGCTAACCATTAGTTTATTTCATAAGTCTGTGAGTGTCTTTTTCTGTGGAAATATGTTCATTGGTAGCAATCTTAGGATAACATGTATAAATATTATCATAGGATATTTGTCATACCCTTTTGAGTTACTTAACCTTATATGATTATTTCTAGGCTCAACTGTAGTCCTGAAAACGGCGTTGTTCATTTTTTTCCCCAGGCTACTATTCTATTTGGTACGTATACTACTTCTTCTTTGTCCATTCATCTGTTTATGAACCTTTTTTCTGCTTCCATGTCTTTGCTATTTCAATATTGCTGCAGTGCTCATTTGCCTGCCCGTGTCTTTCCGATTCAGGTGGTCTTAGGTTATAGGCCCAAAGGGTGACCTGCTGCATCATATGGTAGCTCAATTTTTACCTTTTCAAGAAGCTCCATTCAGTTTGCGTTAGTGCTGTTCCCACTTTACATCCCACCAGCAGCTAGAAGGTACACAGTTCTCTAAAACCCCTTCAGCATTTATAGTTTATAGACATTTTGCTGATGGAAATGAGTGGTGTGAGCTGAAACCTTTTTGAATTTGAATTTGCATGTGTCTAATAATTCATTCTACTGAGCTTTAGGCATGTCCTTTTTTTTCTTTTCCTTTTTTTTTAAAGAGTGAGTACAACTTCCCTCCTCTTATTGACTTCTTGAAAAATTTCTCATGTGTTGAATATTATTGCCTATTCCCTACCCCAGGGCATTTTTCAGGGCAGGTGTCATTTAGAGCCCTGCAGTCCATGTGACTATTAAGCAACCATTAGCACTGGGTTTAAAGCTGCTGTTGTGGGAAAGAGCCACAAGGTGGCAGCATTATTACGTTCTCATCTCTTGTTACTAGGGCAACAGAATCTTCCTGGAGGTAGTGTTCCGAGGTTGTAAATTAGAGTGGAATGTGCTGGGACAAGCCCCCAGAAGTTTATGTCTCCTTACTTAGGTTTGTTTTTTAAATTTAATTTCTATTTCTTATCTGAGTAAATTTGATTAGAGTGTTTGATTGTCTGGCTGTACAGAAACTGCTCAATGATTCCTACATATGTCTGTTAATCTTCGGATTCTGTTACCATGTATGTGATTACAGAATGTATATTTTAAAGGTATTGGTGATTATATAATTCATACAGTTTATCTGTTATATGTTTTTATACACTTAACATACATTAGTATATGTATGTTAACCCCATAGTCCTAGTTTACCCATCCTCCCACCTTTCATTTTGTCTAACCATTAGTTTATTTCATAAGTCTGTGAGTGTCTTTTTCTGTGGAAATATGTTCATTGGTAGCTATCTTAGGATAACATGTATAAATGTTATCATAGGATATTTGTCGTACCCTTTTGAGTTACTTAACCTTATATGATTATTTCTAGGCTCAACTGTAGTCCTGAAAACGGCATTGTTCATTTTTTTCCCGAGGCTACTATTCTATTTGGTACGTATACCACTTCTTCTTTGTCTATTCATCTGTTTATGAACCTTTTTTCTGCTTCCATGTCTTGGCTATTTCAATATTGCTGCAGTGCTCATTTGCCTGCCTGTGTCTTTCCGATTCAGGTGGTCTTAGGTTATAGGCCCAAAAGGTGACCTGCCGCATCATATGGTAGCTCAATTTTTACCTTTTCAACAGCTCAATTCAGTTTGCGTTAGTGCTGTTACCACTTTACATCCAACCAGGATCTAGAAGGTACACAGTTCTCTATAACTCCTTCAGCATTTATAGTTTGTAGACATTTTGCTGATGGAAATGACTGGTGTGAGCTGAAACCTTTTTGAATTTGCATTTGCATGTGTCTAATAATTCCTTATACTGAGGTTTAGGAATGTCCTTTTTTCTCTTTTCCTTTTTTTTTAAAGAGTGAGTACAACTTCCCTCCTCTTATTGACTTCTTGAAAAATTTCTAATGTGTTGAATTTTCTTGCCTATTCCCTACCCCAGGGCATTTTTAAGGGCAGGTGTCATTTAGAGCCCTGCAGTCCTTGTGACTATTAAGCAAACATTAGCACTGGGTTTAAAGCTGCTGTTGTGGGAAAGAGCCACAAGGCAGCAGCATTATTACGTTCTCATCTCTTGTTACTAGGGCAACAGAATCTTCCTGGAGGTAGTGTTCCGAGGTTGTAAATTAGAGTGGAATGTGCTGGGACAAGCCCCCAGAAGTTTATGTCTCCTTACTTATGTTTGTTTTTTTAAATTTAATTTCTATTTCTTATCGGAGTAAATTTGATTAGAGTGTTTTGATTGCCTGGCTGTACAGGATCTGCTCAGTGATTCATACATATGTCTGTTCATCTTCGGGTCCTCTTACCATGTATGTGATTACAAAATGTATATTTTAAAGGTATTGGTGATTATATAATTCATACAGTTTATCTGTTACATGTTTTTATACACTTAACATACATTAGTATATGTATGTTAACCCCATAGTCCTAATTTACCCATCCTCCCACCTTTCATTTTGGCTAACCATTAGTTTATTTCATAAGTCTGTGAGTGTCTTTTCTGTGGAAATATGTTCATTGGTAGCAATCGTAGGATAACATGTATAAATGTTATCATAGGATATTTGTCGTACCCTTTTGAGTTACTTAACCTTATATGATTATTTCTAGGCTCAACTGTAGTCCGGAAAACGGTATTGTTCATTTTTTTCCCAAGGCTACTATGCTATTTGGTACGTATACCACTTCTTTTTTGTCCATTCATCTGTTTATGAACCCTTTTTCTGCTTCCATGTCTTGGCTATTTCAATATTGCTGCAGTGCACCTTTGCCTGCCTGTGTCTTTCCGATTTAGGTGGTCTTAGGTTATAGGCCCAAAAGGTGACCTGCCGCATCATATGGTAGCTCAATTTTTACCTTTTCAAGAAACTCCATTCAGTTTGCGTTAGTGCTGTTACCACTTTACATCCCACCAGCAGCTAGAAGGTACACAGTTCTCTAAAACCCCTTCAGCATTTATAGTTTGTAGACATTTTGCTGATGGAAACGACTGGTGTGAGCTGAAACCTTTTTGAATTTGAATTTGCATGTGTCTAATAATTCATTCTACTGAGCTTTAGGCATGTCCTTTTTTTTCTTTTCCTTTCTTTTTAAAGAGTGAGTACAACTTCCCTCCTCTTATTGACTTCTTGAAAAATTTCTCATGTGTTGAATATTCTTGCCTATTCCCTACCCCAGGGCATTTTTCAGGGCAGGTGTCATTTAGAGCCCTGCAGTCCATGTGACTATTAAGCAACCATTAGCACTGGGTTTAAAGCTGCTGTTGTGGGAAAGAGCCACAAGGCGGCAGCATTATTACGTTCTCATCTCTTGTTACTAGGGCAACAGAATCTTCCTGGTGGTAGTGTTCCGAGGTTGTAAATTAGAGTGGAATGTGCTGGGACAAGCCCCCAGAAGTTTATGTCTCCTTACTTAGGTTTGTTTTTTAAATGTAATTTCTATTTCTTATCGGAGTAAATTTGATTAGAGTGTTTTGATTGTCTGGCTGTACAGAAACTGCTCAATGATTCCTACATATGTCTGTTCATCTTCGGATTCTGTTACCATGTATGTTATTACAGAATGTATATTTTAAAGGTATTGGTGATTATATAATTCATACAGTTTATCTGTTATATGTTTTTATACACTTAACATACATTAGTATATGTATGTTAACCCCATAGTCCTAATTTACCCATCCTCCCACCTTTCATTTTGGCTAACAATTAGTTTATTTTATAAGTCTGTGAGTGTCTTTTTCTGTGGAAATATGTTCATTGGTAGCAATCTTAGGATAACATGTATAAATGATATCATAGGATATTTGTCATACCCTTTTGACTTACTTAACCTTATATGATTATTTCTAGGCTCAACTCTAGTCCTTAAAACGGCATTGTTCATTTTTTCCCCGAGGCTACTATTGCATTCTGTCCATATACCACTTCTTCTCTGTCCATTCATCTGTTTATAGACATTTTTTTTGCTTCCATGTCTTTGCTATTTCCATATTGCTGCAGTGCACATTTGACTGCCTGTGTCTTTCCGATTCTGGTAGTCTTAGGTTATAAGCCAAAGAGGTGCCCTGCCGCATCATATGGTAGCTCAATTTTTACCTTTTCAAGCAGCTCCATTCAGTTTGCGTTAGTGCTGTTACCACTTTACATCCCAGCAGCAGATAGAAGGTATACGTTTCTCTAGAACCCCTTCAGCATTTATAGTTTGTAGACTTTTTGCTGATGGCCATTTGACTGGTGTGAGCTGAAACCTTTTTGGAGGTTGGATACGCATGTGGCGAATAATTCCTTATACTGATCTTTAGGCATATCCTTTTTCTTCTTTTCCTTTTTTTGTTAAAGTGTGAGTACAACTTCCCTCTTCATATTCACTTTTTGAAAAATTTCTCATGTGTTGAATTTTCTTGCGTATTCCCTACCCCAGGGCATTTTTTGAGGGCAGGTGTCATTTAGACCCCTGCAGTCGTTTTGACTATTAAGCAACCATTAGCACTGGGTTTAAAGCTGCTGTTGTGGGAAACAGCCACAAGGCGGCAGCATTATTACGTTCTCAACTCTTGTTACTATGGCAACAGAGTCTTCCTGGAGGTAGTGTTCCGAGGTTGTAAATTAGAGTGGAATGTGCTGGGACAAGCCTCCAGAAGTTTATGTCTCCTTACTTATGTTTGTTTTTTAAATTTAATTTCTATTTCTTATCGGAGTAAATTTGATTAGAGTCTTTTGATTGTCTGGCTGTACAGAATCTGCTCAATGATTCCTACATATGTCTGTTCATCTTCGGATTCTGTTACCATGTATGTGAATACAGAATGTATATTTTAAAGGTATTGGTGATTATATAATTCATATAGTTTATCTGTTATATGTTTATATGCATGTAACATACATTAGTATATTTATGTTAATCCCATAGTCCTAATTTACCCATCCTCCCCCCTTTCATTTTGGCTAAGCATTAGTTTATTTCATAAGTCTGTGAGTGTCTTTTTCTGTGGAAATATGTTCATTGGTAGCAATCTTAGGGTAACATGTATAAATGATATCATAGGATATTTGTCATACCCTTTTGACTTACTTAACCTTATATTATTATTTCTAGGCTCTACTGTAGTCCTGAAAACGGCATTGTTCATTTTTTTCCCGAGGCTACTATTCCATTCTGTCCATATACCACTTCTTCTCTGTCCATTCATCTGTTTATGGACCTTTTTTTGCTTCCATGTCTTGGCTATTTCAGTATTGCTGCAGTGCACATTTGACTGCCTGTGTCTTTCCGATTCTGGTGGTCTTAGGTTATAAGCCCGAGAGGTGCCCTGCCGCATCATATGGTAGCTCAATTTCTACCTTTTCAAGCGGCTCCATTCAGTTTGCGTTAGTGCTGTTACCACTTTACATCCCAGCGGCAGATAGAAGGTACACATTTCTCTAAAACACCTTCAGCATTTATAGTTTGTAGACTTTTGCTGATGGCCATTTGTCTGTTGTGAGCTGAAACCTTTATGGAGGTTGGATACGCATGTGGCGAATAATTCCTTATACTGATCTTTAGGCATATCCTTTTTCTTCTTTTCCTTTTTTTGTTAAAGTGTGAGTACAACTTCCCTCTTCATATTCACTTTTTGAAAAATTTCTCATGTGTTGAATTTTCTTGCCTATTCCCTACCCAAGGGCACTTTTTGAGGGCAGGTGTCATTTAGACCCCTGCAGTCGTTGTGACTATTAAGCAACCATTAGCACTGGGTTTAAAGCTGCTGTTGTGGGAAACAGCCACAAGGCGGCAGCATTATTACGTTCTCAACTCTTGTTACTAGGGCAACAGAATCTTCCTGGAGGTAGTGTTCTGAGGTTGTAAATTAGAGTGGAATGTGCTGGGACAAGCCCCCAGAAGTTTATGTCTCCTTACTTATGTTTGTTTTTTAAATTTCATTTCTATTTCTTATCAGCGTAAATTTGATTAGAGTGTTTTGATTGCCTGGCTGTACAGGATCTGCTCAATGATTCATACATATGTCTGTTCATCTTCGGGTCCTGTTACCATGTATGTGATTACAAAATGTATATTTTAAAGGTATTGGTGATTATATAATTCATACAGTTTATCTGTTATATGTTGTTATACACTTAACATACATTAGTATATGTATGTTAACCCCATAGTCCTAATTTACCCATCCTCCCACCTTTCATTTTGCTAACCATTAGTTTATTTCATAAGTCTGTGAGTGTCTTTTTCTGTGGAAATATGTTCATTGGTAGCAATCTTAGGATAACATGTATAAATATTATCATAGGATATTTGTCGTACCCTTTTGAGTTACTTAACCTTATATGATTATTTCTAGGCTCAACTGTAGTCCTGAAAACGGCGTTGTTCATTTTTTTCCCCAGGCTACTATTCTATTTGGTACGTATACTACTTCTTCTTTGTCCATTCATCTGTTTATGAACCTTTTTTCTGCTTCCATGTCTTTGCTATTTCAATATTGCTGCAGTGCTCATTTGCCTGCCCGTGTCTTTCCGATTCAGGTGGTCTTAGGTTATAGGCCCAAAGGGTGACCTGCTGCATCATATGGTAGCTCAATTTTTACCTTTTCAAGAAGCTCCATTCAGTTTGCGTTAGTGCTGTTCCCACTTTACATCCCACCAGCAGCTAGAAGGTACACAGTTCTCTAAAACCCCTTCAGCATTTATAGTTTATAGACATTTTGCTGATGGAAATGACTGGTGTGAGCTGAAACCTTTTTGAATTTGAATTTGCATGTGTCTAATAATTCCTTATACTGAGCTTTAGGCATGTCCTTTTTTTTCTTTTCCTTTTTTTTTAAAGAGTGAGTACAACTTCCCTCCTCTTATTGACTTCTTGAAAAATTTCTCATGTGTTGAATTTTCTTGACTATTCCCTACCCCAGGGCATTTTTAAGGGCAGGTGTCATTTAGAGCCCTGCAGTCCTTGTGACTATTAAGCAACCATTAGCACTGGGTTTAATGCTGCTGTTGTGGGAAACAGCCACGAGGCGGCAGCATTATTACGTTCTCATCTCTTGTTACTAGGGCAACAGAATCTTCCTGGAGGTAGTGTTCCGTGGTTGTAAATTAGAGTGGAATGTGCTGGGACGAGCCCCCAGAAGTTTATGTCTCCTTACTTATGTTTGTTTTTTAAATTTAATTCTATTTCTTTTTGGAGTAAATTTGATTAGAGTTTTTTGATTGTCTGGCTGTACAGAATCTGCTCAATGATTCCTACATATGTCTGTTCATCTTCGGATTCTGTTACCATGTATGTGAATACAGAATGTATATTTTAAAGGTATTGGTGATTATATAATTCATATAGTTTATCTGTTATATGTTTATATGCATGTAACATACATTAGTATATTTATGTTAATCCCATAGTCCTAATTTACCCATCCTCCCCCCTTTCATTTTGGCTAACCATTAGTTTATTTCATAAGTCTGTGAGTGTCTTTTTCTGTGGAAATATGTTCATTGGTAGCAATCTTAGGATAACATGTATAAATGATATCATAGGATATTTGTCATACCCTTTTGACTTACTTAACCTTATATTATTATTTCTAGGCTCTACTGTAGTCCTGAAAACGGCATTGTTCATTTTTTTCCCGAGGCTACTATTCCATTCTGTCCATATACCACTTCTTCTCTGTCCATTCATCTGTTTATGGACCTTTTTTTGCTTCCATGTCTTGGCTATTTCAGTATTGCTGCAGTACACATTTGACTGCCTGTGTCTTTCCGATTCTGGTGGTCTTAGGTTATAAGCCCGAGAGGTGCCCTGCCGCATCATATGGTAGCTCAATTTCTACCTTTTCAAGCGGCTCCATTCAGTTTGCGTTAGTGCTGTTACCACTTTACATCCCAGCGGCAGATAGAAGGTACACATTTCTCTAAAACACCTTCAGCATTTATAGTTTGTAGACTTTTGCTGATGGCCATTTGTCTGTTGTGAGCTGAAACCTTTATGGAGGTTGGATACGCATGTGGCGAATAATTCCTTATACTGATCTTTAGGCATATCCTTTTTCTTCTTTTCCTTTTTTTGTTAAAGTGTGAGTACAACTTCCCTCTTCATATTCACTTTTTGAAAAATTTCTCATGTGTTGAATTTTCTTGCCTATTCCCTACCCAAGGGCACTTTTTGAGGGCAGGTGTCATTTAGACCCCTGCAGTCGTTGTGACTATTAAGCAACCATTAGCACTGGGTTTAAAGCTGCTGTTGTGGGAAACAGCCACAAGGTGGCAGCATTATTACGTTCTCAACTCTTGTTACTAGGGCAACAGAATCTTCCTGGAGGTAGTGTTCTGAGGTTGTAAATTAGAGTGGAATGTGCTGGGACAAGCCCCCAGAAGTTTATGTCTCCTTACTTATGTTTGTTTTTTAAATTTCATTTCTATTTCTTATCAGCGTAAATTTGATTAGAGTGTTTTGATTGCCTGGCTGTACAGGATCTGCTCAATGATTCATACATATGTCTGTTCATCTTCGGGTCCTGTTACCATGTATGTGATTACAAAATGTATATTTTAAAGGTATTGGTGATTATATAATTCATACAGTTTATCTGTTATATGTTGTTATACACTTAACATACATTAGTATATGTATGTTAACCCCATAGTCCTAATTTACCCATCCTCCCACCTTTCATTTTGCTAACCATTAGTTTATTTCATAAGTCTGTGAGTGTCTTTTTCTGTGGAAATATGTTCATTGGTAGCAATCTTAGGATAACATGTATAAATATTATCATAGGATATTTGTCGTACCCTTTTGAGTTACTTAACCTTATATGATTATTTCTAGGCTCAACTGTAGTCCTGAAAACGGCGTTGTTCATTTTTTTCCCCAGGCTACTATTCTATTTGGTACGTATACTACTTCTTCTTTGTCCATTCATCTGTTTATGAACCTTTTTTCTGCTTCCATGTCTTTGCTATTTCAATATTGCTGCAGTGCTCATTTGCCTGCCCGTGTCTTTCCGATTCAGGTGGTCTTAGGTTATAGGCCCAAAGGGTGACCTGCTGCATCATATGGTAGCTCAATTTTTACCTTTTCAAGAAGCTCCATTCAGTTTGCGTTAGTGCTGTTCCCACTTTACATCCCACCAGCAGCTAGAAGGTACACAGTTCTCTAAAACCCCTTCAGCATTTATAGTTTATAGACATTTTGCTGATGGAAATGACTGGTGTGAGCTGAAACCTTTTTGAATTTGAATTTGCATGTGTCTAATAATTCCTTATACTGAGCTTTAGGCATGTCCTTTTTTTTCTTTTCCTTTTTTTTAAAGAGTGAGTACAACTTCCCTCCTCTTATTGACTTCTTGAAAAATTTCTCATGTGTTGAATTTTCTTGCCTATTCCCTACCCCAGGGCATTTTTCAGGGCAGGTGTCATTGAGAGCCCTGCAGTCCATGTGACTATTAAGCAACCATTAGCACTGGGTTTAAAGCTGCTGTTGTGGGAAAGAGCCACAAGGTGGCAGCATTATTACGTTCTCATCTCTTGTTACTAGGGCAACAGAATCTTCCTGGAGGTAGTGTTCCAAGGTTGTAAATTAGAGTGGAATGTGCTGGGACAAGCCCCCAGAAGTTTATGTCTCCTTACTTAGGTTTGTTTTTTAAATTTAATTTCTATTTCTTATCTGAGTAAATTTGATTAGAGTGTTTGATTGTCTGGCTGTACAGAAACTGCTCAATGATTCCTACATATGTCTGTTAATCTTCGGATTCTGTTACCATGTATGTGATTACAGAATGTATATTTTAAAGGTATTGGTGATTATATAATTCATACAGTTTATCTGTTATATGTTTTTATACACTTAACATACATTAGTATATGTATGTTAACCCCATAGTCCTAGTTTACCCATCCTCCCACCTTTCATTTTGTCTAACCATTAGTTTATTTCATAAGTCTGTGAGTGTCTTTTTCTGTGGAAATATGTTCATTGGTAGCTATCTTAGGATAACATGTATAAATGTTATCATAGGATATTTGTCGTACCCTTTTGAGTTACTTAACCTTATATGATTATTTCTAGGCTCAACTGTAGTCCTGAAAACGGCATTGTTCATTTTTTTCCCGAGGCTACTATTCTATTTGGTACGTATACCACTTCCTCTTTGTCCATTCATCTGTTTATGAACCTTTTTTCTGCTTCCATGTCTTGGCTATTTCAATATTACTGCAGTGCTCATTTGCCTGCCTGTGTCTTTCCGATTCAGGTGGTCTTCGGTTATAGGCCCAAAAGGTGACCTGCCGCATCATATGGTAGCTCAATTTTTACCTTTTCAACAGCTCAATTCAGTTTGCGTTAGTGCTGTTACCACTTTACATCCAACCAGGATCTAGAAGGTACACAGTTCTCTAAAACTCCTTCAGCATTTATAGTTTGTAGACATTTTGCTGATGGAAATGACTGGTGTGAGCTGAAACCTTTTTGAATTTGCATTTGCATGTGTCTAATAATTCCTTATACTGAGGTTTAGGAATGTCCTTTTTTCTCTTTTCCTTTTTTTTTAAAGAGTGAGTACAACTTCCCTCCTCTTATTGACTTCTTGAAAAATTTCTAATGTGTTGAATTTTCTTGCCTATTCCCTACCCCAGGGCATTTTTAAGGGCAGGTGTCATTTAGAGCCCTGCAGTCCTTGTGACTATTAAGCAAACATTAGCACTGGGTTTAAAGCTGCTGTTGTGGGAAAGAGCCACAAGGCAGCAGCATTATTACGTTCTCATCTCTTGTTACTAGGGCAACAGAATCTTCCTGGAGGTAGTGTTCCGAGGTTGTAAATTAGAGTGGAATGTGCTGGGACAAGCCCCCAGAAGTTTATGTCTCCTTACTTATGTTTGTTTTTTTAAATTTAATTTCTATTTCTTATCGGAGTAAATTTGATTAGAGTGTTTTGATTGCCTGGCTGTACAGGATCTGCTCAGTGATTCATACATATTTCTGTTCATCTTCGGGTCCTCTTACCATGTATGTGATTACAAAATGTATATTTTAAAGGTATTGGTGATTATATAATTCATACAGTTTATCTGTTACATGTTTTTATACACTTAACATACATTAGTATATGTATGTTAACCCCATAGTCCTAATTTACCCATCCTCCCACCTTTCATTTTGGCTAACCATTAGTTTATTTAATAAGTCTGTGAGTGTCTTTTCTGTGGAAATATGTTCATTGGTAGCAATCGTAGGATAACATGTATAAATGTTATCATAGGATATTTGTCGTACCCTTTTGAGTTACTTAACCTTATATGATTATTTCTAGGCTCAACTGTAGTCCGGAAAACGGTATTGTTCATTTTTTTCCCAAGGCTACTATGCTATTTGGTACGTATACCACTTCTTTTTTGTCCATTCATCTGTTTATGAACCCTTTTTCTGCTTCCATGTCTTGGCTATTTCAATATTGCTGCAGTGCACCTTTGCCTGCCTGTGTCTTTCCGATTTAGGTGGTCTTAGGTTATAGGCCCAAAAGGTGACCTGCCGCATCATATGGTAGCTCAATTTTTACCTTTTCAAGAAACTCCATTCAGTTTGCGTTAGTGCTGTTACCACTTTACATCCCACCAGCAGCTAGAAGGTACACAGTTCTCTAAAACCCCTTCAGCATTTATAGTTTGTAGACATTTTGCTGATGGAAACGACTGGTGTGAGCTGAAACCTTTTTGAATTTGAATTTGCATGTGTCTAATAATTCATTCTACTGAGCTTTAGGCATGTCCTTTTTTTTCTTTTCCTTTCTTTTTAAAGAGTGAGTACAACTTCCCTCCTCTTATTGACTTCTTGAAAAATTTCTCATGTGTTGAATATTCTTGCCTATTCCCTACCCCAGGGCATTTTTCAGGGCAGGTGTCATTTAGAGCCCTGCAGTCCATGTGACTATTAAGCAACCATTAGCACTGGGTTTAAAGCTGCTGTTGTGGGAAAGAGCCACAAGGCGGCAGCATTATTACGTTCTCATCTCTTGTTACTAGGGCAACAGAATCTTCCTGGTGGTAGTGTTCCGAGGTTGTAAATTAGAGTGGAATGTGCTGGGACAAGCCCCCAGAAGTTTATGTCTCCTTACTTAGGTTTGTTTTTTAAATTAAATTTCTATTTCTTATCGGAGTAAATTTGATTAGAGTGTTTTGATTGTCTGGCTGTACAGAAACTGCTCAATGATTCCTACATATGTCTGTTCATCTTCGGATTCTGTTACCATGTATGTTATTACAGAATGTATATTTTAAAGGTATTGGTGATTATATAATTCATACAGTTTATCTGTTATATGTTTTTATACACTTAACATACATTAGTATATGTATGTTAACCCCATAGTCCTAATTTACCCATCCTCCCACCTTTCATTTTGGCTAACAATTAGTTTATTTTATAAGTCTGTGAGTGTCTTTTTCTGTGGAAATATGTTCATTGGTAGCAATCTTAGGATAACATGTATAAATGATATCATAGGATATTTGTCATACCCTTTTGACTTACTTAACCTTATATGATTATTTCTAGGCTCAACTCTAGTCCTTAAAACGGCATTGTTCATTTTTTCCCCGAGGCTACTATTGCATTCTGTCCATATACCACTTCTTCTCTGTCCATTCATCTGTTTATAGACATTTTTTTTGCTTCCATGTCTTTGCTATTTCCATATTGCTGCAGTGCACATTTGACTGCCTGTGTCTTTCCGATTCTGGTAGTCTTAGGTTATAAGCCAAAGAGGTGCCCTGCCGCATCATATGGTAGCTCAATTTTTACCTTTTCAAGCAGCTCCATTCAGTTTGCGTTAGTGCTGTTACCACTTTACATCCCAGCAGCAGATAGAAGGTATACGTTTCTCTAGAACCCCTTCAGCATTTATAGTTTGTAGACTTTTTGCTGATGGCCATTTGACTGGTGTGAGCTGAAACCTTTTTGGAGGTTGGATACGCATGTGGCGAATAATTCCTTATACTGATCTTTAGGCATATCCTTTTTCTTCTTTTCCTTTTTTTGTTAAAGTGTGAGTACAACTTCCCTCTTCATATTCACTTTTTGAAAAATTTCTCATGTGTTGAATTTTCTTGCGTATTCCCTACCCCAGGGCATTTTTTGAGGGCAGGTGTCATTTAGACCCCTGCAGTCGTTTTGACTATTAAGCAACCATTAGCACTGGGTTTAAAGCTGCTGTTGTGGGAAACAGCCACAAGGCGGCAGCATTATTACGTTCTCAACTCTTGTTACTATGGCAACAGAGTCTTCCTGGAGGTAGTGTTCCGAGGTTGTAAATTAGAGTGGAATGTGCTGGGACAAGCCTCCAGAAGTTTATGTCTCCTTACTTATGTTTGTTTTTTAAATTTAATTTCTATTTCTTATCGGAGTAAATTTGATTAGAGTCTTTTGATTGTCTGGCTGTACAGAATCTGCTCAATGATTCCTACATATGTCTGTTCATCTTCGGATTCTGTTACCATGTATGTGAATACAGAATGTATATTTTAAAGGTATTGGTGATTATATAATTCATATAGTTTATCTGTTATATGTTTATATGCATGTAACATACATTAGTATATTTATGTTAATCCCATAGTCCTAATTTACCCATCCTCCCCCCTTTCATTTTGGCTAAGCATTAGTTTATTTCATAAGTCTGTGAGTGTCTTTTTCTGTGGAAATATGTTCATTGGTAGCAATCTTAGGGTAACATGTATAAATGATATCATAGGATATTTGTCATACCCTTTTGACTTACTTAACCTTATATTATTATTTCTAGGCTCTACTGTAGTCCTGAAAACGGCATTGTTCATTTTTTTCCCGAGGCTACTATTCCATTCTGTCCATATACCACTTCTTCTCTGTCCATTCATCTGTTTATGGACCTTTTTTTGCTTCCATGTCTTGGCTATTTCAGTATTGCTGCAGTGCACATTTGACTGCCTGTGTCTTTCCGATTCTGGTGGTCTTAGGTTATAAGCCCGAGAGGTGCCCTGCCGCATCATATGGTAGCTCAATTTCTACCTTTTCAAGCGGCTCCATTCAGTTTGCGTTAGTGCTGTTACCACTTTACATCCCAGCGGCAGATAGAAGGTACACATTTCTCTAAAACACCTTCAGCATTTATAGTTTGTAGACTTTTGCTGATGGCCATTTGTCTGTTGTGAGCTGAAACCTTTATGGAGGTTGGATACGCATGTGGCGAATAATTCCTTATACTGATCTTTAGGCATATCCTTTTTCTTCTTTTCCTTTTTTTGTTAAAGTGTGAGTACAACTTCCCTCTTCATATTCACTTTTTGAAAAATTTCTCATGTGTTGAATTTTCTTGCCTATTCCCTACCCAAGGGCACTTTTTGAGGGCAGGTGTCATTTAGACCCCTGCAGTCGTTGTGACTATTAAGCAACCATTAGCACTGGGTTTAAAGCTGCTGTTGTGGGAAACAGCCACAAGGCGGCAGCATTATTACGTTCTCAACTCTTGTTACTAGGGCAACAGAATCTTCCTGGAGGTAGTGTTCTGAGGTTGTAAATTAGAGTGGAATGTGCTGGGACAAGCCCCCAGAAGTTTATGTCTCCTTACTTATGTTTGTTTTTTAAATTTCATTTCTATTTCTTATCAGCGTAAATTTGATTAGAGTGTTTTGATTGCCTGGCTGTACAGGATCTGCTCAATGATTCATACATATGTCTGTTCATCTTCGGGTCCTGTTACCATGTATGTGATTACAAAATGTATATTTTAAAGGTATTGGTGATTATATAATTCATACAGTTTATCTGTTATATGTTGTTATACACTTAACATACATTAGTATATGTATGTTAACCCCATAGTCCTAATTTACCCATCCTCCCACCTTTCATTTTGCTAACCATTAGTTTATTTCATAAGTCTGTGAGTGTCTTTTTCTGTGGAAATATGTTCATTGGTAGCAATCTTAGGATAACATGTATAAATATTATCATAGGATATTTGTCGTACCCTTTTGAGTTACTTAACCTTATATGATTATTTCTAGGCTCAACTGTAGTCCTGAAAACGGCGTTGTTCATTTTTTTCCCCAGGCTACTATTCTATTTGGTACGTATACTACTTCTTCTTTGTCCATTCATCTGTTTATGAACCTTTTTTCTGCTTCCATGTCTTTGCTATTTCAATATTGCTGCAGTGCTCATTTGCCTGCCCGTGTCTTTCCGATTCAGGTGGTCTTAGGTTATAGGCCCAAAGGGTGACCTGCTGCATCATATGGTAGCTCAATTTTTACCTTTTCAAGAAGCTCCATTCAGTTTGCGTTAGTGCTGTTCCCACTTTACATCCCACCAGCAGCTAGAAGGTACACAGTTCTCTAAAACCCCTTCAGCATTTATAGTTTATAGACATTTTGCTGATGGAAATGACTGGTGTGAGCTGAAACCTTTTTGAATTTGAATTTGCATGTGTCTAATAATTCCTTATACTGAGCTTTAGGCATGTCCTTTTTTTTCTTTTCCTTTTTTTTAAAGAGTGAGTACAACTTCCCTCCTCTTATTGACTTCTTGAAAAATTTCTCATGTGTTGAATTTTCTTGCCTATTCCCTACCCCAGGGCATTTTTCAGGGCAGGTGTCATTGAGAGCCCTGCAGTCCATGTGACTATTAAGCAACCATTAGCACTGGGTTTAAAGCTGCTGTTGTGGGAAAGAGCCACAAGGTGGCAGCATTATTACGTTCTCATCTCTTGTTACTAGGGCAACAGAATCTTCCTGGAGGTAGTGTTCCAAGGTTGTAAATTAGAGTGGAATGTGCTGGGACAAGCCCCCAGAAGTTTATGTCTCCTTACTTAGGTTTGTTTTTTAAATTTAATTTCTATTTCTTATCTGAGTAAATTTGATTAGAGTGTTTGATTGTCTGGCTGTACAGAAACTGCTCAATGATTCCTACATATGTCTGTTAATCTTCGGATTCTGTTACCATGTATGTGATTACAGAATGTATATTTTAAAGGTATTGGTGATTATATAATTCATACAGTTTATCTGTTATATGTTTTTATACACTTAACATACATTAGTATATGTATGTTAACCCCATAGTCCTAGTTTACCCATCCTCCCACCTTTCATTTTGTCTAACCATTAGTTTATTTCATAAGTCTGTGAGTGTCTTTTTCTGTGGAAATATGTTCATTGGTAGCTATCTTAGGATAACATGTATAAATGTTATCATAGGATATTTGTCGTACCCTTTTGAGTTACTTAACCTTATATGATTATTTCTAGGCTCAACTGTAGTCCTGAAAACGGCATTGTTCATTTTTTTCCCGAGGCTACTATTCTATTTGGTACGTATACCACTTCCTCTTTGTCCATTCATCTGTTTATGAACCTTTTTTCTGCTTCCATGTCTTGGCTATTTCAATATTACTGCAGTGCTCATTTGCCTGCCTGTGTCTTTCCGATTCAGGTGGTCTTAGGTTATAGGCCCAAAAGGTGACCTGCCGCATCATATGGTAGCTCAATTTTTACCTTTTCAACAGCTCAATTCAGTTTGCGTTAGTGCTGTTACCACTTTACATCCAACCAGGATCTAGAAGGTACACAGTTCTCTAAAACTCCTTCAGCATTTATAGTTTGTAGACATTTTGCTGATGGAAATGACTGGTGTGAGCTGAAACCTTTTTGAATTTGCATTTGCATGTGTCTAATAATTCCTTATACTGAGGTTTAGGAATGTCCTTTTTTCTCTTTTCCTTTTTTTTTAAAGAGTGAGTACAACTTCCCTCCTCTTATTGACTTCTTGAAAAATTTCTAATGTGTTGAATTTTCTTGCCTATTCCCTACCCCAGGGCATTTTTAAGGGCAGGTGTCATTTAGAGCCCTGCAGTCCTTGTGACTATTAAGCAAACATTAGCACTGGGTTTAAAGCTGCTGTTGTGGGAAAGAGCCACAAGGCAGCAGCATTATTACGTTCTCATCTCTTGTTACTAGGGCAACAGAATCTTCCTGGAGGTAGTGTTCCGAGGTTGTAAATTAGAGTGGAATGTGCTGGGACAAGCCCCCAGAAGTTTATGTCTCCTTACTTATGTTTGTTTTTTTAAATTTAATTTCTATTTCTTATCGGAGTAAATTTGATTAGAGTGTTTTGATTGCCTGGCTGTACAGGATCTGCTCAGTGATTCATACATATTTCTGTTCATCTTCGGGTCCTCTTACCATGTATGTGATTACAAAATGTATATTTTAAAGGTATTGGTGATTATATAATTCATACAGTTTATCTGTTACATGTTTTTATACACTTAACATACATTAGTATATGTATGTTAACCCCATAGTCCTAATTTACCCATCCTCCCACCTTTCATTTTGGCTAACCATTAGTTTATTTCATAAGTCTGTGAGTGTCTTTTCTGTGGAAATATGTTCATTGGTAGCAATCGTAGGATAACATGTATAAATGTTATCATAGGATATTTGTCGTACCCTTTTGAGTTACTTAACCTTATATGATTATTTCTAGGCTCAACTGTAGTCCGGAAAACGGTATTGTTCATTTTTTTCCCAAGGCTACTATGCTATTTGGTACGTATACCACTTCTTTTTTGTCCATTCATCTGTTTATGAACCCTTTTTCTGCTTCCATGTCTTGGCTATTTCAATATTGCTGCAGTGCACCTTTGCCTGCCTGTGTCTTTCCGATTTAGGTGGTCTTAGGTTATAGGCCCAAAAGGTGACCTGCCGCATCATATGGTAGCTCAATTTTTACCTTTTCAAGAAACTCCATTCAGTTTGCGTTAGTGCTGTTACCACTTTACATCCCACCAGCAGCTAGAAGGTACACAGTTCTCTAAAACCCCTTCAGCATTTATAGTTTGTAGACATTTTGCTGATGGAAACGACTGGTGTGAGCTGAAACCTTTTTGAATTTGAATTTGCATGTGTCTAATAATTCATTCTACTGAGCTTTAGGCATGTCCTTTTTTTTCTTTTCCTTTCTTTTTAAAGAGTGAGTACAACTTCCCTCCTCTTATTGACTTCTTGAAAAATTTCTCATGTGTTGAATATTCTTGCCTATTCCCTACCCCAGGGCATTTTTCAGGGCAGGTGTCATTTAGAGCCCTGCAGTCCATGTGACTATTAAGCAACCATTAGCACTGGGTTTAAAGCTGCTGTTGTGGGAAAGAGCCACAAGGCGGCAGCATTATTACGTTCTCATCTCTTGTTACTAGGGCAACAGAATCTTCCTGGTGGTAGTGTTCCGAGGTTGTAAATTAGAGTGGAATGTGCTGGGACAAGCCCCCAGAAGTTTATGTCTCCTTACTTAGGTTTGTTTTTTAAATTAAATTTCTATTTCTTATCGGAGTAAATTTGATTAGAGTGTTTTGATTGTCTGGCTGTACAGAAACTGCTCAATGATTCCTACATATGTCTGTTCATCTTCGGATTCTGTTACCATGTATGTTATTACAGAATGTATATTTTAAAGGTATTGGTGATTATATAATTCATACAGTTTATCTGTTATATGTTTTTATACACTTAACATACATTAGTATATGTATGTTAACCCCATAGTCCTAATTTACCCATCCTCCCACCTTTCATTTTGGCTAACAATTAGTTTATTTTATAAGTCTGTGAGTGTCTTTTTCTGTGGAAATATGTTCATTGGTAGCAATCTTAGGATAACATGTATAAATGATATCATAGGATATTTGTCATACCCTTTTGACTTACTTAACCTTATATGATTATTTCTAGGCTCAACTCTAGTCCTTAAAACGGCATTGTTCATTTTTTCCCCGAGGCTACTATTGCATTCTGTCCATATACCACTTCTTCTCTGTCCATTCATCTGTTTATAGACATTTTTTTTGCTTCCATGTCTTTGCTATTTCCATATTGCTGCAGTGCACATTTGACTGCCTGTGTCTTTCCGATTCTGGTAGTCTTAGGTTATAAGCCAAAGAGGTGCCCTGCCGCATCATATGGTAGCTCAATTTTTACCTTTTCAAGCAGCTCCATTCAGTTTGCGTTAGTGCTGTTACCACTTTACATCCCAGCAGCAGATAGAAGGTATACGTTTCTCTAGAACCCCTTCAGCATTTATAGTTTGTAGACTTTTTGCTGATGGCCATTTGACTGGTGTGAGCTGAAACCTTTTTGGAGGTTGGATACGCATGTGGCGAATAATTCCTTATACTGATCTTTAGGCATATCCTTTTTCTTCTTTTCCTTTTTTTGTTAAAGTGTGAGTACAACTTCCCTCTTCATATTCACTTTTTGAAAAATTTCTCATGTGTTGAATTTTCTTGCGTATTCCCTACCCCAGGGCATTTTTTGAGGGCAGGTGTCATTTAGACCCCTGCAGTCGTTTTGACTATTAAGCAACCATTAGCACTGGGTTTAAAGCTGCTGTTGTGGGAAACAGCCACAAGGCGGCAGTATTATTACGTTCTCAACTCTTGTTACTATGGCAACAGAGTCTTCCTGGAGGTAGTGTTCCGAGGTTGTAAATTAGAGTGGAATGTGCTGGGACAAGCCTCCAGAAGTTTATGTCTCCTTACTTATGTTTGTTTTTTAAATTTAATTTCTATTTCTTATCGGAGTAAATTTGATTAGAGTCTTTTGATTGTCTGGCTGTACAGAATCTGCTCAATGATTCCTACATATGTCTGTTCATCTTCGGATTCTGTTACCATGTATGTGAATACAGAATGTATATTTTAAAGGTATTGGTGATTATATAATTCATATAGTTTATCTGTTATATGTTTATATGCATGTAACATACATTAGTATATTTATGTTAATCCCATAGTCCTAATTTACCCATCCTCCCCCCTTTCATTTTGGCTAAGCATTAGTTTATTTCATAAGTCTGTGAGTGTCTTTTTCTGTGGAAATATGTTCATTGGTAGCAATCTTAGGGTAACATGTATAAATGATATCATAGGATATTTGTCATACCCTTTTGACTTACTTAACCTTATATTATTATTTCTAGGCTCTACTGTAGTCCTGAAAACGGCATTGTTCATTTTTTTCCCGAGGCTACTATTCCATTCTGTCCATATACCACTTCTTCTCTGTCCATTCATCTGTTTATGGACCTTTTTTTGCTTCCATGTCTTGGCTATTTCAGTATTGCTGCAGTGCACATTTGACTGCCTGTGTCTTTCCGATTCTGGTGGTCTTAGGTTATAAGCCCGAGAGGTGCCCTGCCGCATCATATGGTAGCTCAATTTCTACCTTTTCAAGCGGCTCCATTCAGTTTGCGTTAGTGCTGTTACCACTTTACATCCCAGCGGCAGATAGAAGGTACACATTTCTCTAAAACACCTTCAGCATTTATAGTTTGTAGACTTTTGCTGATGGCCATTTGTCTGTTGTGAGCTGAAACCTTTATGGAGGTTGGATACGCATGTGGCGAATAATTCCTTATACTGATCTTTAGGCATATCCTTTTTCTTCTTTTCCTTTTTTTGTTAAAGTGTGAGTACAACTTCCCTCTTCATATTCACTTTTTGAAAAATTTCTCATGTGTTGAATTTTCTTGCCTATTCCCTACCCAAGGGCACTTTTTGAGGGCAGGTGTCATTTAGACCCCTGCAGTCGTTGTGACTATTAAGCAACCATTAGCACTGGGTTTAAAGCTGCTGTTGTGGGAAACAGCCACAAGGCGGCAGCATTATTACGTTCTCAACTCTTGTTACTAGGGCAACAGAATCTTCCTGGAGGTAGTGTTCTGAGGTTGTAAATTAGAGTGGAATGTGCTGGGACAAGCCCCCAGAAGTTTATGTCTCCTTACTTATGTTTGTTTTTTAAATTTCATTTCTATTTCTTATCAGCGTAAATTTGATTAGAGTGTTTTGATTGCCTGGCTGTACAGGATCTGCTCAATGATTCATACATATGTCTGTTCATCTTCGGGTCCTGTTACCATGTATGTGATTACAAAATGTATATTTTAAAGGTATTGGTGATTATATAATTCATACAGTTTATCTGTTATATGTTGTTATACACTTAACATACATTAGTATATGTATGTTAACCCCATAGTCCTAATTTACCCATCCTCCCACCTTTCATTTTGCTAACCATTAGTTTATTTCATAAGTCTGTGAGTGTCTTTTTCTGTGGAAATATGTTCATTGGTAGCAATCTTAGGATAACATGTATAAATATTATCATAGGATATTTGTCGTACCCTTTTGAGTTACTTAACCTTATATGATTATTTCTAGGCTCAACTGTAGTCCTGAAAACGGCATTGTTCATTTTTTTCCCCAGGCTACTATTCTATTTGGTACGTATACTACTTCTTCTTTGTCCATTCATCTGTTTATGAACCTTTTTTCTGCTTCCATGTCTTTGCTATTTCAATATTGCTGCAGTGCTCATTTGCCTGCCCGTGTCTTTCCGATTCAGGTGGTCTTAGGTTATAGGCCCAAAGGGTGACCTGCTGCATCATATGGTAGCTCAATTTTTACCTTTTCAAGAAGCTCCATTCAGTTTGCGTTAGTGCTGTTCCCACTTTACATCCCACCAGCAGCTAGAAGGTACACAGTTCTCTAAAACCCCTTCAGCATTTATAGTTTATAGACATTTTGCTGATGGAAATGACTGGTGTGAGCTGAAACCTTTTTGAATTTGAATTTGCATGTGTCTAATAATTCCTTATACTGAGCTTTAGGCATGTCCTTTTTTTTCTTTTCCTTTTTTTTAAAGAGTGAGTACAACTTCCCTCCTCTTATTGACTTCTTGAAAAATTTCTCATGTGTTGAATTTTCTTGCCTATTCCCTACCCCAGGGCATTTTTCAGGGCAGGTGTCATTGAGAGCCCTGCAGTCCATGTGACTATTAAGCAACCATTAGCACTGGGTTTAAAGCTGCTGTTGTGGGAAAGAGCCACAAGGTGGCAGCATTATTACGTTCTCATCTCTTGTTACTAGGGCAACAGAATCTTCCTGGAGGTAGTGTTCCAAGGTTGTAAATTAGAGTGGAATGTGCTGGGACAAGCCCCCAGAAGTTTATGTCTCCTTACTTAGGTTTGTTTTTTAAATTTAATTTCTATTTCTTATCTGAGTAAATTTGATTAGAGTGTTTGATTGTCTGGCTGTACAGAAACTGCTCAATGATTCCTACATATGTCTGTTAATCTTCGGATTCTGTTACCATGTATGTGATTACAGAATGTATATTTTAAAGGTATTGGTGATTATATAATTCATACAGTTTATCTGTTATATGTTTTTATACACTTAACATACATTAGTATATGTATGTTAACCCCATAGTCCTAGTTTACCCATCCTCCCACCTTTCATTTTGTCTAACCATTAGTTTATTTCATAAGTCTGTGAGTGTCTTTTTCTGTGGAAATATGTTCATTGGTAGCTATCTTAGGATAACATGTATAAATGTTATCATAGGATATTTGTCGTACCCTTTTGAGTTACTTAACCTTATATGATTATTTCTAGGCTCAACTGTAGTCCTGAAAACGGCATTGTTCATTTTTTTCCCGAGGCTACTATTCTATTTGGTACGTATACCACTTCCTCTTTGTCCATTCATCTGTTTATGAACCTTTTTTCTGCTTCCATGTCTTGGCTATTTCAATATTACTGCAGTGCTCATTTGCCTGCCTGTGTCTTTCCGATTCAGGTGGTCTTAGGTTATAGGCCCAAAAGGTGACCTGCCGCATCATATGGTAGCTCAATTTTTACCTTTTCAACAGCTCAATTCAGTTTGCGTTAGTGCTGTTACCACTTTACATCCAACCAGGATCTAGAAGGTACACAGTTCTCTAAAACTCCTTCAGCATTTATAGTTTGTAGACATTTTGCTGATGGAAATGACTGGTGTGAGCTGAAACCTTTTTGAATTTGCATTTGCATGTGTCTAATAATTCCTTATACTGAGGTTTAGGAATGTCCTTTTTTCTCTTTTCCTTTTTTTTTAAAGAGTGAGTACAACTTCCCTCCTCTTATTGACTTCTTGAAAAATTTCTAATGTGTTGAATTTTCTTGCCTATTCCCTACCCCAGGGCATTTTTAAGGGCAGGTGTCATTTAGAGCCCTGCAGTCCTTGTGACTATTAAGCAAACATTAGCACTGGGTTTAAAGCTGCTGTTGTGGGAAAGAGCCACAAGGCAGCAGCATTATTACGTTCTCATCTCTTGTTACTAGGGCAACAGAATCTTCCTGGAGGTAGTGTTCCGAGGTTGTAAATTAGAGTGGAATGTGCTGGGACAAGCCCCCAGAAGTTTATGTCTCCTTACTTATGTTTGTTTTTTTAAATTTAATTTCTATTTCTTATCGGAGTAAATTTGATTAGAGTGTTTTGATTGCCTGGCTGTACAGGATCTGCTCAGTGATTCATACATATTTCTGTTCATCTTCGGGTCCTCTTACCATGTATGTGATTACAAAATGTATATTTTAAAGGTATTGGTGATTATATAATTCATACAGTTTATCTGTTACATGTTTTTATACACTTAACATACATTAGTATATGTATGTTAACCCCATAGTCCTAATTTACCCATCCTCCCACCTTTCATTTTGGCTAACCATTAGTTTATTTCATAAGTCTGTGAGTGTCTTTTCTGTGGAAATATGTTCATTGGTAGCAATCGTAGGATAACATGTATAAATGTTATCATAGGATATTTGTCGTACCCTTTTGAGTTACTTAACCTTATATGATTATTTCTAGGCTCAACTGTAGTCCGGAAAACGGTATTGTTCATTTTTTTCCCAAGGCTACTATGCTATTTGGTACGTATACCACTTCTTTTTTGTCCATTCATCTGTTTATGAACCCTTTTTCTGCTTCCATGTCTTGGCTATTTCAATATTGCTGCAGTGCACCTTTGCCTGCCTGTGTCTTTCCGATTTAGGTGGTCTTAGGTTATAGGCCCAAAAGGTGACCTGCCGCATCATATGGTAGCTCAATTTTTACCTTTTCAAGAAACTCCATTCAGTTTGCGTTAGTGCTGTTACCACTTTACATCCCACCAGCAGCTAGAAGGTACACAGTTCTCTAAAACCCCTTCAGCATTTATAGTTTGTACACATTTTGCTGATGGAAACGACTGGTGTGAGCTGAAACCTTTTTGAATTTGAATTTGCATGTGTCTAATAATTCATTCTACTGAGCTTTAGGCATGTCCTTTTTTTTCTTTTCCTTTCTTTTTAAAGAGTGAGTACAACTTCCCTCCTCTTATTGACTTCTTGAAAAATTTCTCATGTGTTGAATATTCTTGCCTATTCCCTACCCCAGGGCATTTTTCAGGGCAGGTGTCATTTAGAGCCCTGCAGTCCATGTGACTATTAAGCAACCATTAGCACTGGGTTTAAAGCTGCTGTTGTGGGAAAGAGCCACAAGGC
Organism: Balaenoptera borealis; assembly: GCF_965194805.1. Classification (NCBI taxonomy): domain Eukaryota; kingdom Metazoa; phylum Chordata; class Mammalia; order Artiodactyla; family Balaenopteridae; genus Balaenoptera; species Balaenoptera borealis. The sequence continues at coordinate 845,106 of NW_028123917.1, read as the reverse complement.
GGCAGCATTATTACGTTCTCATCTCTTGTTACTAGGGCAACAGAATCTTCCTGGTGGTAGTGTTCCGAGGTTGTAAATTAGAGTGGAATGTGCTGGGACAAGCCCCCAGAAGTTTATGTCTCCTTACTTAGGTTTGTTTTTTAAATTAAATTTCTATTTCTTATCGGAGTAAATTTGATTAGAGTGTTTTGATTGTCTGGCTGTACAGAAACTGCTCAATGATTCCTACATATGTCTGTTCATCTTCGGATTCTGTTACCATGTATGTGATTACAGAATGTATATTTTAAAGGTATTGGTGATTATATAATTCATACAGTTTATCTGTTATATGTTTTTATACACTTAACATACATTAGTATATGTATGTTAACCCCATAGTCCTAATTTACCCATCCTCCCACCTTTCATTTTGGCTAACAATTAGTTTATTTTATAAGTCTGTGAGTGTCTTTTTCTGTGGAAATATGTTCATTGGTAGCAATCTTAGGATAACATGTATAAATGATATCATAGGATATTTGTCATACCCTTTTGACTTACTTAACCTTATATGATTATTTCTAGGCTCAACTCTAGTCCTTAAAACGGCATTGTTCATTTTTTCCCCGAGGCTACTATTGCATTCTGTCCATATACCACTTCTTCTCTGTCCATTCATCTGTTTATAGACATTTTTTTTGCTTCCATGTCTTTGCTATTTCCATATTGCTGCAGTGCACATTTGACTGCCTGTGTCTTTCCGATTCTGGTAGTCTTAGGTTATAAGCCAAAGAGGTGCCCTGCCGCATCATATGGTAGCTCAATTTTTACCTTTTCAAGCAGCTCCATTCAGTTTGCGTTAGTGCTGTTACCACTTTACATCCCAGCAGCAGATAGAAGGTATACGTTTCTCTAGAACCCCTTCAGCATTTATAGTTTGTAGACTTTTTGCTGATGGCCATTTGACTGGTGTGAGCTGAAACCTTTTTGGAGGTTGGATACGCATGTGGCGAATAATTCCTTATACTGATCTTTAGGCATATCCTTTTTCTTCTTTTCCTTTTTTTGTTAAAGTGTGAGTACAACTTCCCTCTTCATATTCACTTTTTGAAAAATTTCTCATGTGTTGAATTTTCTTGCGTATTCCCTACCCCAGGGCATTTTTTGAGGGCAGGTGTCATTTAGACCCCTGCAGTCGTTTTGACTATTAAGCAACCATTAGCACTGGGTTTAAAGCTGCTGTTGTGGGAAACAGCCACAAGGCGGCAGCATTATTACGTTCTCAACTCTTGTTACTATGGCAACAGAGTCTTCCTGGAGGTAGTGTTCCGAGGTTGTAAATTAGAGTGGAATGTGCTGGGACAAGCCTCCAGAAGTTTATGTCTCCTTACTTATGTTTGTTTTTTAAATTTAATTTCTATTTCTTATCGGAGTAAATTTGATTAGAGTCTTTTGATTGTCTGGCTGTACAGAATCTGCTCAATGATTCCTACATATGTCTGTTCATCTTCGGATTCTGTTACCATGTATGTGAATACAGAATGTATATTTTAAAGGTATTGGTGATTATATAATTCATATAGTTTATCTGTTATATGTTTATATGCATGTAACATACATTAGTATATTTATGTTAATCCCATAGTCCTAATTTACCCATCCTCCCCCCTTTCATTTTGGCTAAGCATTAGTTTATTTCATAAGTCTGTGAGTGTCTTTTTCTGTGGAAATATGTTCATTGGTAGCAATCTTAGGGTAACATGTATAAATGATATCATAGGATATTTGTCATACCCTTTTGACTTACTTAACCTTATATTATTATTTCTAGGCTCTACTGTAGTCCTGAAAACGGCATTGTTCATTTTTTTCCCGAGGCTACTATTCCATTCTGTCCATATACCACTTCTTCTCTGTCCATTCATCTGTTTATGGACCTTTTTTTGCTTCCATGTCTTGGCTATTTCAGTATTGCTGCAGTGCACATTTGACTGCCTGTGTCTTTCCGATTCTGGTGGTCTTAGGTTATAAGCCCGAGAGGTGCCCTGCCGCATCATATGGTAGCTCAATTTCTACCTTTTCAAGCGGCTCCATTCAGTTTGCGTTAGTGCTGTTACCACTTTACATCCCAGCGGCAGATAGAAGGTACACATTTCTCTAAAACACCTTCAGCATTTATAGTTTGTAGACTTTTGCTGATGGCCATTTGTCTGTTGTGAGCTGAAACCTTTATGGAGGTTGGATACGCATGTGGCGAATAATTCCTTATACTGATCTTTAGGCATATCCTTTTTCTTCTTTTCCTTTTTTTGTTAAAGTGTGAGTACAACTTCCCTCTTCATATTCACTTTTTGAAAAATTTCTCATGTGTTGAATTTTCTTGCCTATTCCCTACCCAAGGGCACTTTTTGAGGGCAGGTGTCATTTAGACCCCTGCAGTCGTTGTGACTATTAAGCAACCATTAGCACTGGGTTTAAAGCTGCTGTTGTGGGAAACAGCCACAAGGCGGCAGCATTATTACGTTCTCAACTCTTGTTACTAGGGCAACAGAATCTTCCTGGAGGTAGTGTTCTGAGGTTGTAAATTAGAGTGGAATGTGCTGGGACAAGCCCCCAGAAGTTTATGTCTCCTTACTTATGTTTGTTTTTTAAATTTCATTTCTATTTCTTATCAGCGTAAATTTGATTAGAGTGTTTTGATTGCCTGGCTGTACAGGATCTGCTCAATGATTCATACATATGTCTGTTCATCTTCGGGTCCTGTTACCATGTATGTGATTACAAAATGTATATTTTAAAGGTATTGGTGATTATATAATTCATACAGTTTATCTGTTATATGTTGTTATACACTTAACATACATTAGTATATGTATGTTAACCCCATAGTCCTAATTTACCCATCCTCCCACCTTTCATTTTGCTAACCATTAGTTTATTTCATAAGTCTGTGAGTGTCTTTTTCTGTGGAAATATGTTCATTGGTAGCAATCTTAGGATAACATGTATAAATATTATCATAGGATATTTGTCGTACCCTTTTGAGTTACTTAACCTTATATGATTATTTCTAGGCTCAACTGTAGTCCTGAAAACGGCGTTGTTCATTTTTTTCCCCAGGCTACTATTCTATTTGGTACGTATACTACTTCTTCTTTGTCCATTCATCTGTTTATGAACCTTTTTTCTGCTTCCATGTCTTTGCTATTTCAATATTGCTGCAGTGCTCATTTGCCTGCCCGTGTCTTTCCGATTCAGGTGGTCTTAGGTTATAGGCCCAAAGGGTGACCTGCTGCATCATATGGTAGCTCAATTTTTACCTTTTCAAGAAGCTCCATTCAGTTTGCATTAGTGCTGTTCCCACTTTACATCCCACCAGCAGCTAGAAGGTACACAGTTCTCTAAAACCCCTTCAGCATTTATAGTTTATAGACATTTTGCTGATGGAAATGACTGGTGTGAGCTGAAACCTTTTTGAATTTGAATTTGCATGTGTCTAATAATTCCTTATACTGAGCTTTAGGCATGTCCTTTTTTTTCTTTTCCTTTTTTTTAAAGAGTGAGTACAACTTCCCTCCTCTTATTGACTTCTTGAAAAATTTCTCATGTGTTGAATTTTCTTGCCTATTCCCTACCCCAGGGCATTTTTCAGGGCAGGTGTCATTGAGAGCCCTGCAGTCCATGTGACTATTAAGCAACCATTAGCACTGGGTTTAAAGCTGCTGTTGTGGGAAAGAGCCACAAGGTGGCAGCATTATTACGTTCTCATCTCTTGTTACTAGGGCAACAGAATCTTCCTGGAGGTAGTGTTCCAAGGTTGTAAATTAGAGTGGAATGTGCTGGGACAAGCCCCCAGAAGTTTATGTCTCCTTACTTAGGTTTGTTTTTTAAATTTAATTTCTATTTCTTATCTGAGTAAATTTGATTAGAGTGTTTGATTGTCTGGCTGTACAGAAACTGCTCAATGATTCCTACATATGTCTGTTAATCTTCGGATTCTGTTACCATGTATGTGATTACAGAATGTATATTTTAAAGGTATTGGTGATTATATAATTCATACAGTTTATCTGTTATATGTTTTTATACACTTAACATACATTAGTATATGTATGTTAACCCCATAGTCCTAGTTTACCCATCCTCCCACCTTTCATTTTGTCTAACCATTAGTTTATTTCATAAGTCTGTGAGTGTCTTTTTCTGTGGAAATATGTTCATTGGTAGCTATCTTAGGATAACATGTATAAATGTTATCATAGGATATTTGTCGTACCCTTTTGAGTTACTTAACCTTATATGATTATTTCTAGGCTCAACTGTAGTCCTGAAAACGGCATTGTTCATTTTTTTCCCGAGGCTACTATTCTATTTGGTACGTATACCACTTCCTCTTTGTCCATTCATCTGTTTATGAACCTTTTTTCTGCTTCCATGTCTTGGCTATTTCAATATTACTGCAGTGCTCATTTGCCTGCCTGTGTCTTTCCGATTCAGGTGGTCTTAGGTTATAGGCCCAAAAGGTGACCTGCCGCATCATATGGTAGCTCAATTTTTACCTTTTCAACAGCTCAATTCAGTTTGCGTTAGTGCTGTTACCACTTTACATCCAACCAGGATCTAGAAGGTACACAGTTCTCTAAAACTCCTTCAGCATTTATAGTTTGTAGACATTTTGCTGATGGAAATGACTGGTGTGAGCTGAAACCTTTTTGAATTTGCATTTGCATGTGTCTAATAATTCCTTATACTGAGGTTTAGGAATGTCCTTTTTTCTCTTTTCCTTTTTTTTTAAAGAGTGAGTACAACTTCCCTCCTCTTATTGACTTCTTGAAAAATTTCTAATGTGTTGAATTTTCTTGCCTATTCCCTACCCCAGGGCATTTTTAAGGGCAGGTGTCATTTAGAGCCCTGCAGTCCTTGTGACTATTAAGCAAACATTAGCACTGGGTTTAAAGCTGCTGTTGTGGGAAAGAGCCACAAGGCAGCAGCATTATTACGTTCTCATCTCTTGTTACTAGGGCAACAGAATCTTCCTGGAGGTAGTGTTCCGAGGTTGTAAATTAGAGTGGAATGTGCTGGGACAAGCCCCCAGAAGTTTATGTCTCCTTACTTATGTTTGTTTTTTTAAATTTAATTTCTATTTCTTATCGGAGTAAATTTGATTAGAGTGTTTTGATTGCCTGGCTGTACAGGATCTGCTCAGTGATTCATACATATTTCTGTTCATCTTCGGGTCCTCTTACCATGTATGTGATTACAAAATGTATATTTTAAAGGTATTGGTGATTATATAATTCATACAGTTTATCTGTTACATGTTTTTATACACTTAACATACATTAGTATATGTATGTTAACCCCATAGTCCTAATTTACCCATCCTCCCACCTTTCATTTTGGCTAACCATTAGTTTATTTCATAAGTCTGTGAGTGTCTTTTCTGTGGAAATATGTTCATTGGTAGCAATCGTAGGATAACATGTATAAATGTTATCATAGGATATTTGTCGTACCCTTTTGAGTTACTTAACCTTATATGATTATTTCTAGGCTCAACTGTAGTCCGGAAAACGGTATTGTTCATTTTTTTCCCAAGGCTACTATGCTATTTGGTACGTATACCACTTCTTTTTTGTCCATTCATCTGTTTATGAACCCTTTTTCTGCTTCCATGTCTTGGCTATTTCAATATTGCTGCAGTGCACCTTTGCCTGCCTGTGTCTTTCCGATTTAGGTGGTCTTAGGTTATAGGCCCAAAAGGTGACCTGCCGCATCATATGGTAGCTCAATTTTTACCTTTTCAAGAAACTCCATTCAGTTTGCGTTAGTGCTGTTACCACTTTACATCCCACCAGCAGCTAGAAGGTACACAGTTCTCTAAAACCCCTTCAGCATTTATACTTTGTAGACATTTTGCTGATGGAAACGACTGGTGTGAGCTGAAACCTTTTTGAATTTGAATTTGCATGTGTCTAATAATTCATTCTACTGAGCTTTAGGCATGTCCTTTTTTTTCTTTTCCTTTCTTTTTAAAGAGTGAGTACAACTTCCCTCCTCTTATTGACTTCTTGAAAAATTTCTCATGTGTTGAATATTCTTGCCTATTCCCTACCCCAGGGCATTTTTCAGGGCAGGTGTCATTTAGAGCCCTGCAGTCCATGTGACTATTAAGCAACCATTAGCACTGGGTTTAAAGCTGCTGTTGTGGGAAAGAGCCACAAGGCGGCAGCATTATTACGTTCTCATCTCTTGTTACTAGGGCAACAGAATCTTCCTGGAGGTAGTGTTCCGAGGTTGTAAATTAGAGTGGAATGTGCTGGGACAAGCCCCCAGAAGTTTATGTCTCCTTACTTAGGTTTGTTTTTTAAATTAAATTTCTATTTCTTATCGGAGTAAATTTGATTAGAGTGTTTTGATTGTCTGGCTGTACAGAAACTGCTCAATGATTCCTACATATGTCTGTTCATCTTCGGATTCTGTTACCATGTATGTTATTACAGAATGTATATTTTAAAGGTATTGGTGATTATATAATTCATACAGTTTATCTGTTATATGTTTTTATACACTTAACATACATTAGTATATGTATGTTAACCCCATAGTCCTAATTTACCCATCCTCCCACCTTTCATTTTGGCTAACAATTAGTTTATTTTATAAGTCTGTGAGTGTCTTTTTCTGTGGAAATATGTTCATTGGTAGCAATCTTAGGATAACATGTATAAATGATATCATAGGATATTTGTCATACCCTTTTGACTTACTTAACCTTATATGATTATTTCTAGGCTCAACTCTAGTCCTTAAAACGGCATTGTTCATTTTTTCCCCGAGGCTACTATTGCATTCTGTCCATATACCACTTCTTCTCTGTCCATTCATCTGTTTATAGACATTTTTTTTGCTTCCATGTCTTTGCTATTTCCATATTGCTGCAGTGCACATTTGACTGCCTGTGTCTTTCCGATTCTGGTAGTCTTAGGTTATAAGCCAAAGAGGTGCCCTGCCGCATCATATGGTAGCTCAATTTTTACCTTTTCAAGCAGCTCCATTCAGTTTGCGTTAGTGCTGTTACCACTTTACATCCCAGCAGCAGATAGAAGGTATACGTTTCTCTAGAACCCCTTCAGCATTTATAGTTTGTAGACTTTTTGCTGATGGCCATTTGACTGGTGTGAGCTGAAACCTTTTTGGAGGTTGGATACGCATGTGGCGAATAATTCCTTATACTGATCTTTAGGCATATCCTTTTTCTTCTTTTCCTTTTTTTGTTAAAGTGTGAGTACAACTTCCCTCTTCATATTCACTTTTTGAAAAATTTCTCATGTGTTGAATTTTCTTGCGTATTCCCTACCCCAGGGCATTTTTTGAGGGCAGGTGTCATTTAGACCCCTGCAGTCGTTTTGACTATTAAGCAACCATTAGCACTGGGTTTAAAGCTGCTGTTGTGGGAAACAGCCACAAGGTGGCAGCATTATTACGTTCTCAACTCTTGTTACTATGGCAACAGAGTCTTCCTGGAGGTAGTGTTCCGAGGTTGTAAATTAGAGTGGAATGTGCTGGGACAAGCCTCCAGAAGTTTATGTCTCCTTACTTATGTTTGTTTTTTAAATTTAATTTCTATTTCTTATCGGAGTAAATTTGATTAGAGTCTTTTGATTGTCTGGCTGTACAGAATCTGCTCAATGATTCCTACATATGTCTGTTCATCTTCGGATTCTGTTACCATGTATGTGAATACAGAATGTATATTTTAAAGGTATTGGTGATTATATAATTCATATAGTTTATCTGTTATATGTTTATATGCATGTAACATACATTAGTATATTTATGTTAATCCCATAGTCCTAATTTACCCATCCTCCCCCCTTTCATTTTGGCTAAGCATTAGTTTATTTCATAAGTCTGTGAGTGTCTTTTTCTGTGGAAATATGTTCATTGGTAGCAATCTTAGGGTAACATGTATAAATGATATCATAGGATATTTGTCATACCCTTTTGACTTACTTAACCTTATATTATTATTTCTAGGCTCTACTGTAGTCCTGAAAACGGCATTGTTCATTTTTTTCCCGAGGCTACTATTCCATTCTGTCCATATACCACTTCTTCTCTGTCCATTCATCTGTTTATGGACCTTTTTTTTGCTTCCATGTCTTGGCTATTTCAGTATTGCTGCAGTGCACATTTGACTGCCTGTGTCTTTCCGATTCTGGTGGTCTTAGGTTATAAGCCCGAGAGGTGCCCTGCCGCATCATATGGTAGCTCAATTTCTACCTTTTCAAGCGGCTCCATTCAGTTTGCGTTAGTGCTGTTACCACTTTACATCCCAGCGGCAGATAGAAGGTACACATTTCTCTAAAACACCTTCAGCATTTATAGTTTGTAGACTTTTGCTGATGGCCATTTGTCTGTTGTGAGCTGAAACCTTTATGGAGGTTGGATACGCATGTGGCGAATAATTCCTTATACTGATCTTTAGGCATATCCTTTTTCTTCTTTTCCTTTTTTTGTTAAAGTGTGAGTACAACTTCCCTCTTCATATTCACTTTTTGAAAAATTTCTCATGTGTTGAATTTTCTTGCCTATTCCCTACCCAAGGGCACTTTTTGAGGGCAGGTGTCATTTAGACCCCTGCAGTCGTTGTGACTATTAAGCAACCATTAGCACTGGGTTTAAAGCTGCTGTTGTGGGAAACAGCCACAAGGCGGCAGCATTATTACGTTCTCAACTCTTGTTACTAGGGCAACAGAATCTTCCTGGAGGTAGTGTTCTGAGGTTGTAAATTAGAGTGGAATGTGCTGGGACAAGCCCCCAGAAGTTTATGTCTCCTTACTTATGTTTGTTTTTTAAATTTCATTTCTATTTCTTATCAGCGTAAATTTGATTAGAGTGTTTTGATTGCCTGGCTGTACAGGATCTGCTCAATGATTCATACATATGTCTGTTCATCTTCGGGTCCTGTTACCATGTATGTGATTACAAAATGTATATTTTAAAGGTATTGGTGATTATATAATTCATACAGTTTATCTGTTATATGTTGTTATACACTTAACATACATTAGTATATGTATGTTAACCCCATAGTCCTAATTTACCCATCCTCCCACCTTTCATTTTGCTAACCATTAGTTTATTTCATAAGTCTGTGAGTGTCTTTTTCTGTGGAAATATGTTCATTGGTAGCAATCTTAGGATAACATGTATAAATATTATCATAGGATATTTGTCGTACCCTTTTGAGTTACTTAACCTTATATGATTATTTCTAGGCTCAACTGTAGTCCTGAAAACGGCGTTGTTCATTTTTTTCCCCAGGCTACTATTCTATTTGGTACGTATACTACTTCTTCTTTGTCCATTCATCTGTTTATGAACCTTTTTTCTGCTTCCATGTCTTTGCTATTTCAATATTGCTGCAGTGCTCATTTGCCTGCCCGTGTCTTTCCGATTCAGGTGGTCTTAGGTTATAGGCCCAAAGGGTGACCTGCTGCATCATATGGTAGCTCAATTTTTACCTTTTCAAGAAGCTCCATTCAGTTTGCGTTAGTGCTGTTCCCACTTTACATCCCACCAGCAGCTAGAAGGTACACAGTTCTCTAAAACCCCTTCAGCATTTATAGTTTATAGACATTTTGCTGATGGAAATGACTGGTGTGAGCTGAAACCTTTTTGAATTTGAATTTGCATGTGTCTAATAATTCCTTATACTGAGCTTTAGGCATGTCCTTTTTTTTCTTTTCCTTTTTTTTAAAGAGTGAGTACAACTTCCCTCCTCTTATTGACTTCTTGAAAAATTTCTCATGTGTTGAATTTTCTTGCCTATTCCCTACCCCAGGGCATTTTTCAGGGCAGGTGTCATTGAGAGCCCTGCAGTCCATGTGACTATTAAGCAACCATTAGCACTGGGTTTAAAGCTGCTGTTGTGGGAAAGAGCCACAAGGTGGCAGCATTATTACGTTCTCATCTCTTGTTACTAGGGCAACAGAATCTTCCTGGAGGTAGTGTTCCAAGGTTGTAAATTAGAGTGGAATGTGCTGGGACAAGCCCCCAGAAGTTTATGTCTCCTTACTTAGGTTTGTTTTTTAAATTTAATTTCTATTTCTTATCTGAGTAAATTTGATTAGAGTGTTTGATTGTCTGGCTGTACAGAAACTGCTCAATGATTCCTACATATGTCTGTTAATCTTCGGATTCTGTTACCATGTATGTGATTACAGAATGTATATTTTAAAGGTATTGGTGATTATATAATTCATACAGTTTATCTGTTATATGTTTTTATACACTTAACATACATTAGTATATGTATGTTAACCCCATAGTCCTAGTTTACCCATCCTCCCACCTTTCATTTTGTCTAACCATTAGTTTATTTCATAAGTCTGTGAGTGTCTTTTTCTGTGGAAATATGTTCATTGGTAGCTATCTTAGGATAACATGTATAAATGTTATCATAGGATATTTGTCGTACCCTTTTGAGTTACTTAACCTTATATGATTATTTCTAGGCTCAACTGTAGTCCTGAAAACGGCATTGTTCATTTTTTTCCCGAGGCTACTATTCTATTTGGTACGTATACCACTTCCTCTTTGTCCATTCATCTGTTTATGAACCTTTTTTCTGCTTCCATGTCTTGGCTATTTCAATATTGCTGCAGTGCTCATTTGCCTGCCTGTGTCTTTCCGATTCAGGTGGTCTTAGGTTATAGGCCCAAAAGGTGACCTGCCGCATCATATGGTAGCTCAATTTTTACCTTTTCAACAGCTCAATTCAGTTTGCGTTAGTGCTGTTACCACTTTACATCCAACCAGGATCTAGAAGGTACACAGTTCTCTAAAACTCCTTCAGCATTTATAGTTTGTAGACATTTTGCTGATGGAAATGACTGGTGTGAGCTGAAACCTTTTTGAATTTGCATTTGCATGTGTCTAATAATTCCTTATACTGAGGTTTAGGAATGTCCTTTTTTCTCTTTTCCTTTTTTTTTAAAGAGTGAGTACAACTTCCCTCCTCTTATTGACTTCTTGAAAAATTTCTAATGTGTTGAATTTTCTTGCCTATTCCCTACCCCAGGGCATTTTTAAGGGCAGGTGTCATTTAGAGCCCTGCAGTCCTTGTGACTATTAAGCAAACATTAGCACTGGGTTTAAAGCTGCTGTTGTGGGAAAGAGCCACAAGGCAGCAGCATTATTACGTTCTCATCTCTTGTTACTAGGGCAACAGAATCTTCCTGGAGGTAGTGTTCCGAGGTTGTAAATTAGAGTGGAATGTGCTGGGACAAGCCCCCAGAAGTTTATGTCTCCTTACTTATGTTTGTTTTTTTAAATTTAATTTCTATTTCTTATCGGAGTAAATTTGATTAGAGTGTTTTGATTGCCTGGCTGTACAGGATCTGCTCAGTGATTCATACATATTTCTGTTCATCTTCGGGTCCTCTTACCATGTATGTGATTACAAAATGTATATTTTAAAGGTATTGGTGATTATATAATTCATACAGTTTATCTGTTACATGTTTTTATACACTTAACATACATTAGTATATGTATGTTAACCCCATAGTCCTAATTTACCCATCCTCCCACCTTTCATTTTGGCTAACCATTAGTTTATTTCATAAGTCTGTGAGTGTCTTTTCTGTGGAAATATGTTCATTGGTAGCAATCGTAGGATAACATGTATAAATGTTATCATAGGATATTTGTCGTACCCTTTTGAGTTACTTAACCTTATATGATTATTTCTAGGCTCAACTGTAGTCCGGAAAACGGTATTGTTCATTTTTTTCCCAAGGCTACTATGCTATTTGGTACGTATACCACTTCTTTTTTGTCCATTCATCTGTTTATGAACCCTTTTTCTGCTTCCATGTCTTGGCTATTTCAATATTGCTGCAGTGCACCTTTGCCTGCCTGTGTCTTTCCGATTTAGGTGGTCTTAGGTTATAGGCCCAAAAGGTGACCTGCCGCATCATATGGTAGCTCAATTTTTACCTTTTCAAGAAACTCCATTCAGTTTGCGTTAGTGCTGTTACCACTTTACATCCCACCAGCAGCTAGAAGGTACACAGTTCTCTAAAACCCCTTCAGCATTTATAGTTTGTAGACATTTTGCTGATGGAAACGACTGGTGTGAGCTGAAACCTTTTTGAATTTGAATTTGCATGTGTCTAATAATTCATTCTACTGAGCTTTAGGCATGTCCTTTTTTTTCTTTTCCTTTCTTTTTAAAGAGTGAGTACAACTTCCCTCCTCTTATTGACTTCTTGAAAAATTTCTCATGTGTTGAATATTCTTGCCTATTCCCTACCCCAGGGCATTTTTCAGGGCAGGTGTCATTTAGAGCCCTGCAGTCCATGTGACTATTAAGCAACCATTAGCACTGGGTTTAAAGCTGCTGTTGTGGGAAAGAGCCACAAGGCGGCAGCATTATTACGTTCTCATCTCTTGTTACTAGGGCAACAGAATCTTCCTGGTGGTAGTGTTCCGAGGTTGTAAATTAGAGTGGAATGTGCTGGGACAAGCCCCCAGAAGTTTATGTCTCCTTACTTAGGTTTGTTTTTTAAATTAAATTTCTATTTCTTATCGGAGTAAATTTGATTAGAGTGTTTTGATTGTCTGGCTGTACAGAAACTGCTCAATGATTCCTACATATGTCTGTTCATCTTCGGATTCTGTTACCATGTATGTTATTACAGAATGTATATTTTAAAGGTATTGGTGATTATATAATTCATACAGTTTATCTGTTATATGTTTTTATACACTTAACATACATTAGTATATGTATGTTAACCCCATAGTCCTAATTTACCCATCCTCCCACCTTTCATTTTGGCTAACAATTAGTTTATTTTATAAGTCTGTGAGTGTCTTTTTCTGTGGAAATATGTTCATTGGTAGCAATCTTAGGATAACATGTATAAATGATATCATAGGATATTTGTCATACCCTTTTGACTTACTTAACCTTATATGATTATTTCTAGGCTCAACTCTAGTCCTTAAAACGGCATTGTTCATTTTTTCCCCGAGGCTACTATTGCATTCTGTCCATATACCACTTCTTCTCTGTCCATTCATCTGTTTATAGACATTTTTTTTGCTTCCATGTCTTTGCTATTTCCATATTGCTGCAGTGCACATTTGACTGCCTGTGTCTTTCCGATTCTGGTAGTCTTAGGTTATAAGCCAAAGAGGTGCCCTGCCGCATCATATGGTAGCTCAATTTTTACCTTTTCAAGCAGCTCCATTCAGTTTGCGTTAGTGCTGTTACCACTTTACATCCCAGCAGCAGATAGAAGGTATACGTTTCTCAAGAACCCCTTCAGCATTTATAGTTTGTAGACTTTTTGCTGATGGCCATTTGACTGGTGTGAGCTGAAACCTTTTTGGAGGTTGGATACGCATGTGGCGAATAATTCCTTATACTGATCTTTAGGCATATCCTTTTTCTTCTTTTCCTTTTTTTGTTAAAGTGTGAGTACAACTTCCCTCTTCATATTCACTTTTTGAAAAATTTCTCATGTGTTGAATTTTCTTGCGTATTCCCTACCCCAGGGCATTTTTTGAGGGCAGGTGTCATTTAGACCCCTGCAGTCGTTTTGACTATTAAGCAACCATTAGCACTGGGTTTAAAGCTGCTGTTGTGGGAAACAGCCACAAGGCGGCAGCATTATTACGTTCTCAACTCTTGTTACTATGGCAACAGAGTCTTCCTGGAGGTAGTGTTCCGAGGTTGTAAATTAGAGTGGAATGTGCTGGGACAAGCCTCCAGAAGTTTATGTCTCCTTACTTATGTTTGTTTTTTAAATTTAATTTCTATTTCTTATCGGAGTAAATTTGATTAGAGTCTTTTGATTGTCTGGCTGTACAGAATCTGCTCAATGATTCCTACATATGTCTGTTCATCTTCGGATTCTGTTACCATGTATGTGAATACAGAATGTATATTTTAAAGGTATTGGTGATTATATAATTCATATAGTTTATCTGTTATATGTTTATATGCATGTAACATACATTAGTATATTTATGTTAATCCCATAGTCCTAATTTACCCATCCTCCCCCCTTTCATTTTGGCTAAGCATTAGTTTATTTCATAAGTCTGTGAGTGTCTTTTTCTGTGGAAATATGTTCATTGGTAGCAATCTTAGGGTAACATGTATAAATGATATCATAGGATATTTGTCATACCCTTTTGACTTACTTAACCTTATATTATTATTTCTAGGCTCTACTGTAGTCCTGAAAACGGCATTGTTCATTTTTTTCCCGAGGCTACTATTCCATTCTGTCCATATACCACTTCTTCTCTGTCCATTCATCTGTTTATGGACCTTTTTTTGCTTCCATGTCTTGGCTATTTCAGTATTGCTGCAGTGCACATTTGACTGCCTGTGTCTTTCCGATTCTGGTGGTCTTAGGTTATAAGCCCGAGAGGTGCCCTGCCGCATCATATGGTAGCTCAATTTCTACCTTTTCAAGCGGCTCCATTCAGTTTGCGTTAGTGCTGTTACCACTTTACATCCCAGCGGCAGATAGAAGGTACACATTTCTCTAAAACACCTTCAGCATTTATAGTTTGTAGACTTTTGCTGATGGCCATTTGTCTGTTGTGAGCTGAAACCTTTATGGAGGTTGGATACGCATGTGGCGAATAATTCCTTATACTGATCTTTAGGCATATCCTTTTTCTTCTTTTCCTTTTTTTGTTAAAGTGTGAGTACAACTTCCCTCTTCATATTCACTTTTTGAAAAATTTCTCATGTGTTGAATTTTCTTGCCTATTCCCTACCCAAGGGCACTTTTTGAGGGCAGGTGTCATTTAGACCCCTGCAGTCGTTGTGACTATTAAGCAACCATTAGCACTGGGTTTAAAGCTGCTGTTGTGGGAAACAGCCACAAGGCGGCAGCATTATTACGTTCTCAACTCTTGTTACTAGGGCAACAGAATCTTCCTGGAGGTAGTGTTCTGAGGTTGTAAATTAGAGTGGAATGTGCTGGGACAAGCCCCCAGAAGTTTATGTCTCCTTACTTATGTTTGTTTTTTAAATTTCATTTCTATTTCTTATCAGCGTAAATTTGATTAGAGTGTTTTGATTGCCTGGCTGTACAGGATCTGCTCAATGATTCATACATATGTCTGTTCATCTTCGGGTCCTGTTACCATGTATGTGATTACAAAATGTATATTTTAAAGGTATTGGTGATTATATAATTCATACAGTTTATCTGTTATATGTTGTTATACACTTAACATACATTAGTATATGTATGTTAACCCCATAGTCCTAATTTACCCATCCTCCCACCTTTCATTTTGCTAACCATTAGTTTATTTCATAAGTCTGTGAGTGTCTTTTTCTGTGGAAATATGTTCATTGGTAGCAATCTTAGGATAACATGTATAAATATTATCATAGGATATTTGTCGTACCCTTTTGAGTTACTTAACCTTATATGATTATTTCTAGGCTCAACTGTAGTCCTGAAAACGGCGTTGTTCATTTTTTTCCCCAGGCTACTATTCTATTTGGTACGTATACTACTTCTTCTTTGTCCATTCATCTGTTTATGAACCTTTTTTCTGCTTCCATGTCTTGGCTATTTCAATATTGCTGCAGTGCTCATTTGCCTGCCTGTGTCTTTCCGATTCAGGTGGTCTTAGGTTATAGGCCCAAAGGGTGACCTGCTGCATCATATGGTAGCTCAATTTTTACCTTGTCAAGAAGCTCCATTCAGTTTGCGTTAGTGCTGTTACCACTTTACATCCCACCAGCAGCTAGAAGGTACACAGTTCTCTAAAACCCCTTCAGCATTTATAGTTTATAGACATTTTGCTGATGGAAATGACTGGTGTGAGCTGAAACCTTTTTGAATTTGAATTTGCATGTGTCTAATAATTCCTTATACTGAGCTTTAGGCATGTCCTTTTTTTTCTTTTCCTTTTTTTTAAAGAGTGAGTACAACTTCCCTCCTCTTATTGACTTCTTGAAAAATTTCTCATGTGTTGAATTTTCTTGCCTATTCCCTACCGCAGGGCATTTTTCAGGGCAGGTGTCATTTAGAGCCCTGCAGTCCATGTGACTATTAAGCAACCATTAGCACTGGGTTTAAAGCTGCTGTTGTGGGAAAGAGCCACAAGGCGGCAGCATTATTACGTTCTCATCTCTTGTTACTAGGGCAACAGAATCTTCCTGGAGGTAGTGTTCCGAGGTTGTAAATTAGAGTGGAATGTGCTGGGACAAGCCCCCAGAAGTTTATGTCTCCTTACTTAGGTTTGTTTTTTAAATGTAATTTCTATTTCTTATCGGAGTAAATTTGATTAGAGTGTTTTGATTGTCTGGCTGTACAGAAACTGCTCAATGATTCCTACATATGTCTGTTCATCATCGGATTCTGTTACCATGTATGTTATTACAGAATGTATATTTTAAAGGTATTGGTGATTATATAATTCATACAGTTTATCTGTTATATGTTTTTATACACTTAACATACATTAGTATATGTATGTTAACCCCATAGTCCTAATTTACCCATCCTCCCACCTTTCATTTTGGCTAACAATTAGTTTATTTCATAAGTCTGTGAGTGTCTTTTTCTGTGGAAATATGTTCATTGGTAGCAATCTTAGGATAACATGTATAAATGATATCATAGGATATTTGTCATACCCTTTTGACTTGCTTAACCTTATATGATTATTTCTAGGCTCAACTCTAGTCCTTAAAACGGCATTGTTCATTTTTTCCCCGAGGCTACTATTGCATTCTGTCCATATACCACTTCTTCTCTGTCCATTCATCTGTTTATGGACATTTTTTTTGCTTCCATGTCTTTGCTATTTCCATATTGCTGCAGTGCACATTTGACTGCCTGTGTCTTTCCGATTCTGGTAGTCTTAGGTTATAAGCCGAAGAGGTGCCCTGCCGCATCATATGGTAGCTCAATTTTTACCTTTTCAAGCAGCTCCATTCAGTTTGCGTTAGTGCTGTTACCACTTTACATCCCACCAGCAGATAGAAGGTATACATTTCTCTAAAACCCCTTCAGCATTTATAGTTTGTAGACTTTTTGCTGATGGCCATTTGACTGGTGTGAGCTGAAACCTTTTTGGAGGTTGGATACGCATGTGGCGAATAATTCCTTATACTGATCTTTAGGCATATCCTTTTTCTTCTTTTCCTTTTTTTGTTAAAGTGTGAGTACAACTTCCCTCTTCATATTCACTTTTTGAAAAATTTCTCATGTGTTGAATTTTTTTGCGTATTCCCTACCCCAGGGCATTTTTTGAGGGCAGGTGTCATTTAGACCCCTGCAGTCGTTTTGACTATTAAGCAACCATTAGCACTGGGTTTAAAGCTGCTGTTGTGGGAAACAGCCACAAGGCGGCAGCATTATTACGTTCTCAACTCTTGTTACTATGGCAACAGAGTCTTCCTGGAGGTAGTGTTCCGAGGTTGTAAATTAGAGTGGAATGTGCTGGGACAAGCCTCCAGAAGTTTATGTCTCCTTACTTATGTTTGTTTTTTAAATTTAATTTCTATTTCTTATCGGAGTAAATTTGATTTTAGTGTTTTGATTGCCTGGCTGTACAGAATCTGCTCAATGATTCATACATATGTCTGTTCATCTTCGGATTCTGTTACCATGTATTTGAATACAGAATGTATATTTTAAAGGTATTGGTGATTATATAATTCATATAGTTTATCTGTTATATGTTTATATGAATGTAACATACATTAGTATATTTATGTAAATCCCATAGTCCTAATTTACCCATCCTCCCCCCTTTCATTTTGGCTAACCATTAGTTTATTTCATAAGTCTGTGAGTGTCTTTTTCTGTGGAAATATGTTCATTGGTAGCAATCTTAGGATAACACGTATAAATGATATCATAGGATATTTGTCGTACCCTTTTGACTTACTTAACCTTATATTATTATTTCTAGGCTCTACTGTAGTCCTGAAAACGGCATTGTTCATTTTTTTCCCGAGGCTACTATTCCATTCTGTCCATATACCACTTCTTCTCTGTCCATTCATCTGTTTATGGACATTTTTTTTGCTTCCATGTCTTTGCTATTTCCATATTGCTGCAGTGCACATTTGACTGCCTGTGTCTTTCCGATTCTGGTAGTCTTAGGTTATAAGCCCAAGAGGTGCCCTGCCGCATCATATGGTAGCTCAATTTTTACCTTTTCAAGCAGCTCCATTCAGTTTGCGTTAGTGCTGTTACCACTTTACATCCCACCAGCAGCTAGAAAGTACACAGTTCTCTAAAACCCCTTCAGCATTTATAGTTTATAGACATTTTGCTGATGGAAATGACTGGTGTGAGCTGAAACCTTTTTGAATTTGAATTTGCATGTGTCTAATAATTCCTTATACTGAGCTTTAGGCATGTCCTTTTTTTTCTTTTCCTTTTTTTTTAAAGAGTGAGTACAACTTCCCTCCTCTTATTGACTTCTTGAAAAATTTCTCATGTGTTGAATTTTCTTGCCTATTCCCTACCCCAGGGCATTTTTCAGGGCAGGTGTCATTTAGAGCCCTGCAGTCCTTGTGACTATTAAGCAACCATTAGCACTGGGTTTAATGCTGCTGTTGTGGGAAACAGCCACAAGGCGGCAGCATTATTACGTTCTCATCTCTTGTTACTAGGGCAACAGAATCTTCCTGGAGGTAGTGTTCCGTGGTTGTAAATTAGAGTGGAATGTGCTGGGACGAGCCCCCAGAAGTTTATGTCTCCTTACTTATGTTTGTTTTTTAAATTTAATTCTATTTCTTTTTGGAGTAAATTTGATTAGAGTTTTTTGATTGTCTGGCTGTACAGAATCTGCTCAATGATTCCTACATATGTCTGTTCATCTTCGGATTCTGTTACCATGTATGTGAATACAGAATGTATATTTTAAAGGTATTGGTGATTATATAATTCATATAGTTTATCTGTTATATGTTTATATGCATGTAACATACATTAGTATATTTATGTTAATCCCATAGTCCTAATTTACCCATCCTCCCCCCTTTCATTTTGGCTAACCATTAGTTTATTTCATAAGTCTGTGAGTGTCTTTTTCTGTGGAAATATGTTCATTGGTAGCAATCTTAGGATAACATGTATAAATGTTATCATAGGATATTTGTCGTACCCTTTTGAGTTACTTAACCTTATATGATTATTTCTAGGCTCAACTGTAGTCCTGAAAACGGCGTTGTTCATTTTTTTCCCCAGGCTACTATTCTATTTGGTACGTATACTACTTCTTCTTTGTCCATTCATCTGTTTATGAACCTTTTTTCTGCTTCCATGTCTTGGCTATTTCAATATTGCTGCAGTGCTCATTTGCCTGCCTGTGTCTTTCCGATTTAGGTGGTCTTAGGTTATAGGCCCAAAGGGTGACCTGCTGCATCATATGGTAGCTCAATTTTTACCTTTTCAAGAAGCTCCATTCAGTTTGCGTTAGTGCTGTTACCACTTTACATCCCACCAGCAGCTAGAAGGTACACAGTTCTCTAAAACCCCTTCAGCATTTATAGTTTATAGACATTTTGCTGATGGAAATGACTGGTGTGAGCTGAAACCTTTTTGAATTTGAATTTGCATGTGTCTAATAATTCCTTATACTGAGCTTTAGGCATGTCCTTTTTTTTCTTTTCCTTTTTTTTAAAGAGTGAGTACAACTTCCCTCCTCTTATTGACTTCTTGAAAAATTTCTCATGTGTTGAATTTTCTTGCCTATTCCCTACCCCAGGGCATTTTTCAGGGCAGGTGTCATTTAGAGCCCTGCAGTCCATGTGACTATTAAGCAACCATTAGCACTGGGTTTAAAGCTGCTGTTGTGGGAAAGAGCCACAAGGCGGCAGCATTATTACGTTCTCATCTCTTGTTACTAGGGCAACAGAATCTTCCTGGAGGTAGTGTTCCGAGGTTGTAAATTAGAGTGGAATGTGCTGGGACAAGCCCCCAGAAGTTTATGTCTACTTACTTAGGTTTGTTTTTTAAATTAAATTTCTATTTCTTATCGGAGTAAATTTGATTAGAGTGTTTTGATTGTCTGGCTGTACAGAAACTGCTCAATGATTCCTACATATGTCTGTTCATCTTCGGATTCTGTTACCATGTATGTTATTACAGAATGTATATTTTAAAGGTATTGGTGATTATATAATTCATACAGTTTATCTGTTATATGTTTTTATACACTTAACATACATTAGTATATGTATGTTAACCCCATAGTCCTAATTTACCCATCCTCCCACCTTTCATTTTGGCTAACAATTAGTTTATTTCATAAGTCTGTGAGTGTCTTTTTCTGTGGAAATACGTTCATTGGTAGCAATCTTAGGATAACATGTATAAATGATATCATAGGATATTTGTCATACCCTTTTGACTTACTTAACCTTATATGATTATTTCTAGGCTCAACTCTAGTCCTTAAAACGGCATTGTTCATTTTTTCCCCGAGGCTACTATTGCATTCTGTCCATATACCACTTCTTCTCTGTCCATTCATCTGTTTATGGACCTTTTTTTGCTTCCATGTCTTTGCTATTTCCATATTGCTGCAGTGCACATTTGACTGCCTGTGTCTTTCCGATTCTGGTAGTCTTAGGTTATAAGCCGAAGAGGTGCCCTGCCGCATCATATGGTAGCTCAATTTTTACCTTTTCAAGCAGCTCCATTCAGTTTGCGTTAGTGCTGTTACCACTTTACATCCCAGCAGCAGATAGAAGGTATACATTTCTCTAAAACCCCTACAGCATTTATAGTTTGTAGACTTTTTGCTGATGGCCATTTGACTGGTGTGAGCTGAAACCTTTTTGGAGGTTGGATACGCATGTGGCGAATAATTCCTTATACTGATCTTTAGGCATATCCTTTTTCTTCTTTTCCTTTTTTTGTTAAAGTGTGAGTACAACTTCCCTCTTCATATTCACTTTTTGAAAAATTTCTCATGTGTTGAATTTTCTTGCCTATTCCCTACCCAAGGGCACTTTTTGAGGGCAGGTGTCATTTAGACCCCTGCAGTCGTTGTGACTATTAAGCAACCATTAGCACTGGGTTTAAAGCTGCTGTTGTGGGAAACAGCCACAAGGCGGCAGCATTATTACGTTCTCAACTCTTGTTACTAGGGCAACAGAATCTTCCTGGAGGTAGTGTTCTGAGGTTGTAAATTAGAGTGGAATGTGCTGGGACAAGCCCCCAGAAGTTTATGTCTCCTTACTTATGTTTGTTTTTTAAATTTCATTTCTATTTCTTATCAGCGTAAATTTGATTAGAGTGTTTTGATTGCCTGGCTGTACAGGATCTGCTCAATGATTCATACATATGTCTGTTCATCTTCGGGTCCTGTTACCATGTATGTGATTACAAAATGTATATTTTAAAGGTATTGGTGATTATATAATTCATACAGTTTATCTGTTATATGTTGTTATACACTTAACATACATTAGTATATGTATGTTAACCCCATAGTCCTAATTTACCCATCCTCCCACCTTTCATTTTGCTAACCATTAGTTTATTTCATAAGTCTGTGAGTGTCTTTTTCTGTGGAAATATGTTCATTGGTAGCAATCTTAGGATAACATGTATAAATATTATCATAGGATATTTGTCGTACCCTTTTGAGTTACTTAACCTTATATGATTATTTCTAGGCTCAACTGTAGTCCTGAAAACGGCGTTGTTCATTTTTTTCCCCAGGCTACTATTCTATTTGGTACGTATACTACTTCTTCTTTGTCCATTCATCTGTTTATGAACCTTTTTTCTGCTTCCATGTCTTGGCTATTTCAATATTGCTGCAGTGCTCATTTGCCTGCCTGTGTCTTTCCGATTCAGGTGGTCTTAGGTTATAGGCCCAAAGGGTGACCTGCTGCATCATATGGTAGCTCAATTTTTACCTTTTCAAGAAGCTCCATTCAGTTTGCGTTAGTGCTGTTACCACTTTACATCCCACCAGCAGCTAGAAGGTACACAGTTCTCTAAAACCCCTTCAGCATTTATAGTTTATAGACATTTTGCTGATGGAAATGACTGGTGTGAGCTGAAACCTTTTTGAATTTGAATTTGCATGTGTCTAATAATTCCTTATACTGAGCTTTAGGCATGTCCTTTTTTTTCTTTTCCTTTTTTTTAAAGAGTGAGTACAACTTCCCTCCTCTTATTGACTTCTTGAAAAATTTCTCATGTGTTGAATTTTCTTGCCTATTCCCTACCCCAGGGCATTTTTCAGGGCAGGTGTCATTTAGAGCCCTGCAGTCCATGTGACTATTAAGCAACCATTAGCACTGGGTTTAAAGCTGCTGTTGTGGGAAAGAGCCACAAGGCGGCAGCATTATTACGTTCTCATCTCTTGTTACTAGGGCAACAGAATCTTCCTGGAGGTAGTGTTCCGAGGTTGTAAATTAGAGTGGAATGTGCTGGGACAAGCCCCCAGAAGTTTATGTCTACTTACTTAGGTTTGTTTTTTAAATTAAATTTCTATTTCTTATCGGAGTAAATTTGATTAGAGTGTTTTGATTGTCTGGCTGTACAGAAACTGCTCAATGATTCCTACATATGTCTGTTCATCTTCGGATTCTGTTACCATGTATGTGATTACAGAATGTATATTTTAAAGGTATTGGTGATTATATAATTCATACAGTTTATCTGTTATATGTTTTTATACACTTAACATACATTAGTATATGTATGTTAACCCCATAGTCCTAATTTACCCATCCTCCCACCTTTCATTTTGGCTAACAATTAGTTTATTTCATAAGTCTGTGAGTGTCTTTTTCTGTGGAAATACGTTCATTGGTAGCAATCTTAGGATAACATGTATAAATGATATCATAGGATATTTGTCATACCCTTTTGACTTACTTAACCTTATATGATTATTTCTAGGCTCAACTCTAGTCCTTAAAACGGCATTGTTCATTTTTTCCCCGAGGCTACTATTGCATTCTGTCCATATACCACTTCTTCTCTGTCCATTCATCTGTTTATGGACCTTTTTTTGCTTCCATGTCTTTGCTATTTCCATATTGCTGCAGTGCACATTTGACTGCCTGTGTCTTTCCGATTCTGGTAGTCTTAGGTTATAAGCCGAAGAGGTGCCCTGCCGCATCATATGGTAGCTCAATTTTTACCTTTTCAAGCAGCTCCATTCAGTTTGCGTTAGTGCTGTTACCACTTTACATCCCAGCAGCAGATAGAAGGTATACATTTCTCTAAAACCCCTACAGCATTTATAGTTTGTAGACTTTTTGCTGATGGCCATTTGACTGGTGTGAGCTGAAACCTTTTTGGAGGTTGGATACGCATGTGGCGAATAATTCCTTATACTGATCTTTAGGCATATCCTTTTTCTTCTTTTCCTTTTTTTGTTAAAGTGTGAGTACAACTTCCCTCTTCATATTCACTTTTTGAAAAATTTCTCATGTGTTGAATTTTCTTGCCTATTCCCTACCCAAGGGCACTTTTTGAGGGCAGGTGTCATTTAGACCCCTGCAGTCGTTGTGACTATTAAGCAACCATTAGCACTGGGTTTAAAGCTGCTGTTGTGGGAAACAGCCACAAGGCGGCAGCATTATTACGTTCTCAACTCTTGTTACTAGGGCAACAGAATCTTCCTGGAGGTAGTGTTCTGAGGTTGTAAATTAGAGTGGAATGTGCTGGGACAAGCCCCCAGAAGTTTATGTCTCCTTACTTATGTTTGTTTTTTAAATTTCATTTCTATTTCTTATCAGCGTAAATTTGATTAGAGTGTTTTGATTGCCTGGCTGTACAGGATCTGCTCAATGATTCATACATATGTCTGTTCATCTTCGGGTCCTGTTACCATGTATGTGATTACAAAATGTATATTTTAAAGGTATTGGTGATTATATAATTCATACAGTTTATCTGTTATATGTTGTTATACACTTAACATACATTAGTATATGTATGTTAACCCCATAGTCCTAATTTACCCATCCTCCCACCTTTCATTTTGCTAACCATTAGTTTATTTCATAAGTCTGTGAGTGTCTTTTTCTGTGGAAATATGTTCATTGGTAGCAATCTTAGGATAACATGTATAAATATTATCATAGGATATTTGTCGTACCCTTTTGAGTTACTTAACCTTATATGATTATTTCTAGGCTCAACTGTAGTCCTGAAAACGGCGTTGTTCATTTTTTTCCCCAGGCTACTATTCTATTTGGTACGTATACTACTTCTTCTTTGTCCATTCATCTGTTTATGAACCTTTTTTCTGCTTCCATGTCTTGGCTATTTCAATATTGCTGCAGTGCTCATTTGCCTGCCTGTGTCTTTCCGATTCAGGTGGTCTTAGGTTATAGGCCCAAAGGGTGACCTGCTGCATCATATGGTAGCTCAATTTTTACCTTTTCAAGAAGCTCCATTCAGTTTGCGTTAGTGCTGTTACCACTTTACATCCCACCAGCAGCTAGAAGGTACACAGTTCTCTAAAACCCCTTCAGCATTTATAGTTTATAGACATTTTGCTGATGGAAATGACTGGTGTGAGCTGAAACCTTTTTGAATTTGAATTTGCATGTGTCTAATAATTCCTTATACTGAGCTTTAGGCATGTCCTTTTTTTTCTTTTCCTTTTTTTTAAAGAGTGAGTACAACTTCCCTCCTCTTATTGACTTCTTGAAAAATTTCTCATGTGTTGAATTTTCTTGCCTATTCCCTACCCCAGGGCATTTTTCAGGGCAGGTGTCATTTAGAGCCCTGCAGTCCATGTGACTATTAAGCAACCATTAGCACTGGGTTTAAAGCTGCTGTTGTGGGAAAGAGCCACAAGGCGGCAGCATTATTACGTTCTCATCTCTTGTTACTAGGGCAACAGAATCTTCCTGGAGGTAGTGTTCCGAGGTTGTAAATTAGAGTGGAATGTGCTGGGACAAGCCCCCAGAAGTTTATGTCTACTTACTTAGGTTTGTTTTTTAAATTAAATTTCTATTTCTTATCGGAGTAAATTTGATTAGAGTGTTTTGATTGTCTGGCTGTACAGAAACTGCTCAATGATTCCTACATATGTCTGTTCATCTTCGGATTCTGTTACCATGTATGTGATTACAGAATGTATATTTTAAAGGTATTGGTGATTATATAATTCATACAGTTTATCTGTTATATGTTTTTATACACTTAACATACATTAGTATATGTATGTTAACCCCATAGTCCTAATTTACCCATCCTCCCACCTTTCATTTTGGCTAACAATTAGTTTATTTCATAAGTCTGTGAGTGTCTTTTTCTGTGGAAATACGTTCATTGGTAGCAATCTTAGGATAACATGTATAAATGATATCATAGGATATTTGTCATACCCTTTTGACTTACTTAACCTTATATGATTATTTCTAGGCTCAACTCTAGTCCTTAAAACGGCATTGTTCATTTTTTCCCCGAGGCTACTATTGCATTCTGTCCATATACCACTTCTTCTCTGTCCATTCATCTGTTTATGGACCTTTTTTTGCTTCCATGTCTTTGCTATTTCCATATTGCTGCAGTGCACATTTGACTGCCTGTGTCTTTCCGATTCTGGTAGTCTTAGGTTATAAGCCGAAGAGGTGCCCTGCCGCATCATATGGTAGCTCAATTTTTACCTTTTCAAGCAGCTCCATTCAGTTTGCGTTAGTGCTGTTACCACTTTACATCCCAGCAGCAGATAGAAGGTATACATTTCTCTAAAACCCCTACAGCATTTATAGTTTGTAGACTTTTTGCTGATGGCCATTTGACTGTTGTGAGCTGAAACCTTTTTGGAGGTTGGATACGCATGTGGCGAATAATTCCTTATACTGATCTTTAGGCATATCCTTTTTCTTCTTTTCCTTTTTTTGTTAAAGTGTGAGTACAACTTCCCTCTTCATATTCACTTTTTGAAAAATTTCTCATGTGTTGAATTTTCTTGCCTATTCCCTACCCAAGGGCACTTTTTGAGGGCAGGTGTCATTTAGACCCCTGCAGTCGTTGTGACTATTAAGCAACCATTAGCACTGGGTTTAAAGCTGCTGTTGTGGGAAACAGCCACAAGGCGGCAGCATTATTACGTTCTCAACTCTTGTTACTAGGGCAACAGAATCTTCCTGGAGGTAGTGTTCTGAGGTTGTAAATTAGAGTGGAATGTGCTGGGACAAGCCCCCAGAAGTTTATGTCTCCTTACTTATGTTTGTTTTTTAAATTTCATTTCTATTTCTTATCAGCGTAAATTTGATTAGAGTGTTTTGATTGCCTGGCTGTACAGGATCTGCTCAATGATTCATACATATGTCTGTTCATCTTCGGGTCCTGTTACCATGTATGTGATTACAAAATGTATATTTTAAAGGTATTGGTGATTATATAATTCATACAGTTTATCTGTTATATGTTGTTATACACTTAACATACATTAGTATATGTATGTTAACCCCATAGTCCTAATTTACCCATCCTCCCACCTTTCATTTTGCTAACCATTAGTTTATTTCATAAGTCTGTGAGTGTCTTTTTCTGTGGAAATATGTTCATTGGTAGCAATCTTAGGATAACATGTATAAATATTATCATAGGATATTTGTCGTACCCTTTTGAGTTACTTAACCTTATATGATTATTTCTAGGCTCAACTGTAGTCCTGAAAACGGCGTTGTTCATTTTTTTCCCCAGGCTACTATTCTATTTGGTACGTATACTACTTCTTCTTTGTCCATTCATCTGTTTATGAACCTTTTTTCTGCTTCCATGTCTTGGCTATTTCAATATTGCTGCAGTGCTCATTTGCCTGCCTGTGTCTTTCCGATTCAGGTGGTCTTAGGTTATAGGCCCAAAGGGTGACCTGCTGCATCATATGGTAGCTCAATTTTTACCTTTTCAAGAAGCTCCATTCAGTTTGCGTTAGTGCTGTTACCACTTTACATCCCACCAGCAGCTAGAAGGTACACAGTTCTCTAAAACCCCTTCAGCATTTATAGTTTATAGACATTTTGCTGATGGAAATGACTGGTGTGAGCTGAAACCTTTTTGAATTTGAATTTGCATGTGTCTAATAATTCCTTATACTGAGCTTTAGGCATGTCCTTTTTTTTCTTTTCCTTTTTTTTAAAGAGTGAGTACAACTTCCCTCCTCTTATTGACTTCTTGAAAAATTTCTCATGTGTTGAATTTTCTTGCCTATTCCCTACCCCAGGGCATTTTTCAGGGCAGGTGTCATTTAGAGCCCTGCAGTCCATGTGACTATTAAGCAACCATTAGCACTGGGTTTAAAGCTGCTGTTGTGGGAAAGAGCCACAAGGCGGCAGCATTATTACGTTCTCATCTCTTGTTACTAGGGCAACAGAATCTTCCTGGAGGTAGTGTTCCGAGGTTGTAAATTAGAGTGGAATGTGCTGGGACAAGCCCCCAGAAGTTTATGTCTACTTACTTAGGTTTGTTTTTTAAATTAAATTTCTATTTCTTATCGGAGTAAATTTGATTAGAGTGTTTTGATTGTCTGGCTGTACAGAAACTGCTCAATGATTCCTACATATGTCTGTTCATCTTCGGATTCTGTTACCATGTATGTGATTACAGAATGTATATTTTAAAGGTATTGGTGATTATATAATTCATACAGTTTATCTGTTATATGTTTTTATACACTTAACTTACATTAGTATATGTATGTTAACCCCATAGTCCTAATTTACCCATCCTCCCACCTTTCATTTTGGCTAACAATTAGTTTATTTCATAAGTCTGTGAGTGTCTTTTTCTGTGGAAATACGTTCATTGGTAGCAATCTTAGGATAACATGTATAAATGATATCATAGGATATTTGTCATACCCTTTTGACTTACTTAACCTTATATGATTATTTCTAGGCTCAACTCTAGTCCTTAAAACGGCATTGTTCATTTTTTCCCCGAGGCTACTATTGCATTCTGTCCATATACCACTTCTTCTCTGTCCATTCATCTGTTTATGGACCTTTTTTTGCTTCCATGTCTTTGCTATTTCCATATTGCTGCAGTGCACATTTGACTGCCTGTGTCTTTCCGATTCTGGTAGTCTTAGGTTATAAGCCGAAGAGGTGCCCTGCCGCATCATATGGTAGCTCAATTTTTACCTTTTCAAGCAGCTCCATTCAGTTTGCGTTAGTGCTGTTACCACTTTACATCCCAGCAGCAGATAGAAGGTATACATTTCTCTAAAACCCCTACAGCATTTATAGTTTGTAGACTTTTTGCTGATGGCCATTTGACTGGTGTGAGCTGAAACCTTTTTGGAGGTTGGATACGCATGTGGCGAATAATTCCTTATACTGATCTTTAGGCATATCCTTTTTCTTCTTTTCCTTTTTTTGTTAAAGTGTGAGTACAACTTCCCTCTTCATATTCACTTTTTGAAAAATTTCTCATGTGTTGAATTTTCTTGCCTATTCCCTACCCAAGGGCACTTTTTGAGGGCAGGTGTCATTTAGACCCCTGCAGTCGTTGTGACTATTAAGCAACCATTAGCACTGGGTTTAAAGCTGCTGTTGTGGGAAACAGCCACAAGGCGGCAGCATTATTACGTTCTCAACTCTTGTTACTAGGGCAACAGAATCTTCCTGGAGGTAGTGTTCTGAGGTTGTAAATTAGAGTGGAATGTGCTGGGACAAGCCCCCAGAAGTTTATGTCTCCTTACTTATGTTTGTTTTTTAAATTTCATTTCTATTTCTTATCAGCGTAAATTTGATTAGAGTGTTTTGATTGCCTGGCTGTACAGGATCTGCTCAATGATTCATACATATGTCTGTTCATCTTCGGGTCCTGTTACCATGTATGTGATTACAAAATGTATATTTTAAAGGTATTGGTGATTATATAATTCATACAGTTTATCTGTTATATGTTGTTATACACTTAACATACATTAGTATATGTATGTTAACCCCATAGTCCTAATTTACCCATCCTCCCACCTTTCATTTTGCTAACCATTAGTTTATTTCATAAGTCTGTGAGTGTCTTTTTCTGTGGAAATATGTTCATTGGTAGCAATCTTAGGATAACATGTATAAATATTATCATAGGATATTTGTCGTACCCTTTTGAGTTACTTAACCTTATATGATTATTTCTAGGCTCAACTGTAGTCCTGAAAACGGCGTTGTTCATTTTTTTCCCCAGGCTACTATTCTATTTGGTACGTATACTACTTCTTCTTTGTCCATTCATCTGTTTATGAACCTTTTTTCTGCTTCCATGTCTTGGCTATTTCAATATTGCTGCAGTGCTCATTTGCCTGCCTGTGTCTTTCCGATTCAGGTGGTCTTAGGTTATAGGCCCAAAGGGTGACCTGCTGCATCATATGGTAGCTCAATTTTTACCTTGTCAAGAAGCTCCATTCAGTTTGCGTTAGTGCTGTTACCACTTTACATCCCACCAGCAGCTAGAAGGTACACAGTTCTCTAAAACCCCTTCAGCATTTATAGTTTATAGACATTTTGCTGATGGAAATGACTGGTGTGAGCTGAAACCTTTTTGAATTTGAATTTGCATGTGTCTAATAATTCCTTATACTGAGCTTTAGGCATGTCCTTTTTTTTCTTTTCCTTTTTTTTAAAGAGTGAGTACAACTTCCCTCCTCTTATTGACTTCTTGAAAAATTTCTCATGTGTTGAATTTTCTTGCCTATTCCCTACCCCAGGGCATTTTTCAGGGCAGGTGTCATTTAGAGCCCTGCAGTCCTTGTGACTATTAAGCAACTATTAGTACTGGGTTTAAAGCTGCTGTTGTGGGAAACAGCCACAAGGCCGCAGCATTATTACGTTCTCAACTCTTGTTACTACGGCAACAGAGTCTTCCTGGAGGTAGTGTTCCGAGGTTGTAAATTAGAGTGGAATGTGCTGGGACAAGCCCCCAGAAGTTTATGTCTCCTTACTTATGTTTGTTTTTTAAATTTAATTTCTATTTCTTATCAGAGTAAATTTGATTAGAGTCTTTTGATTGCCTGGCTGTACAGAATCTGCTCAATGATTCATACATATGTCTGTTCATCTTCGGGTCCTGTTACCATGTATGTGATTACAAAATGTATATTTTAAAGGTATTGGTGATTATATAATTCATACAGTTTATCTGTTATATGTTTTTATACACTTAACGTACATTAGTATATGTATGTTAACCCCATAGTCCTAATTTACCCATCCTCCCACCTTTCATTTTGGCTAACAATTAGTTTATTTCATAAGTCTGTGAGTGTCTTTTTCTGTGGAAATATGTTCATTGGTAGCAATCTTAGGATAACATGTATAAATGATATCATAGGATATTTGTCATACCCTTTTGACTTGCTTAACCTTATATGATTATTTCTAGGCTCAACTCTAGTCCTTAAAACGGCATTGTTCATTTTTTCCCCGAGGCTACTATTGCATTCTGTCCATATACCACTTCTTCTCTGTCCATTCATCTGTTTATGGACATTTTTTTTGCTTCCATATCTTTGCTATTTCCATATTGCTGCAGTGCACATTTGACTGCCTGTGTCTTTCCAATTCTGGTAGTCTTAGGTTATAAGCCGAAGAGGTGCCCTGCCGCATCATATGGTAGCTCAATTTTTACCTTTTCAAGCAGCTCCATTCAGTTTGCGTTAGTGCTGTTACCACTTTACATCCCAGCAGCAGATAGAAGGTATACATTTCTCTAAAACCCCTTCAGCATTTATAGTTTGTAGACTTTTTGCTGATGGCCATTTGACTGGTGTGAGCTGAAACCTTTTTGGAGGTTGGATACGCATGTGGCGAATAATTCCTTATACTGATCTTTAGGCATATCCTTTTTCTTCTTTTCCTTTTTTTGTTAAAGTGTGAGTACAACTTCCCTCTTCATATTCACTTTTTGAAAAATTTCTCATGTGTTGAATTTTCTTGCCTATTCCCTACCCAAGGGCACTTTTTGAGGGCAGGTGTCATTTAGACCCCTGCAGTCGTTGTGACTATTAAGCAACCATTAGCACTGGGTTTAAAGCTGCTGTTGTGGGAAACAGCCACAAGGCGGCAGCATTATTACGTTCTCAACTCTTGTTACTAGGGCAACAGAATCTTCCTGGAGGTAGTGTTCTGAG
Source organism: Balaenoptera borealis (assembly GCF_965194805.1). Lineage (NCBI taxonomy): Eukaryota > Metazoa > Chordata > Mammalia > Artiodactyla > Balaenopteridae > Balaenoptera > Balaenoptera borealis. The sequence goes on along the minus strand of NW_028123917.1, from coordinate 813,981 downwards.
GTTGTAAATTAGAGTGGAATGTGCTGGGACAAGCCCCCAGAAGTTTATGTCTCCTTACTTATGTTTGTTTTTTAAATTTCATTTCTATTTCTTATCAGAGTAAATTTGATTAGAGTGTTTTGATTGCCTGGCTGTACAGAATCTGCTCAATGATTCATACATATGTCTGTTCATCTTCGGGTCCTGTTACCATGTATGTGATTACAAAATGTATATTTTAAAGGTATTGGTGATTATATAATTCATACAGTTTATCTGTTATATGTTTTTATACACTTAACATACATTACTATATGTATGTTAACCCCATAGTCCTAATTTACCCATCCTCCCACCTTTCATTTTGGCTAACCATTAGTTTATTTGATAAGTCTGTGAGTGTCTTTTTCTGTGGAAATATGTTCATTGGTAGCAATCTTAGGATAACATGTATAAATGTTTTCATAGGATATTTGTCGTACCCTTTTGAGTTACTTAACGTTATATGATTATTTCTAGGCTCAACTGTAGTCCTGAAAAGGGCATTGTTCATTTTTTTCCCGAGGCTACTATTCTATTTGGTACGTATACCACTTTTTCTTTGTCCATTCATCTGTTTATGAACCTTTTTTCTTCTTCCATGTCTTGGCTATTTCAATATTGCTGCAGTGCTCATTTGCCTGCCTGTGTCTTTCCGATTCAGGTGGTCTTAGGTTATAGGCCCAAAAGGTGACCTGCCGCATCATATGGTAGCTCAATTTTTATCTTTTCAAGCAGCTCCATTCAGTTTGTGTTAGTGCTGTTACCACTTTACATCCCACCAGCAGCTAGAAGGTACACAGTTCTCTAAAACCCCTTCAGCATTTATAGTTTGTACACATTTTGCTGATGGAAACGACTGGTGTGAGCTGAAACCTTTTTGAATTTGAATTTGCATGTGTCTAATAATTCATTCTACTGAGCTTTAGGCATGTCCTTTTTTTTCTTTTCCTTTTTTTTTAAAGAGTGAGTACAACTTCCCTCCTCTTATTGACTTCTTGAAAAATTTCTCATGTGTTGAATATTCTTGCCTATTCCCTACCCCAGGGCATTTTTCAGGGCAGGTGTCATTTAGAGCCCTGCAGTCCATGTGACTATTAAGCAACCATTAGCACTGGGTTTAAAGCTGCTGTTGTGGGAAAGAGCCACAAGGCGGCAGCATTATTACGTTCTCATCTCTTGTTACTAGGGCAACAGAATCTTCCTGGAGGTAGTGTTCCGAGGTTGTAAATTAGAGTGGAATGTGCTGGGACAAGCCCCCAGAAGTTTATGTCTCCTTACTTAGGTTTGTTTTTTAAATTTAATTTCTATTTCTTATCGGAGTAAATTTGATTAGAGTGTTTTGATTGTCTGGCTGTACAGAAACTGCTCAATGATTCCTACATATGTCTGTTCATCTTCGGATTCTGTTACCATGTATGTGATTACAGAATGTATATTTTAAAGGTATTGGTGATTATATAATTCATACAGTTTATCTGTTATATGTTTTTATACACTTAACATACATTAGTATATGTATGTTAACCCCATAGTCCTAGTTTACCCATCCTCCCACCTTTCATTTTGTCTAACCATTAGTTTATTTCATAAGTCTGTGAGTGTCTTTTTCTGTGGAAATATGTTCATTGGTAGCTATCTTAGGATAACATGTATAAATGTTATCATAGGATATTTGTCGTACCCTTTTGAGTTACTTAACCTTATATGATTATTTCTAGGCTCAACTGTAGTCCTGAAAACGGCATTGTTCATTTTTTTCCCGAGGCTACTATTCTATTTGGTACGTATACCACTTCTTCTTTGTCCATTCATCTGTTTATGAACCTTTTTTCTGCTTCCATGTCTTGGCTATTTCAATATTGCTGCAGTGCTCATTTGCCTGCCTGTGTCTTTCCGATTCAGGTGGTCTTAGGTTATAGGCCCAAAAGGTGACCTGCCGCATCATATGGTAGGTCAATTTTTACCTTTTCAAGCAGCTCCATTCAGTTTGCGTTAGTGCTGTTACCACTTTACATCCCAGCAGCAGATAGAAGGTATACATTTCTCTAAAACCCCTTCAGCATTTATAGTTTGTAGACTTTTTGCTGATGGCCATTTGACTGGTGTGAGCTGAAACCTTTTTGGAGGTTGGATACACATGTGGCGAATAATTCCTTATACTGATCTTTAGGCATATCCTTTTTCTTCTTTTCCTTTTTTTGTTAAAGTGTGAGTACAACTTCCCTCTTCATATTCACTTTTTGAAAAATTTCTCATGTGTTGAATTTTCTTGCGTATTCCCTACCCCAGGGCATTTTTTGAGGGCAGGTGTCATTTAGACCCCTGCAGTCGTTTTGACTATTAAGCAACCCTTAGCACTGGGTTTAAAGCTGCTGTTGTGGGAAACAGCCACAAGGCGGCAGCATTATTACGTTCTCAACTCTTGTTAGTATGGCAACAGAGTCTTCCTGGAGGTAGTGTTCCGAGGTTGTAAATTAGAGTGGAATGTGCTGGGACAAGCCCCCAGAAGTTTATGTCTCCTTACTTATGTTTGTTTTTTAAATTTAATTTCTATTTCTTATCGGAGTAAATTTGATTTTAGTGTTTTGATTGCCTGGCTGTACAGATTCTGCTCAATGATTCATACATATGTCTGTTCATCCTCGGGTCCTGTTACCATGTATGTGATTACAAAATGTATATTTTAAAGGTATTGGTGATTATATAATTCATACAGTTTATCTGTTATATGTTTTTATACACTTAACATACATTAGTATATGTATGTTAACCCCATAGTCCTAGTTAACCCATCCTCCCACCTTTCATTTTGGCTAACCATTAGTTTATTTCATAAGTCTGTGAGTGTCTTTTTCTGTGGAAATATGTTCATTGGTAGCAATCTTAGGATAACATGTATAAATGTTATCATAGGATATTTGTCGTACCCTTTTGAGTTACTTAAGCTTATATGATTATTTCTAGGCTCAACTGTAGTCCTGAAAACGGCATTGTTCATTTTTTTCCCGAGGCTACTATTCTATTTGGTACGTATACCACTTCTTCTTTGTCCATTCATCTGTTTATGAACCTTTTTTCTGCTTCCATGTCTTGGCTATTTCAATATTGCTGCAGTGCTCATTTGCCTGCCTGTGTCTTTCCGATTCAGGTGGTCTTAGGTTATAGGCCCAAAAGGTGACCTGCCGCATCATATGGTAGCTCAATTTTTATCTTTTCAAGCAGCTCCATTCAGTTTGCGTTAGTGCTGTTCCCACTTTACATCCCACCAGCAGCTAGAAGGTACACAGTTCTCTAAAACCCCTTCAGCATTTATAGTTTATAGACATTTTGCTGATGGAAATGACTGGTGTGAGCTGAAACCTTTTTGAATTTGAATTTGCATGTGTCTAATAATTCCTTATACTGAGCTTTAGGCATGTCCTTTTTTTTCTTTTCCTTTTTTTTTAAAGAGTGAGTACAACTTCCCTCCTCTTATTGACTTCTTGAAAAATTTCTCATGTGTTGAATTTTCTTGCCTATTCCCTACCCCAGGGCATTTTTCAGGGCAGGTGTCATTTAGAGCCCTGCAGTCCTTGTAACTATTAAGCAACCATTAGCACTGGGTTTAATGCTGCTGTTGTGGGAAACAGCCACGAGGCGGCAGCATTATTACGTTCTCATCTCTTGTTACTAGGGCAACAGAATCTTCCTGGAGGTAGTGTTCCGTGGTTGTAAATTAGAGTGGAATGTGCTGGGACGAGCCCCCAGAAGTTTATGTCTCCTTACTTATGTTTGTTTTTTAAATTTAATTCTATTTCTTTTTGGAGTAAATTTGATTAGAGTTTTTTGATTGTCTGGCTGTACAGAATCTGCTCAATGATTCCTACATATGTCTGTTCATCTTCGGATTCTGTTACCATGTATGTGAATACAGAATGTATATTTTAAAGGTATTGGTGATTATATAATTCATATAGTTTATCTGTTATATGTTTATATGCATGTAACATACATTAGTATATTTATGTTAATCCCATAGTCCTAATTTACCCATCCTCCCCCCTTTCATTTTGGCTAACCATTAGTTTATTTCATAAGTCTGTGAGTGTCTTTTTCTGTGGAAATATGTTCATTGGTAGCAATCTTAGGATAACATGTATAAATGATATCATAGGATATTTGTCATACCCTTTTGACTTACTTAACCTTATATTATTATTTCTAGGCTCTACTGTAGTCCTGAAAACGGCATTGTTCATTTTTTTCCCGAGGCTACTATTCCATTCTGTCCATATACCACTTCTTCTCTGTCCATTCATCTGTTTATGGACCTTTTTTTGCTTCCATGTCTTGGCTATTTCAGTATTGCTGCAGTACACATTTGACTGCCTGTGTCTTTCCGATTCTGGTGGTCTTAGGTTATAAGCCCGAGAGGTGCCCTGCCGCATCATATGGTAGCTCAATTTCTACCTTTTCAAGCGGCTCCATTCAGTTTGCGTTAGTGCTGTTACCACTTTACATCCCAGCGGCAGATAGAAGGTACACATTTCTCTAAAACACCTTCAGCATTTATAGTTTGTAGACTTTTGCTGATGGCCATTTGTCTGTTGTGAGCTGAAACCTTTATGGAGGTTGGATACGCATGTGGCGAATAATTCCTTATACTGATCTTTAGGCATATCCTTTTTCTTCTTTTCCTTTTTTTGTTAAAGTGTGAGTACAACTTCCCTCTTCATATTCACTTTTTGAAAAATTTCTCATGTGTTGAATTTTTTTGCCTATTCCCTACCCAAGGGCACTTTTTGAGGGCAGGTGTCATTTAGACCCCTGCAGTCGTTGTGACTATTAAGCAACCATTAGCACTGGGTTTAAAGCTGCTGTTGTGGGAAACAGCCACAAGGTGGCAGCATTATTACGTTCTCAACTCTTGTTACTAGGGCAACAGAATCTTCCTGGAGGTAGTGTTCTGAGGTTGTAAATTAGAGTGGAATGTGCTGGGACAAGCCCCCAGAAGTTTATGTCTCCTTACTTATGTTTGTTTTTTAAATTTCATTTCTATTTCTTATCAGCGTAAATTTGATTAGAGTGTTTTGATTGCCTGGCTGTACAGGATCTGCTCAATGATTCATACATATGTCTGTTCATCTTCGGGTCCTGTTACCATGTATGTGATTACAAAATGTATATTTTAAAGGTATTGGTGATTATATAATTCATACAGTTTATCTGTTATATGTTGTTATACACTTAACATACATTAGTATATGTATGTTAACCCCATAGTCCTAATTTACCCATCCTCCCACCTTTCATTTTGCTAACCATTAGTTTATTTCATAAGTCTGTGAGTGTCTTTTTCTGTGGAAATATGTTCATTGGTAGCAATCTTAGGATAACATGTATAAATATTATCATAGGATATTTGTCGTACCCTTTTGAGTTACTTAACCTTATATGATTATTTCTAGGCTCAACTGTAGTCCTGAAAACGGCGTTGTTCATTTTTTTCCCCAGGCTACTATTCTATTTGGTACGTATACTACTTCTTCTTTGTCCATTCATCTGTTTATGAACCTTTTTTCTGCTTCCATGTCTTTGCTATTTCAATATTGCTGCAGTGCTCATTTGCCTGCCCGTGTCTTTCCGATTCAGGTGGTCTTAGGTTATAGGCCCAAAGGGTGACCTGCTGCATCATATGGTAGCTCAATTTTTACCTTTTCAAGAAGCTCCATTCAGTTTGCGTTAGTGCTGTTACCACTTTATATCCCACCAGCAGCTAGAAGGTACACAGTTCTCTAAAACCCCTTCAGCATTTATAGTTTATAGACATTTTGCTGATGGAAATGAGTGGTGTGAGCTGAAACCTTTTTGAATTTGAATTTGCATGTGTCTAATAATTCATTCTACTGAGCTTTAGGCATGTCCTTTTTTTTCTTTTCCTTTTTTTTTAAAGAGTGAGTACAACTTCCCTCCTCTTATTGACTTCTTGAAAAATTTCTCATGTGTTGAATATTATTGCCTATTCCCTACCCCAGGGCATTTTTCAGGGCAGGTGTCATTTAGAGCCCTGCAGTCCATGTGACTATTAAGCAACCATTAGCACTGGGTTTAAAGCTGCTGTTGTGGGAAAGAGCCACAAGGTGGCAGCATTATTACGTTCTCATCTCTTGTTACTAGGGCAACAGAATCTTCCTGGAGGTAGTGTTCCGAGGTTGTAAATTAGAGTGGAATGTGCTGGGACAAGCCCCCAGAAGTTTATGTCTCCTTACTTAGGTTTGTTTTTTAAATTTAATTTCTATTTCTTATCTGAGTAAATTTGATTAGAGTGTTTGATTGTCTGGCTGTACAGAAACTGCTCAATGATTCCTACATATGTCTGTTAATCTTCGGATTCTGTTACCATGTATGTGATTACAGAATGTATATTTTAAAGGTATTGGTGATTATATAATTCATACAGTTTATCTGTTATATGTTTTTATACACTTAACATACATTAGTATATGTATGTTAACCCCATAGTCCTAGTTTACCCATCCTCCCACCTTTCATTTTGTCTAACCATTAGTTTATTTCATAAGTCTGTGAGTGTCTTTTTCTGTGGAAATATGTTCATTGGTAGCTATCTTAGGATAACATGTATAAATGTTATCATAGGATATTTGTCGTACCCTTTTGAGTTACTTAACCTTATATGATTATTTCTAGGCTCAACTGTAGTCCTGAAAACGGCATTGTTCATTTTTTTCCCGAGGCTACTATTCTATTTGGTACGTATACCACTTCTTCTTTGTCCATTCATCTGTTTATGAACCTTTTTTCTGCTTCCATGTCTTGGCTATTTCAATATTGCTGCAGTGCTCATTTGCCTGCCTGTGTCTTTCCGATTCAGGTGGTCTTAGGTTATAGGCCCAAAAGGTGACCTGCCGCATCATATGGTAGCTCAATTTTTACCTTTTCAACAGCTCAATTCAGTTTGCGTTAGTGCTGTTACCACTTTACATCCAACCAGGATCTAGAAGGTACACAGTTCTCTAAAACTCCTTCAGCATTTATAGTTTGTAGACATTTTGCTGATGGAAATGACTGGTGTGAGCTGAAACCTTTTTGAATTTGCATTTGCATGTGTCTAATAATTCCTTATACTGAGGTTTAGGAATGTCCTTTTTTCTCTTTTCCTTTTTTTTTAAAGAGTGAGTACAACTTCCCTCCTCTTATTGACTTCTTGAAAAATTTCTAATGTGTTGAATTTTCTTGCCTATTCCCTACCCCAGGGCATTTTTAAGGGCAGGTGTCATTTAGAGCCCTGCAGTCCTTGTGACTATTAAGCAAACATTAGCACTGGGTTTAAAGCTGCTGTTGTGGGAAAGAGCCACAAGGCAGCAGCATTATTACGTTCTCATCTCTTGTTACTAGGGCAACAGAATCTTCCTGGAGGTAGTGTTCCGAGGTTGTAAATTAGAGTGGAATGTGCTGGGACAAGCCCCCAGAAGTTTATGTCTCCTTACTTATGTTTGTTTTTTTAAATTTAATTTCTATTTCTTATCGGAGTAAATTTGATTAGAGTGTTTTGATTGCCTGGCTGTACAGGATCTGCTCAGTGATTCATACATATGTCTGTTCATCTTCGGGTCCTCTTACCATGTATGTGATTACAAAATGTATATTTTAAAGGTATTGGTGATTATATAATTCATACAGTTTATCTGTTACATGTTTTTATACACTTAACATACATTAGTATATGTATGTTAACCCCATAGTCCTAATTTACCCATCCTCCCACCTTTCATTTTGGCTAACCATTAGTTTATTTCATAAGTCTGTGAGTGTCTTTTCTGTGGAAATATGTTCATTGGTAGCAATCGTAGGATAACATGTATAAATGTTATCATAGGATATTTGTCGTACCCTTTTGAGTTACTTAACCTTATATGATTATTTCTAGGCTCAACTGTAGTCCGGAAAACGGTATTGTTCATTTTTTTCCCAAGGCTACTATGCTATTTGGTACGTATACCACTTCTTTTTTGTCCATTCATCTGTTTATGAACCCTTTTTCTGCTTCCATGTCTTGGCTATTTCAATATTGCTGCAGTGCACCTTTGCCTGCCTGTGTCTTTCCGATTTAGGTGGTCTTAGGTTATAGGCCCAAAAGGTGACCTGCCGCATCATATGGTAGCTCAATTTTTACCTTTTCAAGAAACTCCATTCAGTTTGCGTTAGTGCTGTTACCACTTTACATCCCACCAGCAGCTAGAAGGTACACAGTTCTCTAAAACCCCTTCAGCATTTATAGTTTGTAGACATTTTGCTGATGGAAACGACTGGTGTGAGCTGAAACCTTTTTGAATTTGAATTTGCATGTGTCTAATAATTCATTCTACTGAGCTTTAGGCATGTCCTTTTTTTTCTTTTCCTTTCTTTTTAAAGAGTGAGTACAACTTCCCTCCTCTTATTGACTTCTTGAAAAATTTCTCATGTGTTGAATATTCTTGCCTATTCCCTACCCCAGGGCATTTTTCAGGGCAGGTGTCATTTAGAGCCCTGCAGTCCATGTGACTATTAAGCAACCATTAGCACTGGGTTTAAAGCTGCTGTTGTGGGAAAGAGCCACAAGGCGGCAGCATTATTACGTTCTCATCTCTTGTTACTAGGGCAACAGAATCTTCCTGGTGGTAGTGTTCCGAGGTTGTAAATTAGAGTGGAATGTGCTGGGACAAGCCCCCAGAAGTTTATGTCTCCTTACTTAGGTTTGTTTTTTAAATTAAATTTCTATTTCTTATCGGAGTAAATTTGATTAGAGTGTTTTGATTGTCTGGCTGTACAGAAACTGCTCAATGATTCCTACATATGTCTGTTCATCTTCGGATTCTGTTACCATGTATGTTATTACAGAATGTATATTTTAAAGGTATTGGTGATTATATAATTCATACAGTTTATCTGTTATATGTTTTTATACACTTAACATACATTAGTATATGTATGTTAACCCCATAGTCCTAATTTACCCATCCTCCCACCTTTCATTTTGGCTAACAATTAGTTTATTTTATAAGTCTGTGAGTGTCTTTTTCTGTGGAAATATGTTCATTGGTAGCAATCTTAGGATAACATGTATAAATGATATCATAGGATATTTGTCATACCCTTTTGACTTACTTAACCTTATATGATTATTTCTAGGCTCAACTCTAGTCCTTAAAACGGCATTGTTCATTTTTTCCCCGAGGCTACTATTGCATTCTGTCCATATACCACTTCTTCTCTGTCCATTCATCTGTTTATAGACATTTTTTTTGCTTCCATGTCTTTGCTATTTCCATATTGCTGCAGTGCACATTTGACTGCCTGTGTCTTTCCGATTCTGGTAGTCTTAGGTTATAAGCCAAAGAGGTGCCCTGCCGCATCATATGGTAGCTCAATTTTTACCTTTTCAAGCAGCTCCATTCAGTTTGCGTTAGTGCTGTTACCACTTTACATCCCAGCAGCAGATAGAAGGTATACGTTTCTCTAGAACCCCTTCAGCATTTATAGTTTGTAGACTTTTTGCTGATGGCCATTTGACTGGTGTGAGCTGAAACCTTTTTGGAGGTTGGATACGCATGTGGCGAATAATTCCTTATACTGATCTTTAGGCATATCCTTTTTCTTCTTTTCCTTTTTTTGTTAAAGTGTGAGTACAACTTCCCTCTTCATATTCACTTTTTGAAAAATTTCTCATGTGTTGAATTTTCTTGCGTATTCCCTACCCCAGGGCATTTTTTGAGGGCAGGTGTCATTTAGACCCCTGCAGTCGTTTTGACTATTAAGCAACCATTAGCACTGGGTTTAAAGCTGCTGTTGTGGGAAACAGCCACAAGGCGGCAGCATTATTACGTTCTCAACTCTTGTTACTATGGCAACAGAGTCTTCCTGGAGGTAGTGTTCCGAGGTTGTAAATTAGAGTGGAATGTGCTGGGACAAGCCTCCAGAAGTTTATGTCTCCTTACTTATGTTTGTTTTTTAAATTTAATTTCTATTTCTTATCGGAGTAAATTTGATTAGAGTCTTTTGATTGTCTGGCTGTACAGAATCTGCTCAATGATTCCTACATATGTCTGTTCATCTTCGGATTCTGTTACCATGTATGTGAATACAGAATGTATATTTTAAAGGTATTGGTGATTATATAATTCATATAGTTTATCTGTTATATGTTTATATGCATGTAACATACATTAGTATATTTATGTTAATCCCATAGTCCTAATTTACCCATCCTCCCCCCTTTCATTTTGGCTAAGCATTAGTTTATTTCATAAGTCTGTGAGTGTCTTTTTCTGTGGAAATATGTTCATTGGTAGCAATCTTAGGGTAACATGTATAAATGATATCATAGGATATTTGTCATACCCTTTTGACTTACTTAACCTTATATTATTATTTCTAGGCTCTACTGTAGTCCTGAAAACGGCATTGTTCATTTTTTTCCCGAGGCTACTATTCCATTCTGTCCATATACCACTTCTTCTCTGTCCATTCATCTGTTTATGGACCTTTTTTTGCTTCCATGTCTTGGCTATTTCAGTATTGCTGCAGTGCACATTTGCCTGCCTGTGTCTTTCCGATTCTGGTGGTCTTAGGTTATAAGCCCGAGAGGTGCCCTGCCGCATCATATGGTAGCTCAATTTCTACCTTTTCAAGCGGCTCCATTCAGTTTGCGTTAGTGCTGTTACCACTTTACATCCCAGCGGCAGATAGAAGGTACACATTTCTCTAAAACACCTTCAGCATTTATAGTTTGTAGACTTTTGCTGATGGCCATTTGTCTGTTGTGAGCTGAAACCTTTATGGAGGTTGGATACGCATGTGGCGAATAATTCCTTATACTGATCTTTAGGCATATCCTTTTTCTTCTTTTCCTTTTTTTGTTAAAGTGTGAGTACAACTTCCCTCTTCATATTCACTTTTTGAAAAATTTCTCATGTGTTGAATTTTCTTGCCTATTCCCTACCCAAGGGCACTTTTTGAGGGCAGGTGTCATTTAGACCCCTGCAGTCGTTGTGACTATTAAGCAACCATTAGCACTGGGTTTAAAGCTGCTGTTGTGGGAAACAGCCACAAGGCGGCAGCATTATTACGTTCTCAACTCTTGTTACTAGGGCAACAGAATCTTCCTGGAGGTAGTGTTCTGAGGTTGTAAATTAGAGTGGAATGTGCTGGGACAAGCCCCCAGAAGTTTATGTCTCCTTACTTATGTTTGTTTTTTAAATTTCATTTCTATTTCTTATCAGCGTAAATTTGATTAGAGTGTTTTGATTGCCTGGCTGTACAGGATCTGCTCAATGATTCATACATATGTCTGTTCATCTTCGGGTCCTGTTACCATGTATGTGATTACAAAATGTATATTTTAAAGGTATTGGTGATTATATAATTCATACAGTTTATCTGTTATATGTTGTTATACACTTAACATACATTAGTATATGTATGTTAACCCCATAGTCCTAATTTACCCATCCTCCCACCTTTCATTTTGCTAACCATTAGTTTATTTCATAAGTCTGTGAGTGTCTTTTTCTGTGGAAATATGTTCATTGGTAGCAATCTTAGGATAACATGTATAAATATTATCATAGGATATTTGTCGTACCCTTTTGAGTTACTTAACCTTATATGATTATTTCTAGGCTCAACTGTAGTCCTGAAAACGGCGTTGTTCATTTTTTTCCCCAGGCTACTATTCTATTTGGTACGTATACTACTTCTTCTTTGTCCATTCATCTGTTTATGAACCTTTTTTCTGCTTCCATGCCTTTGCTATTTCAATATTGCTGCAGTGCTCATTTGCCTGCCCGTGTCTTTCCGATTCAGGTGGTCTTAGGTTATAGGCCCAAAGGGTGACCTGCTGCATCATATGGTAGCTCAATTTTTACCTTTTCAAGAAGCTCCATTCAGTTTGCGTTAGTGCTGTTCCCACTTTACATCCCACCAGCAGCTAGAAGGTACACAGTTCTCTAAAACCCCTTCAGCATTTATAGTTTATAGACATTTTGCTGATGGAAATGACTGGTGTGAGCTGAAACCTTTTTGAATTTGAATTTGCATGTGTCTAATAATTCCTTATACTGAGCTTTAGGCATGTCCTTTTTTTTCTTTTCCTTTTTTTTTAAAGAGTGAGTACAACTTCCCTCCTCTTATTGACTTCTTGAAAAATTTCTCATGTGTTGAATTTTCTTGACTATTCCCTACCCCAGGGCATTTTTAAGGGCAGGTGTCATTTAGAGCCCTGCAGTCCTTGTGACTATTAAGCAACCATTAGCACTGGGTTTAATGCTGCTGTTGTGGGAAACAGCCACAAGGCGGCAGCATTATTACGTTCTCATCTCTTGTTACTAGGGCAACAGAATCTTCCTGGAGGTAGTGTTCCGTGGTTGTAAATTAGAGTGGAATGTGCTGGGACGAGCCCCCAGAAGTTTATGTCTCCTTACTTATGTTTGTTTTTTAAATTTAATTCTATTTCTTTTTGGAGTTAATTTGATTAGAGTTTTTTGATTGTCTGGCTGTACAGAATCTGCTCAATGATTCCTACATATGTCTGTTCATCTTCGGATTCTGTTACCATGTATGTGAATACAGAATGTATATTTTAAAGGTATTGGTGATTATATAATTCATATAGTTTATCTGTTATATGTTTATATGCATGTAACATACATTAGTATATTTATGTTAATCCCATAGTCCTAATTTACCCATCCTCCCCCCTTTCATTTTGGCTAACCATTAGTTTATTTCATAAGTCTGTGAGTGTCTTTTTCTGTGGAAATATGTTCATTGGTAGCAATCTTAGGATAACATGTATAAATGATATCATAGGATATTTGTCATACCCTTTTGACTTACTTAACCTTATATTATTATTTCTAGGCTCTACTGTAGTCCTGAAAACGGCATTGTTCATTTTTTTCCCGAGGCTACTATTCCATTCTGTCCATATACCACTTCTTCTCTGTCCATTCATCTGTTTATGGACCTTTTTTTGCTTCCATGTCTTGGCTATTTCAGTATTGCTGCAGTGCACATTTGACTGCCTGTGTCTTTCCGATTCTGGTGGTCTTAGGTTATAAGCCCGAGAGGTGCCCTGCCGCATCATATGGTAGCTCAATTTCTACCTTTTCAAGCGGCTCCATTCAGTTTGCGTTAGTGCTGTTACCACTTTACATCCCAGCAGCAGATAGAAGGTACACATTTCTCTAAAACACCTTCAGCATTTATAGTTTGTAGACTTTTGCTGATGGCCATTTGACTGTTGTGAGCTGAAACCTTTATGGAGGTTGGATACGCATGTGGCGAATAATTCCTTATACTGATCTTTAGGCATATCCTTTTTCTTCTTTTCCTTTTTTTGTTAAAGTGTGAGTACAACTTCCCTCTTCATATTCACTTTTTGAAAAATTTCTCATGTGTTGAATTTTCTTGCCTATTCCCTACCCAAGGGCACTTTTTGAGGGCAGGTGTCATTTAGACCCCTGCAGTCGTTGTGACTATTAAGCAACCATTAGCACTGGGTTTAAAGCTGCTGTTGTGGGAAACAGCCACAAGGCGGCAGCATTATTACGTTCTCAACTCTTGTTACTAGGGCAACAGAATCTTCCTGGAGGTAGTGTTCTGAGGTTGTAAATTAGAGTGGAATGTGCTGGGACAAGCCCCCAGAAGTTTATGTCTCCTTACTTATGTTTGTTTTTTAAATTTCATTTCTATTTCTTATCAGCGTAAATTTGATTAGAGTGTTTTGATTGCCTGGCTGTACAGGATCTGCTCAATGATTCATACATATGTCTGTTCATCTTCGGGTCCTGTTACCATGTATGTGATTACAAAATGTATATTTTAAAGGTATTGGTGATTATATAATTCATACAGTTTATCTGTTATATGTTGTTATACACTTAACATACATTAGTATATGTATGTTAACCCCATAGTCCTAATTTACCCATCCTCCCACCTTTCATTTTGCTAACCATTAGTTTATTTCATAAGTCTGTGAGTGTCTTTTTCTGTGGAAATATGTTCATTGGTAGCAATCTTAGGATAACATGTATAAATATTATCATAGGATATTTGTCGTACCCTTTTGAGTTACTTAACCTTATATGATTATTTCTAGGCTCAACTGTAGTCCTGAAAACGGCGTTGTTCATTTTTTTCCCCAGGCTACTATTCTATTTGGTACGTATACTACTTCTTCTTTGTCCATTCATCTGTTTATGAACCTTTTTTCTGCTTCCATGTCTTGGCTATTTCAATATTGCTGCAGTGCTCATTTGCCTGCCTGTGTCTTTCCGATTCAGGTGGTCTTAGGTTATAGGCCCAAAGGGTGACCTGCTGCATCATATGGTAGCTCAATTTTTACCTTGTCAAGAAGCTCCATTCAGTTTGCGTTAGTGCTGTTACCACTTTACATCCCACCAGCAGCTAGAAGGTACACAGTTCTCTAAAACCCCTTCAGCATTTATAGTTTATAGACATTTTGCTGATGGAAATGACTGGTGTGAGCTGAAACCTTTTTGAATTTGAATTTGCATGTGTCTAATAATTCCTTATACTGAGCTTTAGGCATGTCCTTTTTTTTCTTTTCCTTTTTTTTAAAGAGTGAGTACAACTTCCCTCCTCTTATTGACTTCTTGAAAAATTTCTCATGTGTTGAATTTTCTTGCCTATTCCCTACCCCAGGGCATTTTTCAGGGCAGGTGTCATTTAGAGCCCTGCAGTCCTTGTGACTATTAAGCAACTATTAGTACTGGGTTTAAAGCTGCTGTTGTGGGAAACAGCCACAAGGCCGCAGCATTATTACGTTCTCAACTCTTGTTACTACGGCAACAGAGTCTTCCTGGAGGTAGTGTTCCGAGGTTGTAAATTAGAGTGGAATGTGCTGGGACAAGCCCCCAGAAGTTTATGTCTCCTTACTTATGTTTGTTTTTTAAATTTAATTTCTATTTCTTATCAGAGTAAATTTGATTAGAGTCTTTTGATTGCCTGGCTGTACAGAATCTGCTCAATGATTCATACATATGTCTGTTCATCTTCGGGTCCTGTTACCATGTATGTGATTACAAAATGTATATTTTAAAGGTATTGGTGATTATATAATTCATACAGTTTATCTGTTATATGTTTTTATACACTTAACGTACATTAGTATATGTATGTTAACCCCATAGTCCTAATTTACCCATCCTCCCACCTTTCATTTTGGCTAACAATTAGTTTATTTCATAAGTCTGTGAGTGTCTTTTTCTGTGGAAATATGTTCATTGGTAGCAATCTTAGGATAACATGTATAAATGATATCATAGGATATTTGTCATACCCTTTTGACTTGCTTAACCTTATATGATTATTTCTAGGCTCAACTCTAGTCCTTAAAACGGCATTGTTCATTTTTTCCCCGAGGCTACTATTGCATTCTGTCCATATACCACTTCTTCTCTGTCCATTCATCTGTTTATGGACATTTTTTTTGCTTCCATATCTTTGCTATTTCCATATTGCTGCAGTGCACATTTGACTGCCTGTGTCTTTCCAATTCTGGTAGTCTTAGGTTATAAGCCGAAGAGGTGCCCTGCCGCATCATATGGTAGCTCAATTTTTACCTTTTCAAGCAGCTCCATTCAGTTTGCGTTAGTGCTGTTACCACTTTACATCCCAGCAGCAGATAGAAGGTATACATTTCTCTAAAACCCCTTCAGCATTTATAGTTTGTAGACTTTTTGCTGATGGCCATTTGACTGGTGTGAGCTGAAACCTTTTTGGAGGTTGGATACGCATGTGGCGAATAATTCCTTATACTGATCTTTAGGCATATCCTTTTTCTTCTTTTCCTTTTTTTGTTAAAGTGTGAGTACAACTTCCCTCTTCATATTCACTTTTTGAAAAATTTCTCATGTGTTGAATTTTCTTGCCTATTCCCTACCCAAGGGCACTTTTTGAGGGCAGGTGTCATTTAGACCCCTGCAGTCGTTGTGACTATTAAGCAACCATTAGCACTGGGTTTAAAGCTGCTGTTGTGGGAAACAGCCACAAGGCGGCAGCATTATTACGTTCTCAACTCTTGTTACTAGGGCAACAGAATCTTCCTGGAGGTAGTGTTCTGAGGTTGTAAATTAGAGTGGAATGTGCTGGGACAAGCCCCCAGAAGTTTATGTCTCCTTACTTATGTTTGTTTTTTAAATTTCATTTCTATTTCTTATCAGAGTAAATTTGATTAGAGTGTTTTGATTGCCTGGCTGTACAGAATCTGCTCAATGATTCATACATATGTCTGTTCATCTTCGGGTCCTGTTACCATGTATGTGATTACAAAATGTATATTTTAAAGGTATTGGTGATTATATAATTCATACAGTTTATCTGTTATATGTTTTTATACACTTAACATACATTACTATATGTATGTTAACCCCATAGTCCTAATTTACCCATCCTCCCACCTTTCATTTTGGCTAACCATTAGTTTATTTGATAAGTCTGTGAGTGTCTTTTTCTGTGGAAATATGTTCATTGGTAGCAATCTTAGGATAACATGTATAAATGTTTTCATAGGATATTTGTCGTACCCTTTTGAGTTACTTAACGTTATATGATTATTTCTAGGCTCAACTGTAGTCCTGAAAAGGGCATTGTTCATTTTTTTCCCGAGGCTACTATTCTATTTGGTACGTATACCACTTTTTCTTTGTCCATTCATCTGTTTATGAACCTTTTTTCTTCTTCCATGTCTTGGCTATTTCAATATTGCTGCAGTGCTCATTTGCCTGCCTGTGTCTTTCCGATTCAGGTGGTCTTAGGTTATAGGCCCAAAAGGTGACCTGCCGCATCATATGGTAGCTCAATTTTTATCTTTTCAAGCAGCTCCATTCAGTTTGCGTTAGTGCTGTTCCCACTTTACATCCCACCAGCAGCTAGAAGGTACACAGTTCTCTAAAACCCCTTCAGCATTTATAGTTTGTACACATTTTGCTGATGGAAACGACTGGTGTGAGCTGAAACCTTTTTGAATTTGAATTTGCATGTGTCTAATAATTCATTCTACTGAGCTTTAGGCATGTCCTTTTTTTTCTTTTCCTTTTTTTTTAAAGAGTGAGTACAACTTCCCTCCTCTTATTGACTTCTTGAAAAATTTCTCATGTGTTGAATATTCTTGCCTATTCCCTACCCCAGGGCATTTTTCAGGGCAGGTGTCATTTAGAGCCCTGCAGTCCATGTGACTATTAAGCAACCATTAGCACTGGGTTTAAAGCTGCTGTTGTGGGAAAGAGCCACAAGGCGGCAGCATTATTACGTTCTCATCTCTTGTTACTAGGGCAACAGAATCTTCCTGGAGGTAGTGTTCCGAGGTTGTAAATTAGAGTGGAATGTGCTGGGACAAGCCCCCAGAAGTTTATGTCTCCTTACTTAGGTTTGTTTTTTAAATTTAATTTCTATTTCTTATCGGAGTAAATTTGATTAGAGTGTTTTGATTGTCTGGCTGTACAGAAACTGCTCAATGATTCCTACATATGTCTGTTCATCTTCGGATTCTGTTACCATGTATGTGATTACAGAATGTATATTTTAAAGGTATTGGTGATTATATAATTCATACAGTTTATCTGTTATATGTTTTTATACACTTAACATACATTAGTATATGTATGTTAACCCCATAGTCCTAGTTTACCCATCCTCCCACCTTTCATTTTGTCTAACCATTAGTTTATTTCATAAGTCTGTGAGTGTCTTTTTCTGTGGAAATATGTTCATTGGTAGCTATCTTAGGATAACATGTATAAATGTTATCATAGGATATTTGTCGTACCCTTTTGAGTTACTTAACCTTATATGATTATTTCTAGGCTCAACTGTAGTCCTGAAAACGGCATTGTTCATTTTTTTCCCGAGGCTACTATTCTATTTGGTACGTATACCACTTCTTCTTTGTCCATTCATCTGTTTATGAACCTTTTTTCTGCTTCCATGTCTTGGCTATTTCAATATTGCTGCAGTGCTCATTTGCCTGCCTGTGTCTTTCCGATTCAGGTGGTCTTAGGTTATAGGCCCAAAAGGTGACCTGCCGCATCATATGGTAGGTCAATTTTTACCTTTTCAAGCAGCTCCATTCAGTTTGCGTTAGTGCTGTTACCACTTTACATCCCAGCAGCAGATAGAAGGTATACATTTCTCTAAAACCCCTTCAGCATTTATAGTTTGTAGACTTTTTGCTGATGGCCATTTGACTGGTGTGAGCTGAAACCTTTTTGGAGGTTGGATACACATGTGGCGAATAATTCCTTATACTGATCTTTAGGCATATCCTTTTTCTTCTTTTCCTTTTTTTGTTAAAGTGTGAGTACAACTTCCCTCTTCATATTCACTTTTTGAAAAATTTCTCATGTGTTGAATTTTCTTGCGTATTCCCTACCCCAGGGCATTTTTTGAGGGCAGGTGTCATTTAGACCCCTGCAGTCGTTTTGACTATTAAGCAACCCTTAGCACTGGGTTTAAAGCTGCTGTTGTGGGAAACAGCCACAAGGCGGCAGCATTATTACGTTCTCAACTCTTGTTAGTATGGCAACAGAGTCTTCCTGGAGGTAGTGTTCCGAGGTTGTAAATTAGAGTGGAATGTGCTGGGACAAGCCCCCAGAAGTTTATGTCTCCTTACTTATGTTTGTTTTTTAAATTTAATTTCTATTTCTTATCGGAGTAAATTTGATTTTAGTGTTTTGATTGCCTGGCTGTACAGATTCTGCTCAATGATTCATACATATGTCTGTTCATCCTCGGGTCCTGTTACCATGTATGTGATTACAAAATGTATATTTTAAAGGTATTGGTGATTATATAATTCATACAGTTTATCTGTTATATGTTTTTATACACTTAACATACATTAGTATATGTATGTTAACCCCATAGTCCTAGTTAACCCATCCTCCCACCTTTCATTTTGGCTAACCATTAGTTTATTTCATAAGTCTGTGAGTGTCTTTTTCTGTGGAAATATGTTCATTGGTAGCAATCTTAGGATAACATGTATAAATGTTATCATAGGATATTTGTCGTACCCTTTTGAGTTACTTAAGCTTATATGATTATTTCTAGGCTCAACTGTAGTCCTGAAAACGGCATTGTTCATTTTTTTCCCGAGGCTACTATTCTATTTGGTACGTATACCACTTCTTCTTTGTCCATTCATCTGTTTATGAACCTTTTTTCTGCTTCCATGTCTTGGCTATTTCAATATTGCTGCAGTGCTCATTTGCCTGCCTGTGTCTTTCCGATTCAGGTGGTCTTAGGTTATAGGCCCAAAAGGTGACCTGCCGCATCATATGGTAGCTCAATTTTTATCTTTTCAAGCAGCTCCATTCAGTTTGCGTTAGTGCTGTTCCCACTTTACATCCCACCAGCAGCTAGAAGGTACACAGTTCTCTAAAACCCCTTCAGCATTTATAGTTTATAGACATTTTGCTGATGGAAATGAGTGGTGTGAGCTGAAACCTTTTTGAATTTGAATTTGCATGTGTCTAATAATTCCTTATACTGAGCTTTAGGCATGTCCTTTTTTTTCTTTTCCTTTTTTTTTAAAGAGTGAGTACAACTTCCCTCCTCTTATTGACTTCTTGAAAAATTTCTCATGTGTTGAATTTTCTTGCCTATTCCCTACCCCAGGGCATTTTTCAGGGCAGGTGTCATTTAGAGCCCTGCAGTCCTTGTAACTATTAAGCAACCATTAGCACTGGGTTTAATGCTGCTGTTGTGGGAAACAGCCACGAGGCGGCAGCATTATTACGTTCTCATCTCTTGTTACTAGGGCAACAGAATCTTCCTGGAGGTAGTGTTCCGTGGTTGTAAATTAGAGTGGAATGTGCTGGGACGAGCCCCCAGAAGTTTATGTCTCCTTACTTATGTTTGTTTTTTAAATTTAATTCTATTTCTTTTTGGAGTAAATTTGATTAGAGTTTTTTGATTGTCTGGCTGTACAGAATCTGCTCAATGATTCCTACATATGTCTGTTCATCTTCGGATTCTGTTACCATGTATGTGAATACAGAATGTATATTTTAAAGGTATTGGTGATTATATAATTCATATAGTTTATCTGTTATATGTTTATATGCATGTAACATACATTAGTATATTTATGTTAATCCCATAGTCCTAATTTACCCATCCTCCCCCCTTTCATTTTGGCTAACCATTAGTTTATTTCATAAGTCTGTGAGTGTCTTTTTCTGTGGAAATATGTTCATTGGTAGCAATCTTAGGATAACATGTATAAATGATATCATAGGATATTTGTCATACCCTTTTGACTTACTTAACCTTATATTATTATTTCTAGGCTCTACTGTAGTCCTGAAAACGGCATTGTTCATTTTTTTCCCGAGGCTACTATTCCATTCTGTCCATATACCACTTCTTCTCTGTCCATTCATCTGTTTATGGACCTTTTTTTGCTTCCATGTCTTGGCTATTTCAGTATTGCTGCAGTACACATTTGACTGCCTGTGTCTTTCCGATTCTGGTGGTCTTAGGTTATAAGCCCGAGAGGTGCCCTGCCGCATCATATGGTAGCTCAATTTCTACCTTTTCAAGCGGCTCCATTCAGTTTGCGTTAGTGCTGTTACCACTTTACATCCCAGCGGCAGATAGAAGGTACACATTTCTCTAAAACACCTTCAGCATTTATAGTTTGTAGACTTTTGCTGATGGCCATTTGTCTGTTGTGAGCTGAAACCTTTATGGAGGTTGGATACGCATGTGGCGAATAATTCCTTATACTGATCTTTAGGCATATCCTTTTTCTTCTTTTCCTTTTTTTGTTAAAGTGTGAGTACAACTTCCCTCTTCATATTCACTTTTTGAAAAATTTCTCATGTGTTGAATTTTTTTGCCTATTCCCTACCCAAGGGCACTTTTTGAGGGCAGGTGTCATTTAGACCCCTGCAGTCGTTGTGACTATTAAGCAACCATTAGCACTGGGTTTAAAGCTGCTGTTGTGGGAAACAGCCACAAGGTGGCAGCATTATTACGTTCTCAACTCTTGTTACTAGGGCAACAGAATCTTCCTGGAGGTAGTGTTCTGAGGTTGTAAATTAGAGTGGAATGTGCTGGGACAAGCCCCCAGAAGTTTATGTCTCCTTACTTATGTTTGTTTTTTAAATTTCATTTCTATTTCTTATCAGCGTAAATTTGATTAGAGTGTT
The DNA here is from genome assembly GCF_965194805.1 of Balaenoptera borealis. NCBI lineage: Eukaryota > Metazoa > Chordata > Mammalia > Artiodactyla > Balaenopteridae > Balaenoptera > Balaenoptera borealis. The sequence continues at coordinate 792,742 of NW_028123917.1, read as the reverse complement.
TTGATTGCCTGGCTGTACAGGATCTGCTCAATGATTCATACATATGTCTGTTCATCTTCGGGTCCTGTTACCATGTATGTGATTACAAAATGTATATTTTAAAGGTATTGGTGATTATATAATTCATACAGTTTATCTGTTATATGTTGTTATACACTTAACATACATTAGTATATGTATGTTAACCCCATAGTCCTAATTTACCCATCCTCCCACCTTTCATTTTGCTAACCATTAGTTTATTTCATAAGTCTGTGAGTGTCTTTTTCTGTGGAAATATGTTCATTGGTAGCAATCTTAGGATAACATGTATAAATATTATCATAGGATATTTGTCGTACCCTTTTGAGTTACTTAACCTTATATGATTATTTCTAGGCTCAACTGTAGTCCTGAAAACGGCGTTGTTCATTTTTTTCCCCAGGCTACTATTCTATTTGGTACGTATACTACTTCTTCTTTGTCCATTCATCTGTTTATGAACCTTTTTTCTGCTTCCATGTCTTTGCTATTTCAATATTGCTGCAGTGCTCATTTGCCTGCCCGTGTCTTTCCGATTCAGGTGGTCTTAGGTTATAGGCCCAAAGGGTGACCTGCTGCATCATATGGTAGCTCAATTTTTACCTTTTCAAGAAGCTCCATTCAGTTTGCGTTAGTGCTGTTACCACTTTACATCCCACCAGCAGCTAGAAGGTACACAGTTCTCTAAAACCCCTTCAGCATTTATAGTTTATAGACATTTTGCTGATGGAAATGAGTGGTGTGAGCTGAAACCTTTTTGAATTTGAATTTGCATGTGTCTAATAATTCATTCTACTGAGCTTTTGGCATGTCCTTTTTTTTCTTTTCCTTTTTTTTTAAAGAGTGAGTACAACTTCCCTCCTCTTATTGACTTCTTGAAAAATTTCTCATGTGTTGAATATTATTGCCTATTCCCTACCCCAGGGCATTTTTCAGGGCAGGTGTCATTTAGAGCCCTGCAGTCCATGTGACTATTAAGCAACCATTAGCACTGGGTTTAAAGCTGCTGTTGTGGGAAAGAGCCACAAGGTGGCAGCATTATTACGTTCTCATCTCTTGTTACTAGGGCAACAGAATCTTCCTGGAGGTAGTGTTCCGAGGTTGTAAATTAGAGTGGAATGTGCTGGGACAAGCCCCCAGAAGTTTATGTCTCCTTACTTAGGTTTGTTTTTTAAATTTAATTTCTATTTCTTATCTGAGTAAATTTGATTAGAGTGTTTGATTGTCTGGCTGTACAGAAACTGCTCAATGATTCCTACATATGTCTGTTAATCTTCGGATTCTGTTACCATGTATGTGATTACAGAATGTATATTTTAAAGGTATTGGTGATTATATAATTCATACAGTTTATCTGTTATATGTTTTTATACACTTAACATACATTAGTATATGTATGTTAACCCCATAGTCCTAGTTTACCCATCCTCCCACCTTTCATTTTGTCTAACCATTAGTTTATTTCATAAGTCTGTGAGTGTCTTTTTCTGTGGAAATATGTTCATTGGTAGCTATCTTAGGATAACATGTATAAATGTTATCATAGGATATTTGTCGTACCCTTTTGAGTTACTTAACCTTATATGATTATTTCTAGGCTCAACTGTAGTCCTGAAAACGGCATTGTTCATTTTTTTCCCGAGGCTACTATTCTATTTGGTACGTATACCACTTCTTCTTTGTCCATTCATCTGTTTATGAACCTTTTTTCTGCTTCCATGTCTTGGCTATTTCAATATTGCTGCAGTGCTCATTTGCCTGCCTGTGTCTTTCCGATTCAGGTGGTCTTAGGTTATAGGCCCAAAAGGTGACCTGCCCCATCATATGGTAGCTCAATTTTTACCTTTTCAACAGCTCAATTCAGTTTGCGTTAGTGCTGTTACCACTTTACATCCAACCAGGATCTAGAAGGTACACAGTTCTCTAAAACTCCTTCAGCATTTATAGTTTGTAGACATTTTGCTGATGGAAATGACTGGTGTGAGCTGAAACCTTTTTGAATTTGCATTTGCATGTGTCTAATAATTCCTTATACTGAGGTTTAGGAATGTCCTTTTTTCTCTTTTCCTTTTTTTTTAAAGAGTGAGTACAACTTCCCTCCTCTTATTGACTTCTTGAAAAATTTCTAATGTGTTGAATTTTCTTGCCTATTCCCTACCCCAGGGCATTTTTAAGGGCAGGTGTCATTTAGAGCCCTGCAGTCCTTGTGACTATTAAGCAAACATTAGCACTGGGTTTAAAGCTGCTGTTGTGGGAAAGAGCCACAAGGCAGCAGCATTATTACGTTCTCATCTCTTGTTACTAGGGCAACAGAATCTTCCTGGAGGTAGTGTTCCGAGGTTGTAAATTAGAGTGGAATGTGCTGGGACAAGCCCCCAGAAGTTTATGTCTCCTTACTTATGTTTGTTTTTTTAAATTTAATTTCTATTTCTTATCGGAGTAAATTTGATTAGAGTGTTTTGATTGCCTGGCTGTACAGGATCTGCTCAGTGATTCATACATATGTCTGTTCATCTTCGGGTCCTCTTACCATGTATGTGATTACAAAATGTATATTTTAAAGGTATTGGTGATTATATAATTCATACAGTTTATCTGTTACATGTTTTTATACACTTAACATACATTAGTATATGTATGTTAACCCCATAGTCCTAATTTACCCATCCTCCCACCTTTCATTTTGGCTAACCATTAGTTTATTTCATAAGTCTGTGAGTGTCTTTTCTGTGGAAATATGTTCATTGGTAGCAATCGTAGGATAACATGTATAAATGTTATCATAGGATATTTGTCGTACCCTTTTGAGTTACTTAACCTTATATGATTATTTCTAGGCTCAACTGTAGTCCGGAAAACGGTATTGTTCATTTTTTTCCCAAGGCTACTATGCTATTTGGTACGTATACCACTTCTTTTTTGTCCATTCATCTGTTTATGAACCCTTTTTCTGCTTCCATGTCTTGGCTATTTCAATATTGCTGCAGTGCACCTTTGCCTGCCTGTGTCTTTCCGATTTAGGTGGTCTTAGGTTATAGGCCCAAAAGGTGACCTGCCGCATCATATGGTAGCTCAATTTTTACCTTTTCAAGAAACTCCATTCAGTTTGCGTTAGTGCTGTTACCACTTTACATCCCACCAGCAGCTAGAAGGTACACAGTTCTCTAAAACCCCTTCAGCATTTATAGTTTGTAGACATTTTGCTGATGGAAACGACTGGTGTGAGCTGAAACCTTTTTGAATTTGAATTTGCATGTGTCTAATAATTCATTCTACTGAGCTTTAGGCATGTCCTTTTTTTTCTTTTCCTTTCTTTTTAAAGAGTGAGTACAACTTCCCTCCTCTTATTGACTTCTTGAAAAATTTCTCATGTGTTGAATATTCTTGCCTATTCCCTACCCCAGGGCATTTTTCAGGGCAGGTGTCATTTAGAGCCCTGCAGTCCATGTGACTATTAAGCAACCATTAGCACTGGGTTTAAAGCTGCTGTTGTGGGAAAGAGCCACAAGGCGGCAGCATTATTACGTTCTCATCTCTTGTTACTAGGGCAACAGAATCTTCCTGGTGGTAGTGTTCCGAGGTTGTAAATTAGAGTGGAATGTGCTGGGACAAGCCCCCAGAAGTTTATGTCTCCTTACTTAGGTTTGTTTTTTAAATTTAATTTCTATTTCTTATCAGAGTAAATTTGATTAGAGTGTTTTGATTGTCTGGCTGTACAGAAACTGCTCAATGATTCCTACATATGTCTGTTCATCTTCGGATTCTGTTACCATGTATGTTATTACAGAATGTATATTTTAAAGGTATTGGTGATTATATAATTCATACAGTTTATCTGTTATATGTTTTTATACACTTAACATACATTAGTATATGTATGTTAACCCCATAGTCCTAATTTACCCATCCTCCCACCTTTCATTTTGGCTAACAATTAGTTTATTTTATAAGTCTGTGAGTGTCTTTTTCTGTGGAAATATGTTCATTGGTAGCAATCTTAGGATAACATGTATAAATGATATCATAGGATATTTGTCATACCCTTTTGACTTACTTAACCTTATATGATTATTTCTAGGCTCAACTCTAGTCCTTAAAACGGCATTGTTCATTTTTTCCCCGAGGCTACTATTGCATTCTGTCCATATACCACTTCTTCTCTGTCCATTCATCTGTTTATAGACATTTTTTTTGCTTCCATGTCTTTGCTATTTCCATATTGCTGCAGTGCACATTTGACTGCCTGTGTCTTTCCGATTCTGGTAGTCTTAGGTTATAAGCCAAAGAGGTGCCCTGCCGCATCATATGGTAGCTCAATTTTTACCTTTTCAAGCAGCTCCATTCAGTTTGCGTTAGTGCTGTTACCACTTTACATCCCAGCAGCAGATAGAAGGTATACGTTTCTCTAGAACCCCTTCAGCATTTATAGTTTGTAGACTTTTTGCTGATGGCCATTTGACTGGTGTGAGCTGAAACCTTTTTGGAGGTTGGATACGCATGTGGCGAATAATTCCTTATACTGATCTTTAGGCATATCCTTTTTCTTCTTTTCCTTTTTTTGTTAAAGTGTGAGTACAACTTCCCTCTTCATATTCACTTTTTGAAAAATTTCTCATGTGTTGAATTTTCTTGCGTATTCCCTACCCCAGGGCATTTTTTGAGGGCAGGTGTCATTTAGACCCCTGCAGTCGTTTTGACTATTAAGCAACCATTAGCACTGGGTTTAAAGCTGCTGTTGTGGGAAACAGCCACAAGGCGGCAGCATTATTACGTTCTCAACTCTTGTTACTATGGCAACAGAGTCTTCCTGGAGGTAGTGTTCCGAGGTTGTAAATTAGAGTGGAATGTGCTGGGACAAGCCTCCAGAAGTTTATGTCTCCTTACTTATGTTTGTTTTTTAAATTTAATTTCTATTTCTTATCGGAGTAAATTTGATTAGAGTCTTTTGATTGTCTGGCTGTACAGAATCTGCTCAATGATTCCTACATATGTCTGTTCATCTTCGGATTCTGTTACCATGTATGTGAATACAGAATGTATATTTTAAAGGTATTGGTGATTATATAATTCATATAGTTTATCTGTTATATGTTTATATGCATGTAACATACATTAGTATATTTATGTTAATCCCATAGTCCTAATTTACCCATCCTCCCCCCTTTCATTTTGGCTAAGCATTAGTTTATTTCATAAGTCTGTGAGTGTCTTTTTCTGTGGAAATATGTTCATTGGTAGCAATCTTAGGGTAACATGTATAAATGATATCATAGGATATTTGTCATACCCTTTTGACTTACTTAACCTTATATTATTATTTCTAGGCTCTACTGTAGTCCTGAAAACGGCATTGTTCATTTTTTTCCCGAGGCTACTATTCCATTCTGTCCATATACCACTTCTTCTCTGTCCATTCATCTGTTTATGGACCTTTTTTTGCTTCCATGTCTTGGCTATTTCAATATTGCTGCAGTGCACATTTGCCTGCCTGTGTCTTTCCGATTCTGGTGGTCTTAGGTTATAAGCCCGAGAGGTGCCCTGCCGCATCATATGGTAGCTCAATTTCTACCTTTTCAAGCGGCTCCATTCAGTTTGCGTTAGTGCTGTTACCACTTTACATCCCAGCGGCAGATAGAAGGTACACATTTCTCTAAAACACCTTCAGCATTTATAGTTTGTAGACTTTTGCTGATGGCCATTTGTCTGTTGTGAGCTGAAACCTTTATGGAGGTTGGATACGCATGTGGCGAATAATTCCTTATACTGATCTTTAGGCATATCCTTTTTCTTCTTTTCCTTTTTTTGTTAAAGTGTGAGTACAACTTCCCTCTTCATATTCACTTTTTGAAAAATTTCTCATGTGTTGAATTTTCTTGCCTATTCCCTACCCAAGGGCACTTTTTGAGGGCAGGTGTCATTTAGACCCCTGCAGTCGTTGTGACTATTAAGCAACCATTAGCACTGGGTTTAAAGCTGCTGTTGTGGGAAACAGCCACAAGGCGGCAGCATTATTACGTTCTCAACTCTTGTTACTAGGGCAACAGAATCTTCCTGGAGGTAGTGTTCTGAGGTTGTAAATTAGAGTGGAATGTGCTGGGACAAGCCCCCAGAAGTTTATGTCTCCTTACTTATGTTTGTTTTTTAAATTTCATTTCTATTTCTTATCAGCGTAAATTTGATTAGAGTGTTTTGATTGCCTGGCTGTACAGGATCTGCTCAATGATTCATACATATGTCTGTTCATCTTCGGGTCCTGTTACCATGTATGTGATTACAAAATGTATATTTTAAAGGTATTGGTGATTATATAATTCATACAGTTTATCTGTTATATGTTGTTATACACTTAACATACATTAGTATATGTATGTTAACCCCATAGTCCTAATTTACCCATCCTCCCACCTTTCATTTTGCTAACCATTAGTTTATTTCATAAGTCTGTGAGTGTCTTTTTCTGTGGAAATATGTTCATTGGTAGCAATCTTAGGATAACATGTATAAATATTATCATAGGATATTTGTCGTACCCTTTTGAGTTACTTAACCTTATATGATTATTTCTAGGCTCAACTGTAGTCCTGAAAACGGCGTTGTTCATTTTTTTCCCCAGGCTACTATTCTATTTGGTACGTATACTACTTCTTCTTTGTCCATTCATCTGTTTATGAACCTTTTTTCTGCTTCCATGTCTTGGCTATTTCAATATTGCTGCAGTGCTCATTTGCCTGCCTGTGTCTTTCCGATTCAGGTGGTCTTAGGTTATAGGCCCAAAGGGTGACCTGCTGCATCATATGGTAGCTCAATTTTTACCTTGTCAAGAAGCTCCATTCAGTTTGCGTTAGTGCTGTTACCACTTTACATCCCACCAGCAGCTAGAAGGTACACAGTTCTCTAAAACCCCTTCAGCATTTATAGTTTATAGACATTTTGCTGATGGAAATGACTGGTGTGAGCTGAAACCTTTTTGAATTTGAATTTGCATGTGTCTAATAATTCCTTATACTGAGCTTTAGGCATGTCCTTTTTTTTCTTTTCCTTTTTTTTAAAGAGTGAGTACAACTTCCCTCCTCTTATTGACTTCTTGAAAAATTTCTCATGTGTTGAATTTTCTTGCCTATTCCCTACCCCAGGGCATTTTTCAGGGCAGGTGTCATTTAGAGCCCTGCAGTCCTTGTGACTATTAAGCAACTATTAGTACTGGGTTTAAAGCTGCTGTTGTGGGAAACAGCCACAAGGCCGCAGCATTATTACGTTCTCAACTCTTGTTACTACGGCAACAGAGTCTTCCTGGAGGTAGTGTTCCGAGGTTGTAAATTAGAGTGGAATGTGCTGGGACAAGCCCCCAGAAGTTTATGTCTCCTTACTTATGTTTGTTTTTTAAATTTAATTTCTATTTCTTATCAGAGTAAATTTGATTAGAGTCTTTTGATTGCCTGGCTGTACAGAATCTGCTCAATGATTCATACATATGTCTGTTCATCTTCGGGTCCTGTTACCATGTATGTGATTACAAAATGTATATTTTAAAGGTATTGGTGATTATATAATTCATACAGTTTATCTGTTATATGTTTTTATACACTTAACGTACATTAGTATATGTATGTTAACCCCATAGTCCTAATTTACCCATCCTCCCACCTTTCATTTTGGCTAACAATTAGTTTATTTCATAAGTCTGTGAGTGTCTTTTTCTGTGGAAATATGTTCATTGGTAGCAATCTTAGGATAACATGTATAAATGATATCATAGGATATTTGTCATACCCTTTTGACTTGCTTAACCTTATATGATTATTTCTAGGCTCAACTCTAGTCCTTAAAACGGCATTGTTCATTTTTTCCCCGAGGCTACTATTGCATTCTGTCCATATACCACTTCTTCTCTGTCCATTCATCTGTTTATGGACATTTTTTTTGCTTCCATATCTTTGCTATTTCCATATTGCTGCAGTGCACATTTGACTGCCTGTGTCTTTCCAATTCTGGTAGTCTTAGGTTATAAGCCGAAGAGGTGCCCTGCCGCATCATATGGTAGCTCAATTTTTACCTTTTCAAGCAGCTCCATTCAGTTTGCGTTAGTGCTGTTACCACTTTACATCCCAGCAGCAGATAGAAGGTATACATTTCTCTAAAACCCCTTCAGCATTTATAGTTTGTAGACTTTTTGCTGATGGCCATTTGACTGGTGTGAGCTGAAACCTTTTTGGAGGTTGGATACGCATGTGGCGAATAATTCCTTATACTGATCTTTAGGCATATCCTTTTTCTTCTTTTCCTTTTTTTGTTAAAGTGTGAGTACAACTTCCCTCTTCATATTCACTTTTTGAAAAATTTCTCATGTGTTGAATTTTCTTGCCTATTCCCTACCCAAGGGCACTTTTTGAGGGCAGGTGTCATTTAGACCCCTGCAGTCGTTGTGACTATTAAGCAACCATTAGCACTGGGTTTAAAGCTGCTGTTGTGGGAAACAGCCACAAGGCGGCAGCATTATTACGTTCTCAACTCTTGTTACTAGGGCAACAGAATCTTCCTGGAGGTAGTGTTCTGAGGTTGTAAATTAGAGTGGAATGTGCTGGGACAAGCCCCCAGAAGTTTATGTCTCCTTACTTATGTTTGTTTTTTAAATTTCATTTCTATTTCTTATCAGAGTAAATTTGATTAGAGTGTTTTGATTGCCTGGCTGTACAGAATCTGCTCAATGATTCATACATATGTCTGTTCATCTTCGGGTCCTGTTACCATGTATGTGATTACAAAATGTATATTTTAAAGGTATTGGTGATTATATAATTCATACAGTTTATCTGTTATATGTTTTTATACACTTAACATACATTACTATATGTATGTTAACCCCATAGTCCTAATTTACCCATCCTCCCACCTTTCATTTTGGCTAACCATTAGTTTATTTGATAAGTCTGTGAGTGTCTTTTTCTGTGGAAATATGTTCATTGGTAGCAATCTTAGGATAACATGTATAAATGTTTTCATAGGATATTTGTCGTACCCTTTTGAGTTACTTAACGTTATATGATTATTTCTAGGCTCAACTGTAGTCCTGAAAAGGGCATTGTTCATTTTTTTCCCGAGGCTACTATTCTATTTGGTACGTATACCACTTTTTCTTTGTCCATTCATCTGTTTATGAACCTTTTTTCTTCTTCCATGTCTTGGCTATTTCAATATTGCTGCAGTGCTCATTTGCCTGCCTGTGTCTTTCCGATTCAGGTGGTCTTAGGTTATAGGCCCAAAAGGTGACCTGCCGCATCATATGGTAGCTCAATTTTTATCTTTTCAAGCAGCTCCATTCAGTTTGTGTTAGTGCTGTTACCACTTTACATCCCACCAGCAGCTAGAAGGTACACAGTTCTCTAAAACCCCTTCAGCATTTATAGTTTGTACACATTTTGCTGATGGAAACGACTGGTGTGAGCTGAAACCTTTTTGAATTTGAATTTGCATGTGTCTAATAATTCATTCTACTGAGCTTTAGGCATGTCCTTTTTTTTCTTTTCCTTTTTTTTTAAAGAGTGAGTACAACTTCCCTCCTCTTATTGACTTCTTGAAAAATTTCTCATGTGTTGAATATTCTTGCCTATTCCCTACCCCAGGGCATTTTTCAGGGCAGGTGTCATTTAGAGCCCTGCAGTCCATGTGACTATTAAGCAACCATTAGCACTGGGTTTAAAGCTGCTGTTGTGGGAAAGAGCCACAAGGCGGCAGCATTATTACGTTCTCATCTCTTGTTACTAGGGCAACAGAATCTTCCTGGAGGTAGTGTTCCGAGGTTGTAAATTAGAGTGGAATGTGCTGGGACAAGCCCCCAGAAGTTTATGTCTCCTTACTTAGGTTTGTTTTTTAAATTTAATTTCTATTTCTTATCGGAGTAAATTTGATTAGAGTGTTTTGATTGTCTGGCTGTACAGAAACTGCTCAATGATTCCTACATATGTCTGTTCATCTTCGGATTCTGTTACCATGTATGTGATTACAGAATGTATATTTTAAAGGTATTGGTGATTATATAATTCATACAGTTTATCTGTTATATGTTTTTATACACTTAACATACATTAGTATATGTATGTTAACCCCATAGTCCTAGTTTACCCATCCTCCCACCTTTCATTTTGTCTAACCATTAGTTTATTTCATAAGTCTGTGAGTGTCTTTTTCTGTGGAAATATGTTCATTGGTAGCTATCTTAGGATAACATGTATAAATGTTATCATAGGATATTTGTCGTACCCTTTTGAGTTACTTAACCTTATATGATTATTTCTAGGCTCAACTGTAGTCCTGAAAACGGCATTGTTCATTTTTTTCCCGAGGCTACTATTCTATTTGGTACGTATACCACTTCTTCTTTGTCCATTCATCTGTTTATGAACCTTTTTTCTGCTTCCATGTCTTGGCTATTTCAATATTGCTGCAGTGCTCATTTGCCTGCCTGTGTCTTTCCGATTCAGGTGGTCTTAGGTTATAGGCCCAAAAGGTGACCTGCCGCATCATATGGTAGGTCAATTTTTACCTTTTCAAGCAGCTCCATTCAGTTTGCGTTAGTGCTGTTACCACTTTACATCCCAGCAGCAGATAGAAGGTATACATTTCTCTAAAACCCCTTCAGCATTTATAGTTTGTAGACTTTTTGCTGATGGCCATTTGACTGGTGTGAGCTGAAACCTTTTTGGAGGTTGGATACACATGTGGCGAATAATTCCTTATACTGATCTTTAGGCATATCCTTTTTCTTCTTTTCCTTTTTTTGTTAAAGTGTGAGTACAACTTCCCTCTTCATATTCACTTTTTGAAAAATTTCTCATGTGTTGAATTTTCTTGCGTATTCCCTACCCCAGGGCATTTTTTGAGGGCAGGTGTCATTTAGACCCCTGCAGTCGTTTTGACTATTAAGCAACCCTTAGCACTGGGTTTAAAGCTGCTGTTGTGGGAAACAGCCACAAGGCGGCAGCATTATTACGTTCTCAACTCTTGTTAGTATGGCAACAGAGTCTTCCTGGAGGTAGTGTTCCGAGGTTGTAAATTAGAGTGGAATGTGCTGGGACAAGCCCCCAGAAGTTTATGTCTCCTTACTTATGTTTGTTTTTTAAATTTAATTTCTATTTCTTATCGGAGTAAATTTGATTTTAGTGTTTTGATTGCCTGGCTGTACAGATTCTGCTCAATGATTCATACATATGTCTGTTCATCCTCGGGTCCTGTTACCATGTATGTGATTACAAAATGTATATTTTAAAGGTATTGGTGATTATATAATTCATACAGTTTATCTGTTATATGTTTTTATACACTTAACATACATTAGTATATGTATGTTAACCCCATAGTCCTAGTTAACCCATCCTCCCACCTTTCATTTTGGCTAACCATTAGTTTATTTCATAAGTCTGTGAGTGTCTTTTTCTGTGGAAATATGTTCATTGGTAGCAATCTTAGGATAACATGTATAAATGTTATCATAGGATATTTGTCGTACCCTTTTGAGTTACTTAAGCTTATATGATTATTTCTAGGCTCAACTGTAGTCCTGAAAACGGCATTGTTCATTTTTTTCCCGAGGCTACTATTCTATTTGGTACGTATACCACTTCTTCTTTGTCCATTCATCTGTTTATGAACCTTTTTTCTGCTTCCATGTCTTGGCTATTTCAATATTGCTGCAGTGCTCATTTGCCTGCCTGTGTCTTTCCGATTCAGGTGGTCTTAGGTTATAGGCCCAAAAGGTGACCTGCCGCATCATATGGTAGCTCAATTTTTATCTTTTCAAGCAGCTCCATTCAGTTTGCGTTAGTGCTGTTCCCACTTTACATCCCACCAGCAGCTAGAAGGTACACAGTTCTCTAAAACCCCTTCAGCATTTATAGTTTATAGACATTTTGCTGATGGAAATGACTGGTGTGAGCTGAAACCTTTTTGAATTTGAATTTGCATGTGTCTAATAATTCCTTATACTGAGCTTTAGGCATGTCCTTTTTTTTCTTTTCCTTTTTTTTTAAAGAGTGAGTACAACTTCCCTCCTCTTATTGACTTCTTGAAAAATTTCTCATGTGTTGAATTTTCTTGCCTATTCCCTACCCCAGGGCATTTTTCAGGGCAGGTGTCATTTAGAGCCCTGCAGTCCTTGTAACTATTAAGCAACCATTAGCACTGGGTTTAATGCTGCTGTTGTGGGAAACAGCCACGAGGCGGCAGCATTATTACGTTCTCATCTCTTGTTACTAGGGCAACAGAATCTTCCTGGAGGTAGTGTTCCGTGGTTGTAAATTAGAGTGGAATGTGCTGGGACGAGCCCCCAGAAGTTTATGTCTCCTTACTTATGTTTGTTTTTTAAATTTAATTCTATTTCTTTTTGGAGTAAATTTGATTAGAGTTTTTTGATTGTCTGGCTGTACAGAATCTGCTCAATGATTCCTACATATGTCTGTTCATCTTCGGATTCTGTTACCATGTATGTGAATACAGAATGTATATTTTAAAGGTATTGGTGATTATATAATTCATATAGTTTATCTGTTATATGTTTATATGCATGTAACATACATTAGTATATTTATGTTAATCCCATAGTCCTAATTTACCCATCCTCCCCCCTTTCATTTTGGCTAACCATTAGTTTATTTCATAAGTCTGTGAGTGTCTTTTTCTGTGGAAATATGTTCATTGGTAGCAATCTTAGGATAACATGTATAAATGATATCATAGGATATTTGTCATACCCTTTTGACTTACTTAACCTTATATTATTATTTCTAGGCTCTACTGTAGTCCTGAAAACGGCATTGTTCATTTTTTTCCCGAGGCTACTATTCCATTCTGTCCATATACCACTTCTTCTCTGTCCATTCATCTGTTTATGGACCTTTTTTTGCTTCCATGTCTTGGCTATTTCAGTATTGCTGCAGTACACATTTGACTGCCTGTGTCTTTCCGATTCTGGTGGTCTTAGGTTATAAGCCCGAGAGGTGCCCTGCCGCATCATATGGTAGCTCAATTTCTACCTTTTCAAGCGGCTCCATTCAGTTTGCGTTAGTGCTGTTACCACTTTACATCCCAGCGGCAGATAGAAGGTACACATTTCTCTAAAACACCTTCAGCATTTATAGTTTGTAGACTTTTGCTGATGGCCATTTGTCTGTTGTGAGCTGAAACCTTTATGGAGGTTGGATACGCATGTGGCGAATAATTCCTTATACTGATCTTTAGGCATATCCTTTTTCTTCTTTTCCTTTTTTTGTTAAAGTGTGAGTACAACTTCCCTCTTCATATTCACTTTTTGAAAAATTTCTCATGTGTTGAATTTTCTTGCCTATTCCCTACCCAAGGGCACTTTTTGAGGGCAGGTGTCATTTAGACCCCTGCAGTCGTTGTGACTATTAAGCAACCATTAGCACTGGGTTTAAAGCTGCTGTTGTGGGAAACAGCCACAAGGTGGCAGCATTATTACGTTCTCAACTCTTGTTACTAGGGCAACAGAATCTTCCTGGAGGTAGTGTTCTGAGGTTGTAAATTAGAGTGGAATGTGCTGGGACAAGCCCCCAGAAGTTTATGTCTCCTTACTTATGTTTGTTTTTTAAATTTCATTTCTATTTCTTATCAGCGTAAATTTGATTAGAGTGTTTTGATTGCCTGGCTGTACAGGATCTGCTCAATGATTCATACATATGTCTGTTCATCTTCGGGTCCTGTTACCATGTATGTGATTACAAAATGTATATTTTAAAGGTATTGGTGATTATATAATTCATACAGTTTATCTGTTATATGTTGTTATACACTTAACATACATTAGTATATGTATGTTAACCCCATAGTCCTAATTTACCCATCCTCCCACCTTTCATTTTGCTAACCATTAGTTTATTTCATAAGTCTGTGAGTGTCTTTTTCTGTGGAAATATGTTCATTGGTAGCAATCTTAGGATAACATGTATAAATATTATCATAGGATATTTGTCGTACCCTTTTGAGTTACTTAACCTTATATGATTATTTCTAGGCTCAACTGTAGTCCTGAAAACGGCGTTGTTCATTTTTTTCCCCAGGCTACTATTCTATTTGGTACGTATACTACTTCTTCTTTGTCCATTCATCTGTTTATGAACCTTTTTTCTGCTTCCATGTCTTTGCTATTTCAATATTGCTGCAGTGCTCATTTGCCTGCCCGTGTCTTTCCGATTCAGGTGGTCTTAGGTTATAGGCCCAAAGGGTGACCTGCTGCATCATATGGTAGCTCAATTTTTACCTTTTCAAGAAGCTCCATTCAGTTTGCGTTAGTGCTGTTACCACTTTACATCCCACCAGCAGCTAGAAGGTACACAGTTCTCTAAAACCCCTTCAGCATTTATAGTTTATAGACATTTTGCTGATGGAAATGAGTGGTGTGAGCTGAAACCTTTTTGAATTTGAATTTGCATGTGTCTAATAATTCATTCTACTGAGCTTTAGGCATGTCCTTTTTTTTCTTTTCCTTTTTTTTTAAAGAGTGAGTACAACTTCCCTCCTCTTATTGACTTCTTGAAAAATTTCTCATGTGTTGAATATTATTGCCTATTCCCTACCCCAGGGCATTTTTCAGGGCAGGTGTCATTTAGAGCCCTGCAGTCCATGTGACTATTAAGCAACCATTAGCACTGGGTTTAAAGCTGCTGTTGTGGGAAAGAGCCACAAGGTGGCAGCATTATTACGTTCTCATCTCTTGTTACTAGGGCAACAGAATCTTCCTGGAGGTAGTGTTCCGAGGTTGTAAATTAGAGTGGAATGTGCTGGGACAAGCCCCCAGAAGTTTATGTCTCCTTACTTAGGTTTGTTTTTTAAATTTAATTTCTATTTCTTATCTGAGTAAATTTGATTAGAGTGTTTGATTGTCTGGCTGTACAGAAACTGCTCAATGATTCCTACATATGTCTGTTAATCTTCGGATTCTGTTACCATGTATGTGATTACAGAATGTATATTTTAAAGGTATTGGTGATTATATAATTCATACAGTTTATCTGATATATGTTTTTATACACTTAACATACATTAGTATATGTATGTTAACCCCATAGTCCTAGTTTACCCATCCTCCCACCTTTCATTTTGTCTAACCATTAGTTTATTTCATAAGTCTGTGAGTGTCTTTTTCTGTGGAAATATGTTCATTGGTAGCTATCTTAGGATAACATGTATAAATGTTATCATAGGATATTTGTCGTACCCTTTTGAGTTACTTAACCTTATATGATTATTTCTAGGCTCAACTGTAGTCCTGAAAACGGCATTGTTCATTTTTTTCCCGAGGCTACTATTCTATTTGGTACGTATACCACTTCTTCTTTGTCCATTCATCTGTTTATGAACTTTTTTTCTGCTTCCATGTCTTGGCTATTTCAATATTGCTGCAGTGCTCATTTGCCTGCCTGTGTCTTTCCGATTCAGGTGGTCTTAGGTTATAGGCCCAAAAGGTGACCTGCCGCATCATATGGTAGCTCAATTTTTACCTTTTCAACAGCTCAATTCAGTTTGCGTTAGTGCTGTTACCACTTTACATCCAACCAGGATCTAGAAGGTACACAGTTCTCTAAAACTCCTTCAGCATTTATAGTTTGTAGACATTTTGCTGATGGAAATGACTGGTGTGAGCTGAAACCTTTTTGAATTTGCATTTGCATGTGTCTAATAATTCCTTATACTGAGGTTTAGGAATGTCCTTTTTTCTCTTTTCCTTTTTTTTTAAAGAGTGAGTACAACTTCCCTCCTCTTATTGACTTCTTGAAAAATTTCTAATGTGTTGAATTTTCTTGCCTATTCCCTACCCCAGGGCATTTTTAAGGGCAGGTGTCATTTAGAGCCCTGCAGTCCTTGTGACTATTAAGCAAACATTAGCACTGGGTTTAAAGCTGCTGTTGTGGGAAAGAGCCACAAGGCAGCAGCATTATTACGTTCTCATCTCTTGTTACTAGGGCAACAGAATCTTCCTGGAGGTAGTGTTCCGAGGTTGTAAATTAGAGTGGAATGTGCTGGGACAAGCCCCCAGAAGTTTATGTCTCCTTACTTATGTTTGTTTTTTTAAATTTAATTTCTATTTCTTATCGGAGTAAATTTGATTAGAGTGTTTTGATTGCCTGGCTGTACAGGATCTGCTCAGTGATTCATACATATGTCTGTTCATCTTCGGGTCCTCTTACCATGTATGTGATTACAAAATGTATATTTTAAAGGTATTGGTGATTATATAATTCATACAGTTTATCTGTTACATGTTTTTATACACTTAACATACATTAGTATATGTATGTTAACCCCATAGTCCTAATTTACCCATCCTCCCACCTTTCATTTTGGCTAACCATTAGTTTATTTCATAAGTCTGTGAGTGTCTTTTCTGTGGAAATATGTTCATTGGTAGCAATCGTAGGATAACATGTATAAATGTTATCATAGGATATTTGTCGTACCCTTTTGAGTTACTTAACCTTATATGATTATTTCTAGGCTCAACTGTAGTCCGGAAAACGGTATTGTTCATTTTTTTCCCAAGGCTACTATGCTATTTGGTACGTATACCACTTCTTTTTTGTCCATTCATCTGTTTATGAACCCTTTTTCTGCTTCCATGTCTTGGCTATTTCAATATTGCTGCAGTGCACCTTTGCCTGCCTGTGTCTTTCCGATTTAGGTGGTCTTAGGTTATAGGCCCAAAAGGTGACCTGCCGCATCATATGGTAGCTCAATTTTTACCTTTTCAAGAAACTCCATTCAGTTTGCGTTAGTGCTGTTACCACTTTACATCCCACCAGCAGCTAGAAGGTACACAGTTCTCTAAAACCCCTTCAGCATTTATAGTTTGTAGACATTTTGCTGATGGAAACGACTGGTGTGAGCTGAAACCTTTTTGAATTTGAATTTGCATGTGTCTAATAATTCATTCTACTGAGCTTTAGGCATGTCCTTTTTTTTCTTTTCCTTTCTTTTTAAAGAGTGAGTACAACTTCCCTCCTCTTATTGACTTCTTGAAAAATTTCTCATGTGTTGAATATTCTTGCCTATTCCCTACCCCAGGGCATTTTTCAGGGCAGGTGTCATTTAGAGCCCTGCAGTCCATGTGACTATTAAGCAACCATTAGCACTGGGTTTAAAGCTGCTGTTGTGGGAAAGAGCCACAAGGCGGCAGCATTATTACGTTCTCATCTCTTGTTACTAGGGCAACAGAATCTTCCTGGTGGTAGTGTTCCGAGGTTGTAAATTAGAGTGGAATGTGCTGGGAGAAGCCCCCAGAAGTTTATGTCTCCTTACTTAGGTTTGTTTTTTAAATTAAATTTCTATTTCTTATCGGAGTAAATTTGATTAGAGTGTTTTGATTGTCTGGCTGTACAGAAACTGCTCAATGATTCCTACATATGTCTGTTCATCTTCGGATTCTGTTACCATGTATGTTATTACAGAATGTATATTTTAAAGGTATTGGTGATTATATAATTCATACAGTTTATCTGTTATATGTTTTTATACACTTAACATACATTAGTATATGTATGTTAACCCCATAGTCCTAATTTACCCATCCTCCCACCTTTCATTTTGGCTAACAATTAGTTTATTTTATAAGTCTGTGAGTGTCTTTTTCTGTGGAAATATGTTCATTGGTAGCAATCTTAGGATAACATGTATAAATGATATCATAGGATATTTGTCATACCCTTTTGACTTACTTAACCTTATATGATTATTTCTAGGCTCAACTCTAGTCCTTAAAACGGCATTGTTCATTTTTTCCCCGAGGCTACTATTGCATTCTGTCCATATACCACTTCTTCTCTGTCCATTCATCTGTTTATAGACATTTTTTTTGCTTCCATGTCTTTGCTATTTCCATATTGCTGCAGTGCACATTTGACTGCCTGTGTCTTTCCGATTCTGGTAGTCTTAGGTTATAAGCCAAAGAGGTGCCCTGCCGCATCATATGGTAGCTCAATTTTTACCTTTTCAAGCAGCTCCATTCAGTTTGCGTTAGTGCTGTTACCACTTTACATCCCAGCAGCAGATAGAAGGTATACGTTTCTCTAGAACCCCTTCAGCATTTATAGTTTGTAGACTTTTTGCTGATGGCCATTTGACTGGTGTGAGCTGAAACCTTTTTGGAGGTTGGATACGCATGTGGCGAATAATTCCTTATACTGATCTTTAGGCATATCCTTTTTCTTCTTTTCCTTTTTTTGTTAAAGTGTGAGTACAACTTCCCTCTTCATATTCACTTTTTGAAAAATTTCTCATGTGTTGAATTTTCTTGCGTATTCCCTACCCCAGGGCATTTTTTGAGGGCAGGTGTCATTTAGACCCCTGCAGTCGTTTTGACTATTAAGCAACCATTAGCACTGGGTTTAAAGCTGCTGTTGTGGGAAACAGCCACAAGGCGGCAGCATTATTACGTTCTCAACTCTTGTTACTATGGCAACAGAGTCTTCCTGGAGGTAGTGTTCCGAGGTTGTAAATTAGAGTGGAATGTGCTGGGACAAGCCCCCAGAAGTTTATGTCTCCTTACTTATGTTTGTTTTTTAAATTTAATTTCTATTTCTTATCGGAGTAAATTTGATTTTAGTGTTTTGATTGCCTGGCTGTACAGATTCTGCTCAATGATTCATACATATGTCTGTTCATCCTCGGGTCCTGTTACCATGTATGTGATTACAAAATGTATATTTTAAAGGTATTGGTGATTATATAATTCATACAGTTTATCTGTTATATGTTTTTATACACTTAACATACATTAGTATATGTATGTTAACCCCATAGTCCTAGTTAACCCATCCTCCCACCTTTCATTTTGGCTAACCATTAGTTTATTTCATAAGTCTGTGAGTGTCTTTTTCTGTGGAAATATGTTCATTGGTAGCAATCTTAGGATAACATGTATAAATGTTATCATAGGATATTTGTCGTACCCTTTTGAGTTACTTAAGCTTATATGATTATTTCTAGGCTCAACTGTAGTCCTGAAAACGGCATTGTTCATTTTTTTCCCGAGGCTACTATTCTATTTGGTACGTATACCACTTCTTCTTTGTCCATTCATCTGTTTATGAACCTTTTTTCTGCTTCCATGTCTTGGCTATTTCAATATTGCTGCAGTGCTCATTTGCCTGCCTGTGTCTTTCCGATTCAGGTGGTCTTAGGTTATAGGCCCAAAAGGTGACCTGCCGCATCATATGGTAGCTCAATTTTTATCTTTTCAAGCAGCTCCATTCAGTTTGCGTTAGTGCTGTTCCCACTTTACATCCCACCAGCAGCTAGAAGGTACACAGTTCTCTAAAACCCCTTCAGCATTTATAGTTTATAGACATTTTGCTGATGGAAATGACTGGTGTGAGCTGAAACCTTTTTGAATTTGAATTTGCATGTGTCTAATAATTCCTTATACTGAGCTTTAGGCATGTCCTTTTTTTTCTTTTCCTTTTTTTTTAAAGAGTGAGTACAACTTCCCTCCTCTTATTGACTTCTTGAAAAATTTCTCATGTGTTGAATTTTCTTGCCTATTCCCTACCCCAGGGCATTTTTCAGGGCAGGTGTCATTTAGAGCCCTGCAGTCCTTGTAACTATTAAGCAACCATTAGCACTGGGTTTAATGCTGCTGTTGTGGGAAACAGCCACGAGGCGGCAGCATTATTACGTTCTCATCTCTTGTTACTAGGGCAACAGAATCTTCCTGGAGGTAGTGTTCCGTGGTTGTAAATTAGAGTGGAATGTGCTGGGACGAGCCCCCAGAAGTTTATGTCTCCTTACTTATGTTTGTTTTTTAAATTTAATTCTATTTCTTTTTGGAGTAAATTTGATTAGAGTTTTTTGATTGTCTGGCTGTACAGAATCTGCTCAATGATTCCTACATATGTCTGTTCATCTTCGGATTCTGTTACCATGTATGTGAATACAGAATGTATATTTTAAAGGTATTGGTGATTATATAATTCATATAGTTTATCTGTTATATGTTTATATGCATGTAACATACATTAGTATATTTATGTTAATCCCATAGTCCTAATTTACCCATCCTCCCCCCTTTCATTTTGGCTAACCATTAGTTTATTTCATAAGTCTGTGAGTGTCTTTTTCTGTGGAAATATGTTCATTGGTAGCAATCTTAGGATAACATGTATAAATGATATCATAGGATATTTGTCATACCCTTTTGACTTACTTAACCTTATATTATTATTTCTAGGCTCTACTGTAGTCCTGAAAACGGCATTGTTCATTTTTTTCCCGAGGCTACTATTCCATTCTGTCCATATACCACTTCTTCTCTGTCCATTCATCTGTTTATGGACCTTTTTTTGCTTCCATGTCTTGGCTATTTCAGTATTGCTGCAGTGCACATTTGACTGCCTGTGTCTTTCCGATTCTGGTGGTCTTAGGTTATAAGCCCGAGAGGTGCCCTGCCGCATCATATGGTAGCTCAATTTCTACCTTTTCAAGCGGCTCCATTCAGTTTGCGTTAGTGCTGTTACCACTTTACATCCCAGCAGCAGATAGAAGGTACACATTTCTCTAAAACACCTTCAGCATTTATAGTTTGTAGACTTTTGCTGATGGCCATTTGACTGTTGTGAGCTGAAACCTTTATGGAGGTTGGATACGCATGTGGCGAATAATTCCTTATACTGATCTTTAGGCATATCCTTTTTCTTCTTTTCCTTTTTTTGTTAAAGTGTGAGTACAACTTCCCTCTTCATATTCACTTTTTGAAAAATTTCTCATGTGTTGAATTTTCTTGCCTATTCCCTACCCAAGGGCACTTTTTGAGGGCAGGTGTCATTTAGACCCCTGCAGTCGTTGTGACTATTAAGCAACCATTAGCACTGGGTTTAAAGCTGCTGTTGTGGGAAACAGCCACAAGGCGGCAGCATTATTACGTTCTCAACTCTTGTTACTAGGGCAACAGAATCTTCCTGGAGGTAGTGTTCTGAGGTTGTAAATTAGAGTGGAATGTGCTGGGACAAGCCCCCAGAAGTTTATGTCTCCTTACTTATGTTTGTTTTTTAAATTTCATTTCTATTTCTTATCAGCGTAAATTTGATTAGAGTGTTTTGATTGCCTGGCTGTACAGGATCTGCTCAATGATTCATACATATGTCTGTTCATCTTCGGGTCCTGTTACCATGTATGTGATTACAAAATGTATATTTTAAAGGTATTGGTGATTATATAATTCATACAGTTTATCTGTTATATGTTGTTATACACTTAACATACATTAGTATATGTATGTTAACCCCATAGTCCTAATTTACCCATCCTCCCACCTTTCATTTTGCTAACCATTAGTTTATTTCATAAGTCTGTGAGTGTCTTTTTCTGTGGAAATATGTTCATTGGTAGCAATCTTAGGATAACATGTATAAATATTATCATAGGATATTTGTCGTACCCTTTTGAGTTACTTAACCTTATATGATTATTTCTAGGCTCAACTGTAGTCCTGAAAACGGCGTTGTTCATTTTTTTCCCCAGGCTACTATTCTATTTGGTACGTATACTACTTCTTCTTTGTTCATTCATCTGTTTATGAACCTTTTTTCTGCTTCCATGTCTTGGCTATTTCAATATTGCTGCAGTGCTCATTTGCCTGCCTGTGTCTTTCCGATTCAGGTGGTCTTAGGTTATAGGCCCAAAGGGTGACCTGCTGCATCATATGGTAGCTCAATTTTTACCTTTTCAAGAAGCTCCATTCAGTTTGCGTTAGTGCTGTTACCACTTTACATCCCACCAGCAGCTAGAAGGTACACAGTTCTCTAAAACCCCTTCAGCATTTATAGTTTATAGACATTTTGCTGATGGAAATGACTGGTGTGAGCTGAAACCTTTTTGAATTTGAATTTGCATGTGTCTAATAATTCCTTATACTGAGCTTTAGGCATGTCCTTTTTTTTCTTTTCCTTTTTTTTAAAGAGTGAGTACAACTTCCCTCCTCTTATTGACTTCTTGAAAAATTTCTCATGTGTTGAATTTTCTTGCCTATTCCCTACCCCAGGGCATTTTTCAGGGCAGGTGTCATTTAGAGCCCTGCAGTCCTTGTGACTATTAAGCAACCATTAGCACTGGGTTTAAAGCTGCTGTTGTGGGAAACAGCCACAAGGCGGCAGCATTATTACGTTCTCAACTCTTGTTACTAGGGCAACAGAATCTTCCTGGAGGTAGTGTTCTGAGGTTGTAAATTAGAGTGGAATGTGCTGGGACAAGCCCCCAGAAGTTTATGTCTCCTTACTTATGTTTGTTTTTTAAATTTCATTTCTATTTCTTATCAGCGTAAATTTGATTAGAGTGTTTTGATTGCCTGGCTGTACAGGATCTGCTCAATGATTCATACATATGTCTGTTCATCTTCGGGTCCTGTTACCATGTATGTGATTACAAAATGTATATTTTAAAGGTATTGGTGATTATATAATTCATACAGTTTATCTGTTATATGTTGTTATACACTTAACATACATTAGTATATGTATGTTAACCCCATAGTCCTAATTTACCCATCCTCCCACCTTTCATTTTGCTAACCATTAGTTTATTTCATAAGTCTGTGAGTGTCTTTTTCTGTGGAAATATGTTCATTGGTAGCAATCTTAGGATAACATGTATAAATATTATCATAGGATATTTGTCGTACCCTTTTGAGTTACTTAACCTTATATGATTATTTCTAGGCTCAACTGTAGTCCTGAAAACGGCGTTGTTCATTTTTTTCCCCAGGCTACTATTCTATTTGGTACGTATACTACTTCTTCTTTGTTCATTCATCTGTTTATGAACCTTTTTTCTGCTTCCATGTCTTGGCTATTTCAATATTGCTGCAGTGCTCATTTGCCTGCCTGTGTCTTTCCGATTCAGGTGGTCTTAGGTTATAGGCCCAAAGGGTGACCTGCTGCATCATATGGTAGCTCAATTTTTACCTTTTCAAGAAGCTCCATTCAGTTTGCGTTAGTGCTGTTACCACTTTACATCCCACCAGCAGCTAGAAGGTACACAGTTCTCTAAAACCCCTTCAGCATTTATAGTTTATAGACATTTTGCTGATGGAAATGACTGGTGTGAGCTGAAACCTTTTTGAATTTGAATTTGCATGTGTCTAATAATTCCTTATACTGAGCTTTAGGCATGTCCTTTTTTTTCTTTTCCTTTTTTTTAAAGAGTGAGTACAACTTCCCTCCTCTTATTGACTTCTTGAAAAATTTCTCATGTGTTGAATTTTCTTGCCTATTCCCTACCCCAGGGCATTTTTCAGGGCAGGTGTCATTTAGAGCCCTGCAGTCCTTGTGACTATTAAGCAACTATTAGTACTGGGTTTAAAGCTGCTGTTGTGGGAAACAGCCACAAGGCCGCAGCATTATTACGTTCTCAACTCTTGTTACTACGGCAACAGAGTCTTCCTGGAGGTAGTGTTCCGAGGTTGTAAATTAGAGTGGAATGTGCTGGGACAAGCCCCCAGAAGTTTATGTCTCCTTACTTAGGTTTGTTTTTTAAATTTAATTTCTATTTCTTATCAGAGTAAATTTGATTAGAGTCTTTTGATTGCCTGGCTGTACAGAATCTGCTCAATGATTCATACATATGTCTGTTCATCTTCGGGTCCTGTTACCATGTATGTGATTACAAAATGTATATTTTAAAGGTATTGGTGATTATATAATTCATACAGTTTATCTGTTATATGTTTTTATACACTTAACGTACATTAGTATATGTATGTTAACCCCATAGTCCTAATTTACCCATCCTCCCACCTTTCATTTTGGCTAACAATTAGTTTATTTCATAAGTCTGTGAGTGTCTTTTTCTGTGGAAATATGTTCATTGGTAGCAATCTTAGGATAACATGTATAAATGATATCATAGGATATTTGTCATACCCTTTTGACTTGCTTAACCTTATATGATTATTTCTAGGCTCAACTCTAGTCCTTAAAACGGCATTGTTCATTTTTTCCCCGAGGCTACTATTGCATTCTGTCCATATACCACTTCTTCTCTGTCCATTCATCTGTTTATGGACATTTTTTTTGCTTCCATATCTTTGCTATTTCCATATTGCTGCAGTGCACATTTGACTGCCTGTGTCTTTCCAATTCTGGTAGTCTTAGGTTATAAGCCGAAGAGGTGCCCTGCCGCATCATATGGTAGCTCAATTTTTACCTTTTCAAGCAGCTCCATTCAGTTTGCGTTAGTGCTGTTACCACTTTACATCCCAGCAGCAGATAGAAGGTATACATTTCTCTAAAACCCCTTCAGCATTTATAGTTTGTAGACTTTTTGCTGATGGCCATTTGACTGGTGTGAGCTGAAACCTTTTTGGAGGTTGGATACGCATGTGGCGAATAATTCCTTATACTGATCTTTAGGCATATCCTTTTTCTTCTTTTCCTTTTTTTGTTAAAGTGTGAGTACAACTTCCCTCTTCATATTCACTTTTTGAAAAATTTCTCATGTGTTGAATTTTCTTGCCTATTCCCTACCCAAGGGCACTTTTTGAGGGCAGGTGTCATTTAGACCCCTGCAGTCGTTGTGACTATTAAGCAACCATTAGCACTGGGTTTAAAGCTGCTGTTGTGGGAAACAGCCACAAGGCGGCAGCATTATTACGTTCTCAACTCTTGTTACTAGGGCAACAGAATCTTCCTGGAGGTAGTGTTCTGAGGTTGTAAATTAGAGTGGAATGTGCTGGGACAAGCCCCCAGAAGTTTATGTCTCCTTACTTATGTTTGTTTTTTAAATTTCATTTCTATTTCTTATCAGAGTAAATTTGATTAGAGTGTTTTGATTGCCTGGCTGTACAGAATCTGCTCAATGATTCATACATATGTCTGTTCATCTTCGGGTCCTGTTACCATGTATGTGATTACAAAATGTATATTTTAAAGGTATTGGTGATTATATAATTCATACAGTTTATCTGTTATATGTTTTTATACACTTAACATACATTACTATATGTATGTTAACCCCATAGTCCTAATTTACCCATCCTCCCACCTTTCATTTTGGCTAACCATTAGTTTATTTGATAAGTCTGTGAGTGTCTTTTTCTGTGGAAATATGTTCATTGGTAGCAATCTTAGGATAACATGTATAAATGTTTTCATAGGATATTTGTCGTACCCTTTTGAGTTACTTAACGTTATATGATTATTTCTAGGCTCAACTGTAGTCCTGAAAAGGGCATTGTTCATTTTTTTCCCGAGGCTACTATTCTATTTGGTACGTATACCACTTTTTCTTTGTCCATTCATCTGTTTATGAACCTTTTTTCTTCTTCCATGTCTTGGCTATTTCAATATTGCTGCAGTGCTCATTTGCCTGCCTGTGTCTTTCCGATTCAGGTGGTCTTAGGTTATAGGCCCAAAAGGTGACCTGCCGCATCATATGGTAGCTCAATTTTTATCTTTTCAAGCAGCTCCATTCAGTTTGTGTTAGTGCTGTTACCACTTTACATCCCACCAGCAGCTAGAAGGTACACAGTTCTCTAAAACCCCTTCAGCATTTATAGTTTGTACACATTTTGCTGATGGAAACGACTGGTGTGAGCTGAAACCTTTTTGAATTTGAATTTGCATGTGTCTAATAATTCATTCTACTGAGCTTTAGGCATGTCCTTTTTTTTCTTTTCCTTTTTTTTTAAAGAGTGAGTACAACTTCCCTCCTCTTATTGACTTCTTGAAAAATTTCTCATGTGTTGAATATTCTTGCCTATTCCCTACCCCAGGGCATTTTTCAGGGCAGGTGTCATTTAGAGCCCTGCAGTCCATGTGACTATTAAGCAACCATTAGCACTGGGTTTAAAGCTGCTGTTGTGGGAAAGAGCCACAAGGCGGCAGCATTATTACGTTCTCATCTCTTGTTACTAGGGCAACAGAATCTTCCTGGAGGTAGTGTTCCGAGGTTGTAAATTAGAGTGGAATGTGCTGGGACAAGCCCCCAGAAGTTTATGTCTCCTTACTTAGGTTTGTTTTTTAAATTTAATTTCTATTTCTTATCGGAGTAAATTTGATTAGAGTGTTTTGATTGTCTGGCTGTACAGAAACTGCTCAATGATTCCTACATATGTCTGTTCATCTTCGGATTCTGTTACCATGTATGTGATTACAGAATGTATATTTTAAAGGTATTGGTGATTATATAATTCATACAGTTTATCTGTTATATGTTTTTATACACTTAACATACATTAGTATATGTATGTTAACCCCATAGTCCTAGTTTACCCATCCTCCCACCTTTCATTTTGTCTAACCATTAGTTTATTTCATAAGTCTGTGAGTGTCTTTTTCTGTGGAAATATGTTCATTGGTAGCTATCTTAGGATAACATGTATAAATGTTATCATAGGATATTTGTCGTACCCTTTTGAGTTACTTAACCTTATATGATTATTTCTAGGCTCAACTGTAGTCCTGAAAACGGCATTGTTCATTTTTTTCCCGAGGCTACTATTCTATTTGGTACGTATACCACTTCTTCTTTGTCCATTCATCTGTTTATGAACCTTTTTTCTGCTTCCATGTCTTGGCTATTTCAATATTGCTGCAGTGCTCATTTGCCTGCCTGTGTCTTTCCGATTCAGGTGGTCTTAGGTTATAGGCCCAAAAGGTGACCTGCCGCATCATATGGTAGGTCAATTTTTACCTTTTCAAGCAGCTCCATTCAGTTTGCGTTAGTGCTGTTACCACTTTACATCCCAGCAGCAGATAGAAGGTATACATTTCTCTAAAACCCCTTCAGCATTTATAGTTTGTAGACTTTTTGCTGATGGCCATTTGACTGGTGTGAGCTGAAACCTTTTTGGAGGTTGGATACACATGTGGCGAATAATTCCTTATACTGATCTTTAGGCATATCCTTTTTCTTCTTTTCCTTTTTTTGTTAAAGTGTGAGTACAACTTCCCTCTTCATATTCACTTTTTGAAAAATTTCTCATGTGTTGAATTTTCTTGCGTATTCCCTACCCCAGGGCATTTTTTGAGGGCAGGTGTCATTTAGACCCCTGCAGTCGTTTTGACTATTAAGCAACCCTTAGCACTGGGTTTAAAGCTGCTGTTGTGGGAAACAGCCACAAGGCGGCAGCATTATTACGTTCTCAACTCTTGTTAGTATGGCAACAGAGTCTTCCTGGAGGTAGTGTTCCGAGGTTGTAAATTAGAGTGGAATGTGCTGGGACAAGCCCCCAGAAGTTTATGTCTCCTTACTTATGTTTGTTTTTTAAATTTAATTTCTATTTCTTATCGGAGTAAATTTGATTTTAGTGTTTTGATTGCCTGGCTGTACAGATTCTGCTCAATGATTCATACATATGTCTGTTCATCCTCGGGTCCTGTTACCATGTATGTGATTACAAAATGTATATTTTAAAGGTATTGGTGATTATATAATTCATACAGTTTATCTGTTATATGTTTTTATACACTTAACATACATTAGTATATGTATGTTAACCCCATAGTCCTAGTTAACCCATCCTCCCACCTTTCATTTTGGCTAACCATTAGTTTATTTCGTAAGTCTGTGAGTGTCTTTTTCTGTGGAAATATGTTCATTGGTAGCAATCTTAGGATAACATGTATAAATGTTATCATAGGATATTTGTCGTACCCTTTTGAGTTACTTAAGCTTATATGATTATTTCTAGGCTCAACTGTAGTCCTGAAAACGGCATTGTTCATTTTTTTCCCGAGGCTACTATTCTATTTGGTACGTATACCACTTCTTCTTTGTCCATTCATCTGTTTATGAACCTTTTTTCTGCTTCCATGTCTTGGCTATTTCAATATTGCTGCAGTGCTCATTTGCCTGCCTGTGTCTTTCCGATTCAGGTGGTCTTAGGTTATAGGCCCAAAAGGTGACCTGCCGCATCATATGGTAGCTCAATTTTTATCTTTTCAAGCAGCTCCATTCAGTTTGCGTTAGTGCTGTTCCCACTTTACATCCCACCAGCAGCTAGAAGGTACACAGTTCTCTAAAACCCGTTCAGCATTTATAGTTTATAGACATTTTGCTGATGGAAATGACTGGTGTGAGCTGAAACCTTTTTGAATTTGAATTTGCATGTGTCTAATAATTCCTTATACTGAGCTTTAGGCATGTCCTTTTTTTTCTTTTCCTTTTTTTTTAAAGAGTGAGTACAACTTCCCTCCTCTTATTGACTTCTTGAAAAATTTCTCATGTGTTGAATTTTCTTGCCTATTCCCTACCCCAGGGCATTTTTCAGGGCAGGTGTCATTTAGAGCCCTGCAGTCCTTGTAACTATTAAGCAACCATTAGCACTGGGTTTAATGCTGCTGTTGTGGGAAACAGCCACGAGGCGGCAGCATTATTACGTTCTCATCTCTTGTTACTAGGGCAACAGAATCTTCCTGGAGGTAGTGTTCCGTGGTTGTAAATTAGAGTGGAATGTGCTGGGACGAGCCCCCAGAAGTTTATGTCTCCTTACTTATGTTTGTTTTTTAAATTTAATTCTATTTCTTTTTGGAGTAAATTTGATTAGAGTTTTTTGATTGTCTGGCTGTACAGAATCTGCTCAATGATTCCTACATATGTCTGTTCATCTTCGGATTCTGTTACCATGTATGTGAATACAGAATGTATATTTTAAAGGTATTGGTGATTATATAATTCATATAGTTTATCTGTTATATGTTTATATGCATGTAACATACATTAGTATATTTATGTTAATCCCATAGTCCTAATTTACCCATCCTCCCCCCTTTCATTTTGGCTAACCATTAGTTTATTTCATAAGTCTGTGAGTGTCTTTTTCTGTGGAAATATGTTCATTGGTAGCAATCTTAGGATAACATGTATAAATGATATCATAGGATATTTGTCATACCCTTTTGACTTACTTAACCTTATATTATTATTTCTAGGCTCTACTGTAGTCCTGAAAACGGCATTGTTCATTTTTTTCCCGAGGCTACTATTCCATTCTGTCCATATACCACTTCTTCTCTGTCCATTCATCTGTTTATGGACCTTTTTTTGCTTCCATGTCTTGGCTATTTCAGTATTGCTGCAGTACACATTTGACTGCCTGTGTCTTTCCGATTCTGGTGGTCTTAGGTTATAAGCCCGAGAGGTGCCCTGCCGCATCATATGGTAGCTCAATTTCTACCTTTTCAAGCGGCTCCATTCAGTTTGCGTTAGTGCTGTTACCACTTTACATCCCAGCGGCAGATAGAAGGTACACATTTCTCTAAAACACCTTCAGCATTTATAGTTTGTAGACTTTTGCTGATGGCCATTTGTCTGTTGTGAGCTGAAACCTTTATGGAGGTTGGATACGCATGTGGCGAATAATTCCTTATACTGATCTTTAGGCATATCCTTTTTCTTCTTTTCCTTTTTTTGTTAAAGTGTGAGTACAACTTCCCTCTTCATATTCACTTTTTGAAAAATTTCTCATGTGTTGAATTTTCTTGCCTATTCCCTACCCAAGGGCACTTTTTGAGGGCAGGTGTCATTTAGACCCCTGCAGTCGTTGTGACTATTAAGCAACCATTAGCACTGGGTTTAAAGCTGCTGTTGTGGGAAACAGCCACAAGGTGGCAGCATTATTACGTTCTCAACTCTTGTTACTAGGGCAACAGAATCTTCCTGGAGGTAGTGTTCTGAGGTTGTAAATTAGAGTGGAATGTGCTGGGACAAGCCCCCAGAAGTTTATGTCTCCTTACTTATGTTTGTTTTTTAAATTTCATTTCTATTTCTTATCAGCGTAAATTTGATTAGAGTGTTTTGATTGCCTGGCTGTACAGGATCTGCTCAATGATTCATACATATGTCTGTTCATCTTCGGGTCCTGTTACCATGTATGTGATTACAAAATGTATATTTTAAAGGTATTGGTGATTATATAATTCATACAGTTTATCTGTTATATGTTGTTATACACTTAACATACATTAGTATATGTATGTTAACCCCATAGTCCTAATTTACCCATCCTCCCACCTTTCATTTTGCTAACCATTAGTTTATTTCATAAGTCTGTGAGTGTCTTTTTCTGTGGAAATATGTTCATTGGTAGCAATCTTAGGATAACATGTATAAATATTATCATAGGATATTTGTCGTACCCTTTTGAGTTACTTAACCTTATATGATTATTTCTAGGCTCAACTGTAGTCCTGAAAACGGCGTTGTTCATTTTTTTCCCCAGGCTACTATTCTATTTGGTACGTATACTACTTCTTCTTTGTCCATTCATCTGTTTATGAACCTTTTTTCTGCTTCCATGTCTTTGCTATTTCAATATTGCTGCAGTGCTCATTTGCCTGCCCGTGTCTTTCCGATTCAGGTGGTCTTAGGTTATAGGCCCAAAGGGTGACCTGCTGCATCATATGGTAGCTCAATTTTTACCTTTTCAAGAAGCTCCATTCAGTTTGCGTTAGTGCTGTTACCACTTTACATCCCACCAGCAGCTAGAAGGTACACAGTTCTCTAAAACCCCTTCAGCATTTATAGTTTATAGACATTTTGCTGATGGAAATGAGTGGTGTGAGCTGAAACCTTTTTGAATTTGAATTTGCATGTGTCTAATAATTCATTCTACTGAGCTTTAGGCATGTCCTTTTTTTTCTTTTCCTTTTTTTTTAAAGAGTGAGTACAACTTCCCTCCTCTTATTGACTTCTTGAAAAATTTCTCATGTGTTGAATATTATTGCCTATTCCCTACCCCAGGGCATTTTTCAGGGCAGGTGTCATTTAGAGCCCTGCAGTCCATGTGACTATTAAGCAACCATTAGCACTGGGTTTAAAGCTGCTGTTGTGGGAAAGAGCCACAAGGTGGCAGCATTATTACGTTCTCATCTCTTGTTACTAGGGCAACAGAATCTTCCTGGAGGTAGTGTTCCGAGGTTGTAAATTAGAGTGGAATGTGCTGGGACAAGCCCCCAGAAGTTTATGTCTCCTTACTTAGGTTTGTTTTTTAAATTTAATTTCTATTTCTTATCTGAGTAAATTTGATTAGAGTGTTTGATTGTCTGGCTGTACAGAAACTGCTCAATGATTCCTACATATGTCTGTTAATCTTCGGATTCTGTTACCATGTATGTGATTACAGAATGTATATTTTAAAGGTATTGGTGATTATATAATTCATACAGTTTATCTGATATATGTTTTTATACACTTAACATACATTAGTATATGTATGTTAACCCCATAGTCCTAGTTTACCCATCCTCCCACCTTTCATTTTGTCTAACCATTAGTTTATTTCATAAGTCTGTGAGTGTCTTTTTCTGTGGAAATATGTTCATTGGTAGCTATCTTAGGATAACATGTATAAATGTTATCATAGGATATTTGTCGTACCCTTTTGAGTTACTTAACCTTATATGATTATTTCTAGGCTCAACTGTAGTCCTGAAAACGGCATTGTTCATTTTTTTCCCGAGGCTACTATTCTATTTGGTACGTATACCACTTCTTCTTTGTCCATTCATCTGTTTATGAACTTTTTTTCTGCTTCCATGTCTTGGCTATTTCAATATTGCTGCAGTGCTCATTTGCCTGCCTGTGTCTTTCCGATTCAGGTGGTCTTAGGTTATAGGCCCAAAAGGTGACCTGCCGCATCATATGGTAGCTCAATTTTTACCTTTTCAACAGCTCAATTCAGTTTGCGTTAGTGCTGTTACCACTTTACATCCAACCAGGATCTAGAAGGTACACAGTTCTCTAAAACTCCTTCAGCATTTATAGTTTGTAGACATTTTGCTGATGGAAATGACTGGTGTGAGCTGAAACCTTTTTGAATTTGCATTTGCATGTGTCTAATAATTCCTTATACTGAGGTTTAGGAATGTCCTTTTTTCTCTTTTCCTTTTTTTTTAAAGAGTGAGTACAACTTCCCTCCTCTTATTGACTTCTTGAAAAATTTCTAATGTGTTGAATTTTCTTGCCTATTCCCTACCCCAGGGCATTTTTAAGGGCAGGTGTCATTTAGAGCCCTGCAGTCCTTGTGACTATTAAGCAAACATTAGCACTGGGTTTAAAGCTGCTGTTGTGGGAAAGAGCCACAAGGCAGCAGCATTATTACGTTCTCATCTCTTGTTACTAGGGCAACAGAATCTTCCTGGAGGTAGTGTTCCGAGGTTGTAAATTAGAGTGGAATGTGCTGGGACAAGCCCCCAGAAGTTTATGTCTCCTTACTTATGTTTGTTTTTTTAAATTTAATTTCTATTTCTTATCGGAGTAAATTTGATTAGAGTGTTTTGATTGCCTGGCTGTACAGGATCTGCTCAGTGATTCATACATATGTCTGTTCATCTTCGGGTCCTCTTACCATGTATGTGATTACAAAATGTATATTTTAAAGGTATTGGTGATTATATAATTCATACAGTTTATCTGTTACATGTTTTTATACACTTAACATACATTAGTATATGTATGTTAACCCCATAGTCCTAATTTACCCATCCTCCCACCTT
This sequence comes from Balaenoptera borealis, assembly GCF_965194805.1. NCBI lineage: Eukaryota > Metazoa > Chordata > Mammalia > Artiodactyla > Balaenopteridae > Balaenoptera > Balaenoptera borealis. The sequence continues at coordinate 760,232 of NW_028123917.1, read as the reverse complement.
TCATTTTGGCTAACCATTAGTTTATTTCATAAGTCTGTGAGTGTCTTTTCTGTGGAAATATGTTCATTGGTAGCAATCGTAGGATAACATGTATAAATGTTATCATAGGATATTTGTCGTACCCTTTTGAGTTACTTAACCTTATATGATTATTTCTAGGCTCAACTGTAGTCCGGAAAACGGTATTGTTCATTTTTTTCCCAAGGCTACTATGCTATTTGGTACGTATACCACTTCTTTTTTGTCCATTCATCTGTTTATGAACCCTTTTTCTGCTTCCATGTCTTGGCTATTTCAATATTGCTGCAGTGCACCTTTGCCTGCCTGTGTCTTTCCGATTTAGGTGGTCTTAGGTTATAGGCCCAAAAGGTGACCTGCCGCATCATATGGTAGCTCAATTTTTACCTTTTCAAGAAACTCCATTCAGTTTGCGTTAGTGCTGTTACCACTTTACATCCCACCAGCAGCTAGAAGGTACACAGTTCTCTAAAACCCCTTCAGCATTTATAGTTTGTAGACATTTTGCTGATGGAAACGACTGGTGTGAGCTGAAACCTTTTTGAATTTGAATTTGCATGTGTCTAATAATTCATTCTACTGAGCTTTAGGCATGTCCTTTTTTTTCTTTTCCTTTCTTTTTAAAGAGTGAGTACAACTTCCCTCCTCTTATTGACTTCTTGAAAAATTTCTCATGTGTTGAATATTCTTGCCTATTCCCTACCCCAGGGCATTTTTCAGGGCAGGTGTCATTTAGAGCCCTGCAGTCCATGTGACTATTAAGCAACCATTAGCACTGGGTTTAAAGCTGCTGTTGTGGGAAAGAGCCACAAGGCGGCAGCATTATTACGTTCTCATCTCTTGTTACTAGGGCAACAGAATCTTCCTGGTGGTAGTGTTCCGAGGTTGTAAATTAGAGTGGAATGTGCTGGGAGAAGCCCCCAGAAGTTTATGTCTCCTTACTTAGGTTTGTTTTTTAAATTAAATTTCTATTTCTTATCGGAGTAAATTTGATTAGAGTGTTTTGATTGTCTGGCTGTACAGAAACTGCTCAATGATTCCTACATATGTCTGTTCATCTTCGGATTCTGTTACCATGTATGTTATTACAGAATGTATATTTTAAAGGTATTGGTGATTATATAATTCATACAGTTTATCTGTTATATGTTTTTATACACTTAACATACATTAGTATATGTATGTTAACCCCATAGTCCTAATTTACCCATCCTCCCACCTTTCATTTTGGCTAACAATTAGTTTATTTTATAAGTCTGTGAGTGTCTTTTTCTGTGGAAATATGTTCATTGGTAGCAATCTTAGGATAACATGTATAAATGATATCATAGGATATTTGTCATACCCTTTTGACTTACTTAACCTTATATGATTATTTCTAGGCTCAACTCTAGTCCTTAAAACGGCATTGTTCATTTTTTCCCCGAGGCTACTATTGCATTCTGTCCATATACCACTTCTTCTCTGTCCATTCATCTGTTTATAGACATTTTTTTTGCTTCCATGTCTTTGCTATTTCCATATTGCTGCAGTGCACATTTGACTGCCTGTGTCTTTCCGATTCTGGTAGTCTTAGGTTATAAGCCAAAGAGGTGCCCTGCCGCATCATATGGTAGCTCAATTTTTACCTTTTCAAGCAGCTCCATTCAGTTTGCGTTAGTGCTGTTACCACTTTACATCCCAGCAGCAGATAGAAGGTATACGTTTCTCTAGAACCCCTTCAGCATTTATAGTTTGTAGACTTTTTGCTGATGGCCATTTGACTGGTGTGAGCTGAAACCTTTTTGGAGGTTGGATACGCATGTGGCGAATAATTCCTTATACTGATCTTTAGGCATATCCTTTTTCTTCTTTTCCTTTTTTTGTTAAAGTGTGAGTACAACTTCCCTCTTCATATTCACTTTTTGAAAAATTTCTCATGTGTTGAATTTTCTTGCGTATTCCCTACCCCAGGGCATTTTTTGAGGGCAGGTGTCATTTAGACCCCTGCAGTCGTTTTGACTATTAAGCAACCATTAGCACTGGGTTTAAAGCTGCTGTTGTGGGAAACAGCCACAAGGCGGCAGCATTATTACGTTCTCAACTCTTGTTACTATGGCAACAGAGTCTTCCTGGAGGTAGTGTTCCGAGGTTGTAAATTAGAGTGGAATGTGCTGGGACAAGCCCCCAGAAGTTTATGTCTCCTTACTTATGTTTGTTTTTTAAATTTAATTTCTATTTCTTATCGGAGTAAATTTGATTTTAGTGTTTTGATTGCCTGGCTGTACAGATTCTGCTCAATGATTCATACATATGTCTGTTCATCCTCGGGTCCTGTTACCATGTATGTGATTACAAAATGTATATTTTAAAGGTATTGGTGATTATATAATTCATACAGTTTATCTGTTATATGTTTTTATACACTTAACATACATTAGTATATGTATGTTAACCCCATAGTCCTAGTTAACCCATCCTCCCACCTTTCATTTTGGCTAACCATTAGTTTATTTCATAAGTCTGTGAGTGTCTTTTTCTGTGGAAATATGTTCATTGGTAGCAATCTTAGGATAACATGTATAAATGTTATCATAGGATATTTGTCGTACCCTTTTGAGTTACTTAAGCTTATATGATTATTTCTAGGCTCAACTGTAGTCCTGAAAACGGCATTGTTCATTTTTTTCCCGAGGCTACTATTCTATTTGGTACGTATACCACTTCTTCTTTGTCCATTCATCTGTTTATGAACCTTTTTTCTGCTTCCATGTCTTGGCTATTTCAATATTGCTGCAGTGCTCATTTGCCTGCCTGTGTCTTTCCGATTCAGGTGGTCTTAGGTTATAGGCCCAAAAGGTGACCTGCCGCATCATATGGTAGCTCAATTTTTATCTTTTCAAGCAGCTCCATTCAGTTTCCGTTAGTGCTGTTCCCACTTTACATCCCACCAGCAGCTAGAAGGTACACAGTTCTCTAAAACCCCTTCAGCATTTATAGTTTATAGACATTTTGCTGATGGAAATGACTGGTGTGAGCTGAAACCTTTTTGAATTTGAATTTGCATGTGTCTAATAATTCCTTATACTGAGCTTTAGGCATGTCCTTTTTTTTCTTTTCCTTTTTTTTTAAAGAGTGAGTACAACTTCCCTCCTCTTATTGACTTCTTGAAAAATTTCTCATGTGTTGAATTTTCTTGCCTATTCCCTACCCCAGGGCATTTTTCAGGGCAGGTGTCATTTAGAGCCCTGCAGTCCTTGTAACTATTAAGCAACCATTAGCACTGGGTTTAATGCTGCTGTTGTGGGAAACAGCCACGAGGCGGCAGCATTATTACGTTCTCATCTCTTGTTACTAGGGCAACAGAATCTTCCTGGAGGTAGTGTTCCGTGGTTGTAAATTAGAGTGGAATGTGCTGGGACGAGCCCCCAGAAGTTTATGTCTCCTTACTTATGTTTGTTTTTTAAATTTAATTCTATTTCTTTTTGGAGTAAATTTGATTAGAGTTTTTTGATTGTCTGGCTGTACAGAATCTGCTCAATGATTCCTACATATGTCTGTTCATCTTCGGATTCTGTTACCATGTATGTGAATACAGAATGTATATTTTAAAGGTATTGGTGATTATATAATTCATATAGTTTATCTGTTATATGTTTATATGCATGTAACATACATTAGTATATTTATGTTAATCCCATAGTCCTAATTTACCCATCCTCCCCCCTTTCATTTTGGCTAACCATTAGTTTATTTCATAAGTCTGTGAGTGTCTTTTTCTGTGGAAATATGTTCATTGGTAGCAATCTTAGGATAACATGTATAAATGATATCATAGGATATTTGTCATACCCTTTTGACTTACTTAACCTTATATTATTATTTCTAGGCTCTACTGTAGTCCTGAAAACGGCATTGTTCATTTTTTTCCCGAGGCTACTATTCCATTCTGTCCATATACCACTTCTTCTCTGTCCATTCATCTGTTTATGGACCTTTTTTTGCTTCCATGTCTTGGCTATTTCAGTATTGCTGCAGTACACATTTGACTGCCTGTGTCTTTCCGATTCTGGTGGTCTTAGGTTATAAGCCCGAGAGGTGCCCTGCCGCATCATATGGTAGCTCAATTTCTACCTTTTCAAGCGGCTCCATTCAGTTTGCGTTAGTGCTGTTACCACTTTACATCCCAGCGGCAGATAGAAGGTACACATTTCTCTAAAACACCTTCAGCATTTATAGTTTGTAGACTTTTGCTGATGGCCATTTGTCTGTTGTGAGCTGAAACCTTTATGGAGGTTGGATACGCATGTGGCGAATAATTCCTTATACTGATCTTTAGGCATATCCTTTTTCTTCTTTTCCTTTTTTTGTTAAAGTGTGAGTACAACTTCCCTCTTCATATTCACTTTTTGAAAAATTTCTCATGTGTTGAATTTTCTTGCCTATTCCCTACCCAAGGGCACTTTTTGAGGGCAGGTGTCATTTAGACCCCTGCAGTCGTTGTGACTATTAAGCAACCATTAGCACTGGGTTTAAAGCTGCTGTTGTGGGAAACAGCCACAAGGTGGCAGCATTATTACGTTCTCAACTCTTGTTACTAGGGCAACAGAATCTTCCTGGAGGTAGTGTTCTGAGGTTGTAAATTAGAGTGGAATGTGCTGGGACAAGCCCCCAGAAGTTTATGTCTCCTTACTTATGTTTGTTTTTTAAATTTCATTTCTATTTCTTATCAGCGTAAATTTGATTAGAGTGTTTTGATTGCCTGGCTGTACAGGATCTGCTCAATGATTCATACATATGTCTGTTCATCTTCGGGTCCTGTTACCATGTATGTGATTACAAAATGTATATTTTAAAGGTATTGGTGATTATATAATTCATACAGTTTATCTGTTATATGTTGTTATACACTTAACATACATTAGTATATGTATGTTAACCCCATAGTCCTAATTTACCCATCCTCCCACCTTTCATTTTGCTAACCATTAGTTTATTTCATAAGTCTGTGAGTGTCTTTTTCTGTGGAAATATGTTCATTGGTAGCAATCTTAGGATAACATGTATAAATATTATCATAGGATATTTGTCGTACCCTTTTGAGTTACTTAACCTTATATGATTATTTCTAGGCTCAACTGTAGTCCTGAAAACGGCGTTGTTCATTTTTTTCCCCAGGCTACTATTCTATTTGGTACGTATACTACTTCTTCTTTGTCCATTCATCTGTTTATGAACCTTTTTTCTGCTTCCATGTCTTTGCTATTTCAATATTGCTGCAGTGCTCATTTGCCTGCCCGTGTCTTTCCGATTCAGGTGGTCTTAGGTTATAGGCCCAAAGGGTGACCTGCTGCATCATATGGTAGCTCAATTTTTACCTTTTCAAGAAGCTCCATTCAGTTTGCGTTAGTGCTGTTACCACTTTACATCCCACCAGCAGCTAGAAGGTACACAGTTCTCTAAAACCCCTTCAGCATTTATAGTTTATAGACATTTTGCTGATGGAAATGAGTGGTGTGAGCTGAAACCTTTTTGAATTTGAATTTGCATGTGTCTAATAATTCATTCTACTGAGCTTTAGGCATGTCCTTTTTTTTCTTTTCCTTTTTTTTTAAAGAGTGAGTACAACTTCCCTCCTCTTATTGACTTCTTGAAAAATTTCTCATGTGTTGAATATTATTGCCTATTCCCTACCCCAGGGCATTTTTCAGGGCAGGTGTCATTTAGAGCCCTGCAGTCCATGTGACTATTAAGCAACCATTAGCACTGGGTTTAAAGCTGCTGTTGTGGGAAAGAGCCACAAGGTGGCAGCATTATTACGTTCTCATCTCTTGTTACTAGGGCAACAGAATCTTCCTGGAGGTAGTGTTCCGAGGTTGTAAATTAGAGTGGAATGTGCTGGGACAAGCCCCCAGAAGTTTATGTCTCCTTACTTAGGTTTGTTTTTTAAATTTAATTTCTATTTCTTATCTGAGTAAATTTGATTAGAGTGTTTGATTGTCTGGCTGTACAGAAACTGCTCAATGATTCCTACATATGTCTGTTAATCTTCGGATTCTGTTACCATGTATGTGATTACAGAATGTATATTTTAAAGGTATTGGTGATTATATAATTCATACAGTTTATCTGATATATGTTTTTATACACTTAACATACATTAGTATATGTATGTTAACCCCATAGTCCTAGTTTACCCATCCTCCCACCTTTCATTTTGTCTAACCATTAGTTTATTTCATAAGTCTGTGAGTGTCTTTTTCTGTGGAAATATGTTCATTGGTAGCTATCTTAGGATAACATGTATAAATGTTATCATAGGATATTTGTCGTACCCTTTTGAGTTACTTAACCTTATATGATTATTTCTAGGCTCAACTGTAGTCCTGAAAACGGCATTGTTCATTTTTTTCCCGAGGCTACTATTCTATTTGGTACGTATACCACTTCTTCTTTGTCCATTCATCTGTTTATGAACTTTTTTTCTGCTTCCATGTCTTGGCTATTTCAATATTGCTGCAGTGCTCATTTGCCTGCCTGTGTCTTTCCGATTCAGGTGGTCTTAGGTTATAGGCCCAAAAGGTGACCTGCCGCATCATATGGTAGCTCAATTTTTACCTTTTCAACAGCTCAATTCAGTTTGCGTTAGTGCTGTTACCACTTTACATCCAACCAGGATCTAGAAGGTACACAGTTCTCTAAAACTCCTTCAGCATTTATAGTTTGTAGACATTTTGCTGATGGAAATGACTGGTGTGAGCTGAAACCTTTTTGAATTTGCATTTGCATGTGTCTAATAATTCCTTATACTGAGGTTTAGGAATGTCCTTTTTTCTCTTTTCCTTTTTTTTTAAAGAGTGAGTACAACTTCCCTCCTCTTATTGACTTCTTGAAAAATTTCTAATGTGTTGAATTTTCTTGCCTATTCCCTACCCCAGGGCATTTTTAAGGGCAGGTGTCATTTAGAGCCCTGCAGTCCTTGTGACTATTAAGCAAACATTAGCACTGGGTTTAAAGCTGCTGTTGTGGGAAAGAGCCACAAGGCAGCAGCATTATTACGTTCTCATCTCTTGTTACTAGGGCAACAGAATCTTCCTGGAGGTAGTGTTCCGAGGTTGTAAATTAGAGTGGAATGTGCTGGGACAAGCCCCCAGAAGTTTATGTCTCCTTACTTATGTTTGTTTTTTTAAATTTAATTTCTATTTCTTATCGGAGTAAATTTGATTAGAGTGTTTTGATTGCCTGGCTGTACAGGATCTGCTCAGTGATTCATACATATGTCTGTTCATCTTCGGGTCCTCTTACCATGTATGTGATTACAAAATGTATATTTTAAAGGTATTGGTGATTATATAATTCATACAGTTTATCTGTTACATGTTTTTATACACTTAACATACATTAGTATATGTATGTTAACCCCATAGTCCTAATTTACCCATCCTCCCACCTTTCATTTTGGCTAACCATTAGTTTATTTCATAAGTCTGTGAGTGTCTTTTCTGTGGAAATATGTTCATTGGTAGCAATCGTAGGATAACATGTATAAATGTTATCATAGGATATTTGTCGTACCCTTTTGAGTTACTTAACCTTATATGATTATTTCTAGGCTCAACTGTAGTCCGGAAAACGGTATTGTTCATTTTTTTCCCAAGGCTACTATGCTATTTGGTACGTATACCACTTCTTTTTTGTCCATTCATCTGTTTATGAACCCTTTTTCTGCTTCCATGTCTTGGCTATTTCAATATTGCTGCAGTGCACCTTTGCCTGCCTGTGTCTTTCCGATTTAGGTGGTCTTAGGTTATAGGCCCAAAAGGTGACCTGCCGCATCATATGGTAGCTCAATTTTTACCTTTTCAAGAAACTCCATTCAGTTTGCGTTAGTGCTGTTACCACTTTACATCCCACCAGCAGCTAGAAGGTACACAGTTCTCTAAAACCCCTTCAGCATTTATAGTTTGTAGACATTTTGCTGATGGAAACGACTGGTGTGAGCTGAAACCTTTTTGAATTTGAATTTGCATGTGTCTAATAATTCATTCTACTGAGCTTTAGGCATGTCCTTTTTTTTCTTTTCCTTTCTTTTTAAAGAGTGAGTACAACTTCCCTCCTCTTATTGACTTCTTGAAAAATTTCTCATGTGTTGAATATTCTTGCCTATTCCCTACCCCAGGGCATTTTTCAGGGCAGGTGTCATTTAGAGCCCTGCAGTCCATGTGACTATTAAGCAACCATTAGCACTGGGTTTAAAGCTGCTGTTGTGGGAAAGAGCCACAAGGCGGCAGCATTATTACGTTCTCATCTCTTGTTACTAGGGCAACAGAATCTTCCTGGTGGTAGTGTTCCGAGGTTGTAAATTAGAGTGGAATGTGCTGGGAGAAGCCCCCAGAAGTTTATGTCTCCTTACTTAGGTTTGTTTTTTAAATTAAATTTCTATTTCTTATCGGAGTAAATTTGATTAGAGTGTTTTGATTGTCTGGCTGTACAGAAACTGCTCAATGATTCCTACATATGTCTGTTCATCTTCGGATTCTGTTACCATGTATGTTATTACAGAATGTATATTTTAAAGGTATTGGTGATTATATAATTCATACAGTTTATCTGTTATATGTTTTTATACACTTAACATACATTAGTATATGTATGTTAACCCCATAGTCCTAATTTACCCATCCTCCCACCTTTCATTTTGGCTAACAATTAGTTTATTTTATAAGTCTGTGAGTGTCTTTTTCTGTGGAAATATGTTCATTGGTAGCAATCTTAGGATAACATGTATAAATGATATCATAGGATATTTGTCATACCCTTTTGACTTACTTAACCTTATATGATTATTTCTAGGCTCAACTCTAGTCCTTAAAACGGCATTGTTCATTTTTTCCCCGAGGCTACTATTGCATTCTGTCCATATACCACTTCTTCTCTGTCCATTCATCTGTTTATAGACATTTTTTTTGCTTCCATGTCTTTGCTATTTCCATATTGCTGCAGTGCACATTTGACTGCCTGTGTCTTTCCGATTCTGGTAGTCTTAGGTTATAAGCCAAAGAGGTGCCCTGCCGCATCATATGGTAGCTCAATTTTTACCTTTTCAAGCAGCTCCATTCAGTTTGCGTTAGTGCTGTTACCACTTTACATCCCAGCAGCAGATAGAAGGTATACGTTTCTCTAGAACCCCTTCAGCATTTATAGTTTGTAGACTTTTTGCTGATGGCCATTTGACTGGTGTGAGCTGAAACCTTTTTGGAGGTTGGATACGCATGTGGCGAATAATTCCTTATACTGATCTTTAGGCATATCCTTTTTCTTCTTTTCCTTTTTTTGTTAAAGTGTGAGTACAACTTCCCTCTTCATATTCACTTTTTGAAAAATTTCTCATGTGTTGAATTTTCTTGCGTATTCCCTACCCCAGGGCATTTTTTGAGGGCAGGTGTCATTTAGACCCCTGCAGTCGTTTTGACTATTAAGCAACCATTAGCACTGGGTTTAAAGCTGCTGTTGTGGGAAACAGCCACAAGGCGGCAGCATTATTACGTTCTCAACTCTTGTTACTATGGCAACAGAGTCTTCCTGGAGGTAGTGTTCCGAGGTTGTAAATTAGAGTGGAATGTGCTGGGACAAGCCTCCAGAAGTTTATGTCTCCTTACTTATGTTTGTTTTTTAAATTTAATTTCTATTTCTTATCGGAGTAAATTTGATTAGAGTCTTTTGATTGTCTGGCTGTACAGAATCTGCTCAATGATTCCTACATATGTCTGTTCATCTTCGGATTCTGTTACCATGTATGTGAATACAGAATGTATATTTTAAAGGTATTGGTGATTATATAATTCATATAGTTTATCTGTTATATGTTTATATGCATGTAACATACATTAGTATATTTATGTTAATCCCATAGTCCTAATTTACCCATCCTCCCCCCTTTCATTTTGGCTAAGCATTAGTTTATTTCATAAGTCTGTGAGTGTCTTTTTCTGTGGAAATATGTTCATTGGTAGCAATCTTAGGGTAACATGTATAAATGATATCATAGGATATTTGTCATACCCTTTTGACTTACTTAACCTTATATTATTATTTCTAGGCTCTACTGTAGTCCTGAAAACGGCATTGTTCATTTTTTTCCCGAGGCTACTATTCCATTCTGTCCATATACCACTTCTTCTCTGTCCATTCATCTGTTTATGGACCTTTTTTTGCTTCCATGTCTTGGCTATTTCAGTATTGCTGCAGTGCACATTTGACTGCCTGTGTCTTTCCGATTCTGGTGGTCTTAGGTTATAAGCCCGAGAGGTGCCCTGCCGCATCATATGGTAGCTCAATTTCTACCTTTTCAAGCGGCTCCATTCAGTTTGCGTTAGTGCTGTTACCACTTTACATCCCAGCGGCAGATAGAAGGTACACATTTCTCTAAAACACCTTCAGCATTTATAGTTTGTAGACTTTTGCTGATGGCCATTTGTCTGTTGTGAGCTGAAACCTTTATGGAGGTTGGATACGCATGTGGCGAATAATTCCTTATACTGATCTTTAGGCATATCCTTTTTCTTCTTTTCCTTTTTTTGTTAAAGTGTGAGTACAACTTCCCTCTTCATATTCACTTTTTGAAAAATTTCTCATGTGTTGAATTTTCTTGCCTATTCCCTACCCAAGGGCACTTTTTGAGGGCAGGTGTCATTTAGACCCCTGCAGTCGTTGTGACTATTAAGCAACCATTAGCACTGGGTTTAAAGCTGCTGTTGTGGGAAACAGCCACAAGGCGGCAGCATTATTACGTTCTCAACTCTTGTTACTAGGGCAACAGAATCTTCCTGGAGGTAGTGTTCTGAGGTTGTAAATTAGAGTGGAATGTGCTGGGACAAGCCCCCAGAAGTTTATGTCTCCTTACTTATGTTTGTTTTTTAAATTTCATTTCTATTTCTTATCAGCGTAAATTTGATTAGAGTGTTTTGATTGCCTGGCTGTACAGGATCTGCTCAATGATTCATACATATGTCTGTTCATCTTCGGGTCCTGTTACCATGTATGTGATTACAAAATGTATATTTTAAAGGTATTGGTGATTATATAATTCATACAGTTTATCTGTTATATGTTGTTATACACTTAACATACATTAGTATATGTATGTTAACCCCATAGTCCTAATTTACCCATCCTCCCACCTTTCATTTTGCTAACCATTAGTTTATTTCATAAGTCTGTGAGTGTCTTTTTCTGTGGAAATATGTTCATTGGTAGCAATCTTAGGATAACATGTATAAATATTATCATAGGATATTTGTCGTACCCTTTTGAGTTACTTAACCTTATATGATTATTTCTAGGCTCAACTGTAGTCCTGAAAACGGCGTTGTTCATTTTTTTCCCCAGGCTACTATTCTATTTGGTACGTATACTACTTCTTCTTTGTCCATTCATCTGTTTATGAACCTTTTTTCTGCTTCCATGTCTTTGCTATTTCAATATTGCTGCAGTGCTCATTTGCCTGCCCGTGTCTTTCCGATTCAGGTGGTCTTAGGTTATAGGCCCAAAGGGTGACCTGCTGCATCATATGGTAGCTCAATTTTTACCTTTTCAAGACGCTCCATTCAGTTTGCGTTAGTGCTGTTCCCACTTTACATCCCACCAGCAGCTAGAAGGTACACAGTTCTCTAAAACCCCTTCAGCATTTATAGTTTATAGACATTTTGCTGATGGAAATGACTGGTGTGAGCTGAAACATTTTTGAATTTGAATTTGCATGTGTCTAATAATTCCTTATACTGAGCTTTAGGCATGTCCTTTTTTTTCTTTTCCTTTTTTTTTAAAGAGTGAGTACAACTTCCCTCCTCTTATTGACTTCTTGAAAAATTTCTCATGTGTTGAATTTTCTTGACTATTCCCTACCCCAGGGCATTTTTAAGGGCAGGTGTCATTTAGAGCCCTGCAGTCCTTGTGACTATTAAGCAACCATTAGCACTGGGTTTAATGCTGCTGTTGTGGGAAACAGCCACAAGGCGGCAGCATTATTACGTTCTCATCTCTTGTTACTAGGGCAACAGAATCTTCCTGGAGGTAGTGTTCCGTGGTTGTAAATTAGAGTGGAATGTGCTGGGACGAACCCCCAGAAGTTTATGTCTCCTTACTTATGTTTGTTTTTTAAATTTAATTCTATTTCTTTTTGGAGTAAATTTGATTAGAGTTTTTTGATTGTCTGGCTGTACAGAATCTGCTCAATGATTCCTACATATGTCTGTTCATCTTCGGATTCTGTTACCATGTATGTGAATACAGAATGTATATTTTAAAGGTATTGGTGATTATATAATTCATATAGTTTATCTGTTATATGTTTATATGCATGTAACATACATTAGTATATTTATGTTAATCCCATAGTCCTAATTTACCCATCCTCCCCCCTTTCATTTTGGCTAACCATTAGTTTATTTCATAAGTCTGTGAGTGTCTTTTTCTGTGGAAATATGTTCATTGGTAGCAATCTTAGGATAACATGTATAAATGATATCATAGGATATTTGTCATACCCTTTTGACTTACTTAACCTTATATTATTATTTCTAGGCTCTACTGTAGTCCTGAAAACGGCATTGTTCATTTTTTTCCCGAGGCTACTATTCCATTCTGTCCATATACCACTTCTTCTCTGTCCATTCATCTGTTTATGGACCTTTTTTTGCTTCCATGTCTTGGCTATTTCAGTATTGCTGCAGTGCACATTTGACTGCCTGTGTCTTTCCGATTCTGGTGGTCTTAGGTTATAAGCCCGAGAGGTGCCCTGCCGCATCATATGGTAGCTCAATTTCTACCTTTTCAAGCGGCTCCATTCAGTTTGCGTTAGTGCTGTTACCACTTTACATCCCAGCAGCAGATAGAAGGTACACATTTCTCTAAAACACCTTCAGCATTTATAGTTTGTAGACTTTTGCTGATGGCCATTTGACTGTTGTGAGCTGAAACCTTTATGGAGGTTGGATACGCATGTGGCGAATAATTCCTTATACTGATCTTTAGGCATATCCTTTTTCTTCTTTTCCTTTTTTTGTTAAAGTGTGAGTACAACTTCCCTCTTCATATTCACTTTTTGAAAAATTTCTCATGTGTTGAATTTTCTTGCCTATTCCCTACCCAAGGGCACTTTTTGAGGGCAGGTGTCATTTAGACCCCTGCAGTCGTTGTGACTATTAAGCAACCATTAGCACTGGGTTTAAAGCTGCTGTTGTGGGAAACAGCCACAAGGCGGCAGCATTATTACGTTCTCAACTCTTGTTACTAGGGCAACAGAATCTTCCTGGAGGTAGTGTTCTGAGGTTGTAAATTAGAGTGGAATGTGCTGGGACAAGCCCCCAGAAGTTTATGTCTCCTTACTTATGTTTGTTTTTTAAATTTCATTTCTATTTCTTATCAGCGTAAATTTGATTAGAGTGTTTTGATTGCCTGGCTGTACAGGATCTGCTCAATGATTCATACATATGTCTGTTCATCTTCGGGTCCTGTTACCATGTATGTGATTACAAAATGTATATTTTAAAGGTATTGGTGATTATATAATTCATACAGTTTATCTGTTATATGTTGTTATACACTTAACATACATTAGTATATGTATGTTAACCCCATAGTCCTAATTTACCCATCCTCCCACCTTTCATTTTGCTAACCATTAGTTTATTTCATAAGTCTGTGAGTGTCTTTTTCTGTGGAAATATGTTCATTGGTAGCAATCTTAGGATAACATGTATAAATATTATCATAGGATATTTGTCGTACCCTTTTGAGTTACTTAACCTTATATGATTATTTCTAGGCTCAACTGTAGTCCTGAAAACGGCGTTGTTCATTTTTTTCCCCAGGCTACTATTCTATTTGGTACGTATACTACTTCTTCTTTGTCCATTCATCTGTTTATGAACCTTTTTTCTGCTTCCATGTCTTGGCTATTTCAATATTGCTGCAGTGCTCATTTGCCTGCCTGTGTCTTTCCGATTCAGGTGGTCTTAGGTTATAGGCCCAAAGGGTGACCTGCTGCATCATATGGTAGCTCAATTTTTACCTTTTCAAGAAGCTCCATTCAGTTTGCGTTAGTGCTGTTACCACTTTACATCCCACCAGCAGCTAGAAGGTACACAGTTCTCTAAAACCCCTTCAGCATTTATAGTTTATAGACATTTTGCTGATGGAAATGACTGGTGTGAGCTGAAACCTTTTTGAATTTGAATTTGCATGTGTCTAATAATTCCTTATACTGAGCTTTAGGCATGTCCTTTTTTTTCTTTTCCTTTTTTTTAAAGAGTGAGTACAACTTCCCTCCTCTTATTGACTTCTTGAAAAATTTCTCATGTGTTGAATTTTCTTGCCTATTCCCTACCCCAGGGCATTTTTCAGGGCAGGTGTCATTTAGAGCCCTGCAGTCCATGTGACTATTAAGCAACCATTAGCACTGGGTTTAAAGCTGCTGTTGTGGGAAAGAGCCACAAGGCGGCAGCATTATTACGTTCTCATCTCTTGTTACTAGGGCAACAGAATCTTCCTGGAGGTAGTGTTCCGAGGTTGTAAATTAGAGTGGAATGTGCTGGGACAAGCCCCCAGAAGTTTATGTCTACTTACTTAGGTTTGTTTTTTAAATTAAATTTCTATTTCTTATCGGAGTAAATTTGATTAGAGTGTTTTGATTGTCTGGCTGTACAGAAACTGCTCAATGATTCCTACATATGTCTGTTCATCTTCGGATTCTGTTACCATGTATGTTATTACAGAATGTATATTTTAAAGGTATTGGTGATTATATAATTCATACAGTTTATCTGTTATATGTTTTTATACACTTAACATACATTAGTATATGTATGTTAACCCCATAGTCCTAATTTACCCATCCTCCCACCTTTCATTTTGGCTAACAATTAGTTTATTTCATAAGTCTGTGAGTGTCTTTTTCTGTGGAAATACGTTCATTGGTAGCAATCTTAGGATAACATGTATAAATGATATCATAGGATATTTGTCATACCCTTTTGACTTACTTAACCTTATATGATTATTTCTAGGCTCAACTCTAGTCCTTAAAACGGCATTGTTCATTTTTTCCCCGAGGCTACTATTCCATTCTGTCCATATACCACTTCTTCTCTGTCCATTCATCTGTTTATGGACCTTTTTTTGCTTCCATGTCTTGGCTATTTCAGTATTGCTGCAGTGCACATTTGACTGCCTGTGTCTTTCCGATTCTGGTGGTCTTAGGTTATAAGCCCGAGAGGTGCCCTGCCGCATCATATGGTAGCTCAATTTCTACCTTTTCAAGCGGCTCCATTCAGTTTGCGTTAGTGCTGTTACCACTTTACATCCCAGCAGCAGATAGAAGGTACACATTTCTCTAAAACACCTTCAGCATTTATAGTTTGTAGACTTTTGCTGATGGCCATTTGACTGTTGTGAGCTGAAACCTTTATGGAGGTTGGATACGCATGTGGCGAATAATTCCTTATACTGATCTTTAGGCATATCCTTTTTCTTCTTTTCCTTTTTTTGTTAAAGTGTGAGTACAACTTCCCTCTTCATATTCACTTTTTGAAAAATTTCTCATGTGTTGAATTTTCTTGCCTATTCCCTACCCAAGGGCACTTTTTGAGGGCAGGTGTCATTTAGACCCCTGCAGTCGTTGTGACTATTAAGCAACCATTAGCACTGGGTTTAAAGCTGCTGTTGTGGGAAACAGCCACAAGGCGGCAGCATTATTACGTTCTCAACTCTTGTTACTAGGGCAACAGAATCTTCCTGGAGGTAGTGTTCTGAGGTTGTAAATTAGAGTGGAATGTGCTGGGACAAGCCCCCAGAAGTTTATGTCTCCTTACTTATGTTTGTTTTTTAAATTTCATTTCTATTTCTTATCAGCGTAAATTTGATTAGAGTGTTTTGATTGCCTGGCTGTACAGGATCTGCTCAATGATTCATACATATGTCTGTTCATCTTCGGGTCCTGTTACCATGTATGTGATTACAAAATATATATTTTAAAGGTATTGGTGATTATATAATTCATACAGTTTATCTGTTATATGTTGTTATACACTTAACATACATTAGTATATGTATGTTAACCCCATAGTCCTAATTTACCCATCCTCCCCCCTTTCATTTTGGCTAACCATTAGTTTATTTCATAAGTCTGTGAGTGTCTTTTTCTGTGGAAATATGTTCATTGGTAGCAATCTTAGGATAACACGTATAAATGATATCATAGGATATTTGTCGTACCCTTTTGACTTACTTAACCTTATATTATTATTTCTAGGCTCTACTGTAGTCCTGAAAACGGCATTGTTCATTTTTTTCCCGAGGCTACTATTCCATTCTGTCCATATACCACTTCTTCTCTGTCCATTCATCTGTTTATGGACATTTTTTTTGCTTCCATGTCTTTGCTATTTCCATATTGCTGCAGTGCACATTTGACTGCCTGTGTCTTTCCGATTCTGGTAGTCTTAGGTTATAAGCCCAAGAGGTGCCCTGCCGCATCATATGGTAGCTCAATTTTTACCTTTTCAAGCAGCTCCATTCAGTTTGCGTTAGTGCTGTTACCACTTTACATCCCACCAGCAGCTAGAAAGTACACAGTTCTCTAAAACCCCTTCAGCATTTATAGTTTATAGACATTTTGCTGATGGAAATGACTGGTGTGAGCTGAAACCTTTTTGAATTTGAATTTGCATGTGTCTAATAATTCCTTATACTGAGATTTAGGCATGTCCTTTTTTTTCTTTTCCTTTTTTTTTAAAGAGTGAGTACAACTTCCCTCCTCTTATTGACTTCTTGAAAAATTTCTCATGTGTTGAATTTTCTTGACTATTCCCTACCCCAGGGCATTTTTAAGGGCAGGTGTCATTTAGAGCCCTGCAGTCCTTGTGACTATTAAGCAACCATTAGCACTGGGTTTAAAGCTGCTGTTGTGGGAAACAGCCACAAGGCGGCAGCATTATTACGTTCTCATCTCTTGTTACTAGGGCAACAGAATCTTCCTGGAGGTAGTGTTCCGTGGTTGTAAATTAGAGTGGAATGTGCTGGGACGAGCCCCCAGAAGTTTATGTCTCCTTACTTATGTTTGTTTTTTAAATTTAATTCTATTTCTTTTTGGAGTAAATTTGATTAGAGTTTTTTGATTGTCTGGCTGTACAGAATCTGCTCAATGATTCCTACATATGTCTGTTCATCTTCGGATTCTGTTACCATGTATGTGAATACAGAATGTATATTTTAAAGGTATTGGTGATTATATAATTCATATAGTTTATCTGTTATATGTTTATGTGCATGTAACATACATTAGTATATTTATGTTAATCCCATAGTCCTAATTTACCCATCCTCCCCCCTTTCATTTTGGCTAACCATTAGTTTATTTCATAAGTCTGTGAGTGTCTTTTTCTGTGGAAATATGTTCATTGGTAGCAATCTTAGGATAACATGTATAAATGATATCATAGGATATTTGTCATACCCTTTTGACTTACTTAACCTTATATTATTATTTCTAGGCTCTACTGTAGTCCTGAAAACGGCATTGTTCATTTTTTTCCCGAGGCTACTATTCCATTCTGTCCATATACCACTTCTTCTCTGTCCATTCATCTGTTTATGGACCTTTTTTTGCTTCCATGTCTTGGCTATTTCAGTATTGCTGCAGTGCACATTTGACTGCCTGTGTCTTTCCGATTCTGGTGGTCTTAGGTTATAAGCCCGAGAGGTGCCCTGCCGCATCATATGGTAGCTCAATTTCTACCTTTTCAAGCGGCTCCATTCAGTTTGCGTTAGTGCTGTTACCACTTTACATCCCAGCAGCAGATAGAAGGTACACATTTCTCTAAAACACCTTCAGCATTTATAGTTTGTAGACTTTTGCTGATGGCCATTTGACTGTTGTGAGCTGAAACCTTTATGGAGGTTGGATACGCATGTGGCGAATAATTCCTTATACTGATCTTTAGGCATATCCTTTTTCTTCTTTTCCTTTTTTTGTTAAAGTGTGAGTACAACTTCCCTCTTCATATTCACTTTTTGAAAAATTTCTCATGTGTTGAATTTTCTTGCCTATTCCCTACCCAAGGGCACTTTTTGAGGGCAGGTGTCATTTAGACCCCTGCAGTCGTTGTGACTATTAAGCAACCATTAGCACTGGGTTTAAAGCTGCTGTTGTGGGAAACAGCCACAAGGCGGCAGCATTATTACGTTCTCAACTCTTGTTACTAGGGCAACAGAATCTTCCTGGAGGTAGTGTTCTGAGGTTGTAAATTAGAGTGGAATGTGCTGGGACAAGCCCCCAGAAGTTTATGTCTCCTTACTTATGTTTGTTTTTTAAATTTCATTTCTATTTCTTATCAGCGTAAATTTGATTAGAGTGTTTTGATTGCCTGGCTGTACAGGATCTGCTCAATGATTCATACATATGTCTGTTCATCTTCGGGTCCTGTTACCATGTATGTGATTACAAAATGTATATTTTAAAGGTATTGGTGATTATATAATTCATACAGTTTATCTGTTATATGTTGTTATACACTTAACATACATTAGTATATGTATGTTAACCCCATAGTCCTAATTTACCCATCCTCCCACCTTTCATTTTGCTAACCATTAGTTTATTTCATAAGTCTGTGAGTGTCTTTTTCTGTGGAAATATGTTCATTGGTAGCAATCTTAGGATAACATGTATAAATATTATCATAGGATATTTGTCGTACCCTTTTGAGTTACTTAACCTTATATGATTATTTCTAGGCTCAACTGTAGTCCTGAAAACGGCGTTGTTCATTTTTTTCCCCAGGCTACTATTCTATTTGGTACGTATACTACTTCTTCTTTGTCCATTCATCTGTTTATGAACCTTTTTTCTGCTTCCATGTCTTGGCTATTTCAATATTGCTGCAGTGCTCATTTGCCTGCCCGTGTCTTTCCGATTCAGGTGGTCTTAGGTTATAGGCCCAAAGGGTGACCTGCTGCATCATATGGTAGCTCAATTTTTACCTTTTCAAGAAGCTCCATTCAGTTTGCGTTAGTGCTGTTCCCACTTTACATCCCACCAGCAGCTAGAAGGTACACAGTTCTCTAAAACCCCTTCAGCATTTATAGTTTATAGACATTTTGCTGATGGAAATGACTGGTGTGAGCTGAAACATTTTTGAATTTGAATTTGCATGTGTCTAATAATTCCTTATACTGAGCTTTAGGCATGTCCTTTTTTTTTCTTTTCCTTTTTTTTTAAAGAGTGAGTACAACTTCCCTCCTCTTATTGACTTCTTGAAAAATTTCTCATGTGTTGAATTTTCTTGACTATTCCCTACCCCAGGGCATTTTTAAGGGCAGGTGTCATTTAGAGCCCTGCAGTCCTTGTGACTATTAAGCAACCATTAGCACTGGGTTTAATGCTGCTGTTGTGGGAAACAGCCACAAGGCGGCAGCATTATTACGTTCTCATCTCTTGTTACTAGGGCAACAGAATCTTCCTGGAGGTAGTGTTCCGTGGTTGTAAATTAGAGTGGAATGTGCTGGGACGAACCCCCAGAAGTTTATGTCTCCTTACTTATGTTTGTTTTTTAAATTTAATTCTATTTCTTTTTGGAGTAAATTTGATTAGAGTTTTTTGATTGTCTGGCTGTACAGAATCTGCTCAATGATTCCTACATATGTCTGTTCATCTTCGGATTCTGTTACCATGTATGTGAATACAGAATGTATATTTTAAAGGTATTGGTGATTATATAATTCATATAGTTTATCTGTTATATGTTTATATGCATGTAACATACATTAGTATATTTATGTTAATCCCATAGTCCTAATTTACCCATCCTCCCCCCTTTCATTTTGGCTAACCATTAGTTTATTTCATAAGTCTGTGAGTGTCTTTTTCTGTGGAAATATGTTCATTGGTAGCAATCTTAGGATAACATGTATAAATGATATCATAGGATATTTGTCATACCCTTTTGACTTACTTAACCTTATATTATTATTTCTAGGCTCTACTGTAGTCCTGAAAACGGCATTGTTCATTTTTTTCCCGAGGCTACTATTCCATTCTGTCCATATACCACTTCTTCTCTGTCCATTCATCTGTTTATGGACCTTTTTTTGCTTCCATGTCTTGGCTATTTCAGTATTGCTGCAGTGCACATTTGACTGCCTGTGTCTTTCCGATTCTGGTGGTCTTAGGTTATAAGCCCGAGAGGTGCCCTGCCGCATCATATGGTAGCTCAATTTCTACCTTTTCAAGCGGCTCCATTCAGTTTGCGTTAGTGCTGTTACCACTTTACATCCCAGCAGCAGATAGAAGGTACACATTTCTCTAAAACACCTTCAGCATTTATAGTTTGTAGACTTTTGCTGATGGCCATTTGACTGTTGTGAGCTGAAACCTTTATGGAGGTTGGATACGCATGTGGCGAATAATTCCTTATACTGATCTTTAGGCATATCCTTTTTCTTCTTTTCCTTTTTTTGTTAAAGTGTGAGTACAACTTCCCTCTTCATATTCACTTTTTGAAAAATTTCTCATGTGTTGAATTTTCTTGCCTATTCCCTACCCAAGGGCACTTTTTGAGGGCAGGTGTCATTTAGACCCCTGCAGTCGTTGTGACTATTAAGCAACCATTAGCACTGGGTTTAAAGCTGCTGTTGTGGGAAACAGCCACAAGGCGGCAGCATTATTACGTTCTCAACTCTTGTTACTAGGGCAACAGAATCTTCCTGGAGGTAGTGTTCTGAGGTTGTAAATTAGAGTGGAATGTGCTGGGACAAGCCCCCAGAAGTTTATGTCTCCTTACTTATGTTTGTTTTTTAAATTTCATTTCTATTTCTTATCAGCGTAAATTTGATTAGAGTGTTTTGATTGCCTGGCTGTACAGGATCTGCTCAATGATTCATACATATGTCTGTTCATCTTCGGGTCCTGTTACCATGTATGTGATTACAAAATGTATATTTTAAAGGTATTGGTGATTATATAATTCATACAGTTTATCTGTTATATGTTGTTATACACTTAACATACATTAGTATATGTATGTTAACCCCATAGTCCTAATTTACCCATCCTCCCACCTTTCATTTTGCTAACCATTAGTTTATTTCATAAGTCTGTGAGTGTCTTTTTCTGTGGAAATATGTTCATTGGTAGCAATCTTAGGATAACATGTATAAATATTATCATAGGATATTTGTCGTACCCTTTTGAGTTACTTAACCTTATATGATTATTTCTAGGCTCAACTGTAGTCCTGAAAACGGCGTTGTTCATTTTTTTCCCCAGGCTACTATTCTATTTGGTACGTATACTACTTCTTCTTTGTCCATTCATCTGTTTATGAACCTTTTTTCTGCTTCCATGTCTTGGCTATTTCAATATTGCTGCAGTGCTCATTTGCCTGCCTGTGTCTTTCCGATTCAGGTGGTCTTAGGTTATAGGCCCAAAGGGTGACCTGCTGCATCATATGGTAGCTCAATTTTTACCTTTTCAAGAAGCTCCATTCAGTTTGCGTTAGTGCTGTTCCCACTTTACATCCCACCAGCAGCTAGAAGGTACACAGTTCTCTAAAACCCCTTCAGCATTTATAGTTTATAGACATTTTGCTGATGGAAATGACTGGTGTGAGCTGAAACCTTTTTGAATTTGAATTTGCATGTGTCTAATAATTCCTTATACTGAGCTTTAGGCATGTCCTTTTTTTTCTTTTCCTTTTTTTTAAAGAGTGAGTACAACTTCCCTCCTCTTATTGACTTCTTGAAAAATTTCTCATGTGTTGAATTTTCTTGCCTATTCCCTACCCCAGGGCATTTTTCAGGGCAGGTGTCATTTAGAGCCCTGCAGTCCATGTGACTATTAAGCAACCATTAGCACTGGGTTTAAAGCTGCTGTTGTGGGAAAGAGCCACAAGGCGGCAGCATTATTACGTTCTCATCTCTTGTTACTAGGGCAACAGAATCTTCCTGGAGGTAGTGTTCCGAGGTTGTAAATTAGAGTGGAATGTGCTGGGACAAGCCCCCAGAAGTTTATGTCTACTTACTTAGGTTTGTTTTTTAAATTAAATTTCTATTTCTTATCGGAGTAAATTTGATTAGAGTGTTTTGATTGTCTGGCTGTACAGAAACTGCTCAATGATTCCTACATATGTCTGTTCATCTTCGGATTCTGTTACCATGTATGTTATTACAGAATGTATATTTTAAAGGTATTGGTGATTATATAATTCATACAGTTTATCTGTTATATGTTTTTATACACTTAACATACATTAGTATATGTATGTTAACCCCATAGTCCTAATTTACCCATCCTCCCACCTTTCATTTTGGCTAACAATTAGTTTATTTCATAAGTCTGTGAGTGTCTTTTTCTGTGGAAATACGTTCATTGGTAGCAATCTTAGGATAACATGTATAAATGATATCATAGGATATTTGTCATACCCTTTTGACTTACTTAACCTTATATGATTATTTCTAGGCTCAACTCTAGTCCTTAAAACGGCATTGTTCATTTTTTCCCCGAGGCTACTATTCCATTCTGTCCATATACCACTTCTTCTCTGTCCATTCATCTGTTTATGGACCTTTTTTTGCTTCCATGTCTTGGCTATTTCAGTATTGCTGCAGTGCACATTTGACTGCCTGTGTCTTTCCGATTCTGGTGGTCTTAGGTTATAAGCCCGAGAGGTGCCCTGCCGCATCATATGGTAGCTCAATTTCTACCTTTTCAAGCGGCTCCATTCAGTTTGCGTTAGTGCTGTTACCACTTTACATCCCAGCAGCAGATAGAAGGTACACATTTCTCTAAAACACCTTCAGCATTTATAGTTTGTAGACTTTTGCTGATGGCCATTTGACTGTTGTGAGCTGAAACCTTTATGGAGGTTGGATACGCATGTGGCGAATAATTCCTTATACTGATCTTTAGGCATATCCTTTTTCTTCTTTTCCTTTTTTTGTTAAAGTGTGAGTACAACTTCCCTCTTCATATTCACTTTTTGAAAAATTTCTCATGTGTTGAATTTTCTTGCCTATTCCCTACCCAAGGGCACTTTTTGAGGGCAGGTGTCATTTAGACCCCTGCAGTCGTTGTGACTATTAAGCAACCATTAGCACTGGGTTTAAAGCTGCTGTTGTGGGAAACAGCCACAAGGCGGCAGCATTATTACGTTCTCAACTCTTGTTACTAGGGCAACAGAATCTTCCTGGAGGTAGTGTTCTGAGGTTGTAAATTAGAGTGGAATGTGCTGGGACAAGCCCCCAGAAGTTTATGTCTCCTTACTTATGTTTGTTTTTTAAATTTCATTTCTATTTCTTATCAGCGTAAATTTGATTAGAGTGTTTTGATTGCCTGGCTGTACAGGATCTGCTCAATGATTCATACATATGTCTGTTCATCTTCGGGTCCTGTTACCATGTATGTGATTACAAAATGTATATTTTAAAGGTATTGGTGATTATATAATTCATACAGTTTATCTGTTATATGTTGTTATACACTTAACATACATTAGTATATGTATGTTAACCCCATAGTCCTAATTTACCCATCCTCCCCCCTTTCATTTTGGCTAACCATTAGTTTATTTCATAAGTCTGTGAGTGTCTTTTTCTGTGGAAATATGTTCATTGGTAGCAATCTTAGGATAACACGTATAAATGATATCATAGGATATTTGTTGTACCCTTTTGACTTACTTAACCTTATATTATTATTTCTAGGCTCTACTGTAGTCCTGAAAACGGCATTGTTCATTTTTTTCCCGAGGCTACTATTCCATTCTGTCCATATACCACTTCTTCTCTGTCCATTCATCTGTTTATGGACATTTTTTTTGCTTCCATGTCTTTGCTATTTCCATATTGCTGCAGTGCACATTTGACTGCCTGTGTCTTTCCGATTCTGGTAGTCTTAGGTTATAAGCCCAAGAGGTGCCCTGCCGCATCATATGGTAGCTCAATTTTTACCTTTTCAAGCAGCTCCATTCAGTTTGCGTTAGTGCTGTTACCACTTTACATCCCACCAGCAGCTAGAAAGTACACAGTTCTCTAAAACCCCTTCAGCATTTATAGTTTATAGACATTTTGCTGATGGAAATGACTGGTGTGAGCTGAAACCTTTTTGAATTTGAATTTGCATGTGTCTAATAATTCCTTATACTGAGATTTAGGCATGTCCTTTTTTTTCTTTTCCTTTTTTTTTAAAGAGTGAGTACAACTTCCCTCCTCTTATTGACTTCTTGAAAAATTTCTCATGTGTTGAATTTTCTTGACTATTCCCTACCCCAGGGCATTTTTAAGGGCAGGTGTCATTTAGAGCCCTGCAGTCCTTGTGACTATTAAGCAACCATTAGCACTGGGTTTAAAGCTGCTGTTGTGGGAAACAGCCACAAGGCGGCAGCATTATTACGTTCTCATCTCTTGTTACTAGGGCAACAGAATCTTCCTGGAGGTAGTGTTCCGTGGTTGTAAATTAGAGTGGAATGTGCTGGGACGAGCCCCCAGAAGTTTATGTCTCCTTACTTATGTTTGTTTTTTAAATTTAATTCTATTTCTTTTTGGAGTAAATTTGATTAGAGTTTTTTGATTGTCTGGCTGTACAGAATCTGCTCAATGATTCCTACATATGTCTGTTCATCTTCGGATTCTGTTACCATGTATGTGAATACAGAATGTATATTTTAAAGGTATTGGTGATTATATAATTCATATAGTTTATCTGTTATATGTTTATATGCATGTAACATACATTAGTATATTTATGTTAATCCCATAGTCCTAATTTACCCATCCTCCCCCCTTTCATTTTGGCTAACCATTAGTTTATTTCATAAGTCTGTGAGTGTCTTTTTCTGTGGAAATATGTTCATTGGTAGCAATCTTAGGATAACATGTATAAATGATATCATAGGATATTTGTCATACCCTTTTGACTTACTTAACCTTATATTATTATTTCTAGGCTCTACTGTAGTCCTGAAAACGGCATTGTTCATTTTTTTCCCGAGGCTACTATTCCATTCTGTCCATATACCACTTCTTCTCTGTCCATTCATCTGTTTATGGACCTTTTTTTGCTTCCATGTCTTGGCTATTTCAGTATTGCTGCAGTGCACATTTGACTGCCTGTGTCTTTCCGATTCTGGTGGTCTTAGGTTATAAGCCCGAGAGGTGCCCTGCCGCATCATATGGTAGCTCAATTTCTACCTTTTCAAGCGGCTCCATTCAGTTTGCGTTAGTGCTGTTACCACTTTACATCCCAGCAGCAGATAGAAGGTACACATTTCTCTAAAACACCTTCAGCATTTATAGTTTGTAGACTTTTGCTGATGGCCATTTGACTGTTGTGAGCTGAAACCTTTATGGAGGTTGGATACGCATGTGGCGAATAATTCCTTATACTGATCTTTAGGCATATCCTTTTTCTTCTTTTCCTTTTTTTGTTAAAGTGTGAGTACAACTTCCCTCTTCATATTCACTTTTTGAAAAATTTCTCATGTGTTGAATTTTCTTGCCTATTCCCTACCCAAGGGCACTTTTTGAGGGCAGGTGTCATTTAGACCCCTGCAGTCGTTGTGACTATTAAGCAACCATTAGCACTGGGTTTAAAGCTGCTGTTGTGGGAAACAGCCACAAGGCGGCAGCATTATTACGTTCTCAACTCTTGTTACTAGGGCAACAGAATCTTCCTGGAGGTAGTGTTCTGAGGTTGTAAATTAGAGTGGAATGTGCTGGGACAAGCCCCCAGAAGTTTATGTCTCCTTACTTATGTTTGTTTTTTAAATTTCATTTCTATTTCTTATCAGCGTAAATTTGATTAGAGTGTTTTGATTGCCTGGCTGTACAGGATCTGCTCAATGATTCATACATATGTCTGTTCATCTTCGGGTCCTGTTACCATGTATGTGATTACAAAATGTATATTTTAAAGGTATTGGTGATTATATAATTCATACAGTTTATCTGTTATATGTTGTTATACACTTAACATACATTAGTATATGTATGTTAACCCCATAGTCCTAATTTACCCATCCTCCCACCTTTCATTTTGCTAACCATTAGTTTATTTCATAAGTCTGTGAGTGTCTTTTTCTGTGGAAATATGTTCATTGGTAGCAATCTTAGGATAACATGTATAAATATTATCATAGGATATTTGTCGTACCCTTTTGAGTTACTTAACCTTATATGATTATTTCTAGGCTCAACTGTAGTCCTGAAAACGGCGTTGTTCATTTTTTTCCCCAGGCTACTATTCTATTTGGTACGTATACTACTTCTTCTTTGTCCATTCATCTGTTTATGAACCTTTTTTCTGCTTCCATGTCTTGGCTATTTCAATATTGCTGCAGTGCTCATTTGCCTGCCTGTGTCTTTCCGATTCAGGTGGTCTTAGGTTATAGGCCCAAAGGGTGACCTGCTGCATCATATGGTAGCTCAATTTTTACCTTTTCAAGAAGCTCCATTCAGTTTGCGTTAGTGCTG
The DNA here is from genome assembly GCF_965194805.1 of Balaenoptera borealis. NCBI lineage: Eukaryota > Metazoa > Chordata > Mammalia > Artiodactyla > Balaenopteridae > Balaenoptera > Balaenoptera borealis. The sequence continues at coordinate 733,709 of NW_028123917.1, read as the reverse complement.
TTCCCACTTTACATCCCACCAGCAGCTAGAAGGTACACAGTTCTCTAAAACCCCTTCAGCATTTATAGTTTATAGACATTTTGCTGATGGAAATGACTGGTGTGAGCTGAAACCTTTTTGAATTTGAATTTGCATGTGTCTAATAATTCCTTATACTGAGCTTTAGGCATGTCCTTTTTTTTCTTTTCCTTTTTTTTAAAGAGTGAGTACAACTTCCCTCCTCTTATTGACTTCTTGAAAAATTTCTCATGTGTTGAATTTTCTTGCCTATTCCCTACCCCAGGGCATTTTTCAGGGCAGGTGTCATTTAGAGCCCTGCAGTCCATGTGACTATTAAGCAACCATTAGCACTGGGTTTAAAGCTGCTGTTGTGGGAAAGAGCCACAAGGCGGCAGCATTATTACGTTCTCATCTCTTGTTACTAGGGCAACAGAATCTTCCTGGAGGTAGTGTTCCGAGGTTGTAAATTAGAGTGGAATGTGCTGGGACAAGCCCCCAGAAGTTTATGTCTACTTACTTAGGTTTGTTTTTTAAATTAAATTTCTATTTCTTATCGGAGTAAATTTGATTAGAGTGTTTTGATTGTCTGGCTGTACAGAAACTGCTCAATGATTCCTACATATGTCTGTTCATCTTCGGATTCTGTTACCATGTATGTTATTACAGAATGTATATTTTAAAGGTATTGGTGATTATATAATTCATACAGTTTATCTGTTATATGTTTTTATACACTTAACATACATTAGTATATGTATGTTAACCCCATAGTCCTAATTTACCCATCCTCCCACCTTTCATTTTGGCTAACAATTAGTTTATTTCATAAGTCTGTGAGTGTCTTTTTCTGTGGAAATACGTTCATTGGTAGCAATCTTAGGATAACATGTATAAATGATATCATAGGATATTTGTCATACCCTTTTGACTTACTTAACCTTATATGATTATTTCTAGGCTCAACTGTAGTCCTGAAAACGGCGTTGTTCATTTTTTTCCCCAGGCTACTATTCTATTTGGTACGTATACTACTTCTTCTTTGTCCATTCATCTGTTTATGAACCTTTTTTCTGCTTCCATGTCTTTGCTATTTCAATATTGCTGCAGTGCTCATTTGCCTGCCCGTGTCTTTCCGATTCAGGTGGTCTTAGGTTATAGGCCCAAAGGGTGACCTGCTGCATCATATGGTAGCTCAATTTTTACCTTTTCAAGAAGCTCCATTCAGTTTGCGTTAGTGCTGTTACCACTTTACATCCCACCAGCAGCTAGAAGGTACACAGTTCTCTAAAACCCCTTCAGCATTTATAGTTTATAGACATTTTGCTGATGGAAATGAGTGGTGTGAGCTGAAACCTTTTTGAATTTGAATTTGCATGTGTCTAATAATTCATTCTACTGAGCTTTAGGCATGTCCTTTTTTTTCTTTTCCTTTTTTTTTAAAGAGTGAGTACAACTTCCCTCCTCTTATTGACTTCTTGAAAAATTTCTCATGTGTTGAATATTATTGCCTATTCCCTACCCCAGGGCATTTTTCAGGGCAGGTGTCATTTAGAGCCCTGCAGTCCATGTGACTATTAAGCAACCATTAGCACTGGGTTTAAAGCTGCTGTTGTGGGAAAGAGCCACAAGGTGGCAGCATTATTACGTTCTCATCTCTTGTTACTAGGGCAACAGAATCTTCCTGGAGGTAGTGTTCCGAGGTTGTAAATTAGAGTGGAATGTGCTGGGACAAGCCCCCAGAAGTTTATGTCTCCTTACTTAGGTTTGTTTTTTAAATTTAATTTCTATTTCTTATCTGAGTAAATTTGATTAGAGTGTTTGATTGTCTGGCTGTACAGAAACTGCTCAATGATTCCTACATATGTCTGTTAATCTTCGGATTCTGTTACCATGTATGTGATTACAGAATGTATATTTTAAAGGTATTGGTGATTATATAATTCATACAGTTTATCTGATATATGTTTTTATACACTTAACATACATTAGTATATGTATGTTAACCCCATAGTCCTAGTTTACCCATCCTCCCACCTTTCATTTTGTCTAACCATTAGTTTATTTCATAAGTCTGTGAGTGTCTTTTTCTGTGGAAATATGTTCATTGGTAGCTATCTTAGGATAACATGTATAAATGTTATCATAGGATATTTGTCGTACCCTTTTGAGTTACTTAACCTTATATGATTATTTCTAGGCTCAACTGTAGTCCTGAAAACGGCATTGTTCATTTTTTTCCCGAGGCTACTATTCTATTTGGTACGTATACCACTTCTTCTTTGTCCATTCATCTGTTTATGAACTTTTTTTCTGCTTCCATGTCTTGGCTATTTCAATATTGCTGCAGTGCTCATTTGCCTGCCTGTGTCTTTCCGATTCAGGTGGTCTTAGGTTATAGGCCCAAAAGGTGACCTGCCGCATCATATGGTAGCTCAATTTTTACCTTTTCAACAGCTCAATTCAGTTTGCGTTAGTGCTGTTACCACTTTACATCCAACCAGGATCTAGAAGGTACACAGTTCTCTAAAACTCCTTCAGCATTTATAGTTTGTAGACATTTTGCTGATGGAAATGACTGGTGTGAGCTGAAACCTTTTTGAATTTGCATTTGCATGTGTCTAATAATTCCTTATACTGAGGTTTAGGAATGTCCTTTTTTCTCTTTTCCTTTTTTTTTAAAGAGTGAGTACAACTTCCCTCCTCTTATTGACTTCTTGAAAAATTTCTAATGTGTTGAATTTTCTTGCCTATTCCCTACCCCAGGGCATTTTTAAGGGCAGGTGTCATTTAGAGCCCTGCAGTCCTTGTGACTATTAAGCAAACATTAGCACTGGGTTTAAAGCTGCTGTTGTGGGAAAGAGCCACAAGGCAGCAGCATTATTACGTTCTCATCTCTTGTTACTAGGGCAACAGAATCTTCCTGGAGGTAGTGTTCCGAGGTTGTAAATTAGAGTGGAATGTGCTGGGACAAGCCCCCAGAAGTTTATGTCTCCTTACTTATGTTTGTTTTTTTAAATTTAATTTCTATTTCTTATCGGAGTAAATTTGATTAGAGTGTTTTGATTGCCTGGCTGTACAGGATCTGCTCAGTGATTCATACATATGTCTGTTCATCTTCGGGTCCTCTTACCATGTATGTGATTACAAAATGTATATTTTAAAGGTATTGGTGATTATATAATTCATACAGTTTATCTGTTACATGTTTTTATACACTTAACATACATTAGTATATGTATGTTAACCCCATAGTCCTAATTTACCCATCCTCCCACCTTTCATTTTGGCTAACCATTAGTTTATTTCATAAGTCTGTGAGTGTCTTTTCTGTGGAAATATGTTCATTGGTAGCAATCGTAGGATAACATGTATAAATGTTATCATAGGATATTTGTCGTACCCTTTTGAGTTACTTAACCTTATATGATTATTTCTAGGCTCAACTGTAGTCCGGAAAACGGTATTGTTCATTTTTTTCCCAAGGCTACTATGCTATTTGGTACGTATACCACTTCTTTTTTGTCCATTCATCTGTTTATGAACCCTTTTTCTGCTTCCATGTCTTGGCTATTTCAATATTGCTGCAGTGCACCTTTGCCTGCCTGTGTCTTTCCGATTTAGGTGGTCTTAGGTTATAGGCCCAAAAGGTGACCTGCCGCATCATATGGTAGCTCAATTTTTACCTTTTCAAGAAACTCCATTCAGTTTGCGTTAGTGCTGTTACCACTTTACATCCCACCAGCAGCTAGAAGGTACACAGTTCTCTAAAACCCCTTCAGCATTTATAGTTTGTAGACATTTTGCTGATGGAAACGACTGGTGTGAGCTGAAACCTTTTTGAATTTGAATTTGCATGTGTCTAATAATTCATTCTACTGAGCTTTAGGCATGTCCTTTTTTTTCTTTTCCTTTCTTTTTAAAGAGTGAGTACAACTTCCCTCCTCTTATTGACTTCTTGAAAAATTTCTCATGTGTTGAATATTCTTGCCTATTCCCTACCCCAGGGCATTTTTCAGGGCAGGTGTCATTTAGAGCCCTGCAGTCCATGTGACTATTAAGCAACCATTAGCACTGGGTTTAAAGCTGCTGTTGTGGGAAAGAGCCACAAGGCGGCAGCATTATTACGTTCTCATCTCTTGTTACTAGGGCAACAGAATCTTCCTGGTGGTAGTGTTCCGAGGTTGTAAATTAGAGTGGAATGTGCTGGGAGAAGCCCCCAGAAGTTTATGTCTCCTTACTTAGGTTTGTTTTTTAAATTAAATTTCTATTTCTTATCGGAGTAAATTTGATTAGAGTGTTTTGATTGTCTGGCTGTACAGAAACTGCTCAATGATTCCTACATATGTCTGTTCATCTTCGGATTCTGTTACCATGTATGTTATTACAGAATGTATATTTTAAAGGTATTGGTGATTATATAATTCATACAGTTTATCTGTTATATGTTTTTATACACTTAACATACATTAGTATATGTATGTTAACCCCATAGTCCTAATTTACCCATCCTCCCACCTTTCATTTTGGCTAACAATTAGTTTATTTTATAAGTCTGTGAGTGTCTTTTTCTGTGGAAATATGTTCATTGGTAGCAATCTTAGGATAACATGTATAAATGATATCATAGGATATTTGTCATACCCTTTTGACTTACTTAACCTTATATGATTATTTCTAGGCTCAACTCTAGTCCTTAAAACGGCATTGTTCATTTTTTCCCCGAGGCTACTATTGCATTCTGTCCATATACCACTTCTTCTCTGTCCATTCATCTGTTTATAGACATTTTTTTTGCTTCCATGTCTTTGCTATTTCCATATTGCTGCAGTGCACATTTGACTGCCTGTGTCTTTCCGATTCTGGTAGTCTTAGGTTATAAGCCAAAGAGGTGCCCTGCCGCATCATATGGTAGCTCAATTTTTACCTTTTCAAGCAGCTCCATTCAGTTTGCGTTAGTGCTGTTACCACTTTACATCCCAGCAGCAGATAGAAGGTATACGTTTCTCTAGAACCCCTTCAGCATTTATAGTTTGTAGACTTTTTGCTGATGGCCATTTGACTGGTGTGAGCTGAAACCTTTTTGGAGGTTGGATACGCATGTGGCGAATAATTCCTTATACTGATCTTTAGGCATATCCTTTTTCTTCTTTTCCTTTTTTTGTTAAAGTGTGAGTACAACTTCCCTCTTCATATTCACTTTTTGAAAAATTTCTCATGTGTTGAATTTTCTTGCGTATTCCCTACCCCAGGGCATTTTTTGAGGGCAGGTGTCATTTAGACCCCTGCAGTCGTTTTGACTATTAAGCAACCATTAGCACTGGGTTTAAAGCTGCTGTTGTGGGAAACAGCCACAAGGCGGCAGCATTATTACGTTCTCAACTCTTGTTACTATGGCAACAGAGTCTTCCTGGAGGTAGTGTTCCGAGGTTGTAAATTAGAGTGGAATGTGCTGGGACAAGCCCCCAGAAGTTTATGTCTCCTTACTTATGTTTGTTTTTTAAATTTAATTTCTATTTCTTATCGGAGTAAATTTGATTTTAGTGTTTTGATTGCCTGGCTGTACAGATTCTGCTCAATGATTCATACATATGTCTGTTCATCCTCGGGTCCTGTTACCATGTATGTGATTACAAAATGTATATTTTAAAGGTATTGGTGATTATATAATTCATACAGTTTATCTGTTATATGTTTTTATACACTTAACATACATTAGTATATGTATGTTAACCCCATAGTCCTAGTTAACCCATCCTCCCACCTTTCATTTTGGCTAACCATTAGTTTATTTCATAAGTCTGTGAGTGTCTTTTTCTGTGGAAATATGTTCATTGGTAGCAATCTTAGGATAACATGTATAAATGTTATCATAGGATATTTGTCGTACCCTTTTGAGTTACTTAAGCTTATATGATTATTTCTAGGCTCAACTGTAGTCCTGAAAACGGCATTGTTCATTTTTTTCCCGAGGCTACTATTCTATTTGGTACGTATACCACTTCTTCTTTGTCCATTCATCTGTTTATGAACCTTTTTTCTGCTTCCATGTCTTGGCTATTTCAATATTGCTGCAGTGCTCATTTGCCTGCCTGTGTCTTTCCGATTCAGGTGGTCTTAGGTTATAGGCCCAAAAGGTGACCTGCCGCATCATATGGTAGCTCAATTTTTATCTTTTCAAGCAGCTCCATTCAGTTTGCGTTAGTGCTGTTCCCACTTTACATCCCACCAGCAGCTAGAAGGTACACAGTTCTCTAAAACCCCTTCAGCATTTATAGTTTATAGACATTTTGCTGATGGAAATGACTGGTGTGAGCTGAAACCTTTTTGAATTTGAATTTGCATGTGTCTAATAATTCCTTATACTGAGCTTTAGGCATGTCCTTTTTTTTCTTTTCCTTTTTTTTTAAAGAGTGAGTACAACTTCCCTCCTCTTATTGACTTCTTGAAAAATTTCTCATGTGTTGAATTTTCTTGCCTATTCCCTACCCCAGGGCATTTTTCAGGGCAGGTGTCATTTAGAGCCCTGCAGTCCTTGTAACTATTAAGCAACCATTAGCACTGGGTTTAATGCTGCTGTTGTGGGAAACAGCCACGAGGCGGCAGCATTATTACGTTCTCATCTCTTGTTACTAGGGCAACAGAATCTTCCTGGAGGTAGTGTTCCGTGGTTGTAAATTAGAGTGGAATGTGCTGGGACGAGCCCCCAGAAGTTTATGTCTCCTTACTTATGTTTGTTTTTTAAATTTAATTCTATTTCTTTTTGGAGTAAATTTGATTAGAGTTTTTTGATTGTCTGGCTGTACAGAATCTGCTCAATGATTCCTACATATGTCTGTTCATCTTCGGATTCTGTTACCATGTATGTGAATACAGAATGTATATTTTAAAGGTATTGGTGATTATATAATTCATATAGTTTATCTGTTATATGTTTATATGCATGTAACATACATTAGTATATTTATGTTAATCCCATAGTCCTAATTTACCCATCCTCCCCCCTTTCATTTTGGCTAACCATTAGTTTATTTCATAAGTCTGTGAGTGTCTTTTTCTGTGGAAATATGTTCATTGGTAGCAATCTTAGGATAACATGTATAAATGATATCATAGGATATTTGTCATACCCTTTTGACTTACTTAACCTTATATTATTATTTCTAGGCTCTACTGTAGTCCTGAAAACGGCATTGTTCATTTTTTTCCCGAGGCTACTATTCCATTCTGTCCATATACCACTTCTTCTCTGTCCATTCATCTGTTTATGGACCTTTTTTTGCTTCCATGTCTTGGCTATTTCAGTATTGCTGCAGTACACATTTGACTGCCTGTGTCTTTCCGATTCTGGTGGTCTTAGGTTATAAGCCCGAGAGGTGCCCTGCCGCATCATATGGTAGCTCAATTTCTACCTTTTCAAGCGGCTCCATTCAGTTTGCGTTAGTGCTGTTACCACTTTACATCCCAGCGGCAGATAGAAGGTACACATTTCTCTAAAACACCTTCAGCATTTATAGTTTGTAGACTTTTGCTGATGGCCATTTGTCTGTTGTGAGCTGAAACCTTTATGGAGGTTGGATACGCATGTGGCGAATAATTCCTTATACTGATCTTTAGGCATATCCTTTTTCTTCTTTTCCTTTTTTTGTTAAAGTGTGAGTACAACTTCCCTCTTCATATTCACTTTTTGAAAAATTTCTCATGTGTTGAATTTTCTTGCCTATTCCCTACCCAAGGGCACTTTTTGAGGGCAGGTGTCATTTAGACCCCTGCAGTCGTTGTGACTATTAAGCAACCATTAGCACTGGGTTTAAAGCTGCTGTTGTGGGAAACAGCCACAAGGTGGCAGCATTATTACGTTCTCAACTCTTGTTACTAGGGCAACAGAATCTTCCTGGAGGTAGTGTTCTGAGGTTGTAAATTAGAGTGGAATGTGCTGGGACAAGCCCCCAGAAGTTTATGTCTCCTTACTTATGTTTGTTTTTTAAATTTCATTTCTATTTCTTATCAGCGTAAATTTGATTAGAGTGTTTTGATTGCCTGGCTGTACAGGATCTGCTCAATGATTCATACATATGTCTGTTCATCTTCGGGTCCTGTTACCATGTATGTGATTACAAAATGTATATTTTAAAGGTATTGGTGATTATATAATTCATACAGTTTATCTGTTATATGTTGTTATACACTTAACATACATTAGTATATGTATGTTAACCCCATAGTCCTAATTTACCCATCCTCCCACCTTTCATTTTGCTAACCATTAGTTTATTTCATAAGTCTGTGAGTGTCTTTTTCTGTGGAAATATGTTCATTGGTAGCAATCTTAGGATAACATGTATAAATATTATCATAGGATATTTGTCGTACCCTTTTGAGTTACTTAACCTTATATGATTATTTCTAGGCTCAACTGTAGTCCTGAAAACGGCGTTGTTCATTTTTTTCCCCAGGCTACTATTCTATTTGGTACGTATACTACTTCTTCTTTGTCCATTCATCTGTTTATGAACCTTTTTTCTGCTTCCATGTCTTTGCTATTTCAATATTGCTGCAGTGCTCATTTGCCTGCCTGTGTCTTTCCGATTCAGGTGGTCTTAGGTTATAGGCCCAAAGGGTGACCTGCTGCATCATATGGTAGCTCAATTTTTACCTTTTCAAGAAGCTCCATTCAGTTTGCGTTAGTGCTGTTACCACTTTACATCCCACCAGCAGCTAGAAGGTACACAGTTCTCTAAAACCCCTTCAGCATTTATAGTTTATAGACATTTTGCTGATGGAAATGAGTGGTGTGAGCTGAAACCTTTTTGAATTTGAATTTGCATGTGTCTAATAATTCATTCTACTGAGCTTTAGGCATGTCCTTTTTTTTCTTTTCCTTTTTTTTTAAAGAGTGAGTACAACTTCCCTCCTCTTATTGACTTCTTGAAAAATTTCTCATGTGTTGAATATTATTGCCTATTCCCTACCCCAGGGCATTTTTCAGGGCAGGTGTCATTTAGAGCCCTGCAGTCCATGTGACTATTAAGCAACCATTAGCACTGGGTTTAAAGCTGCTGTTGTGGGAAAGAGCCACAAGGTGGCAGCATTATTACGTTCTCATCTCTTGTTACTAGGGCAACAGAATCTTCCTGGAGGTAGTGTTCCGAGGTTGTAAATTAGAGTGGAATGTGCTGGGACAAGCCCCCAGAAGTTTATGTCTCCTTACTTAGGTTTGTTTTTTAAATTTAATTTCTATTTCTTATCTGAGTAAATTTGATTAGAGTGTTTGATTGTCTGGCTGTACAGAAACTGCTCAATGATTCCTACATATGTCTGTTAATCTTCGGATTCTGTTACCATGTATGTGATTACAGAATGTATATTTTAAAGGTATTGGTGATTATATAATTCATACAGTTTATCTGATATATGTTTTTATACACTTAACATACATTAGTATATGTATGTTAACCCCATAGTCCTAGTTTACCCATCCTCCCACCTTTCATTTTGTCTAACCATTAGTTTATTTCATAAGTCTGTGAGTGTCTTTTTCTGTGGAAATATGTTCATTGGTAGCTATCTTAGGATAACATGTATAAATGTTATCATAGGATATTTGTCGTACCCTTTTGAGTTACTTAACCTTATATGATTATTTCTAGGCTCAACTGTAGTCCTGAAAACGGCATTGTTCATTTTTTTCCCGAGGCTACTATTCTATTTGGTACGTATACCACTTCTTCTTTGTCCATTCATCTGTTTATGAACTTTTTTTCTGCTTCCATGTCTTGGCTATTTCAATATTGCTGCAGTGCTCATTTGCCTGCCTGTGTCTTTCCGATTCAGGTGGTCTTAGGTTATAGGCCCAAAAGGTGACCTGCCGCATCATATGGTAGCTCAATTTTTACCTTTTCAACAGCTCAATTCAGTTTGCGTTAGTGCTGTTACCACTTTACATCCAACCAGGATCTAGAAGGTACACAGTTCTCTAAAACTCCTTCAGCATTTATAGTTTGTAGACATTTTGCTGATGGAAATGACTGGTGTGAGCTGAAACCTTTTTGAATTTGCATTTGCATGTGTCTAATAATTCCTTATACTGAGGTTTAGGAATGTCCTTTTTTCTCTTTTCCTTTTTTTTTAAAGAGTGAGTACAACTTCCCTCCTCTTATTGACTTCTTGAAAAATTTCTAATGTGTTGAATTTTCTTGCCTATTCCCTACCCCAGGGCATTTTTAAGGGCAGGTGTCATTTAGAGCCCTGCAGTCCTTGTGACTATTAAGCAAACATTAGCACTGGGTTTAAAGCTGCTGTTGTGGGAAAGAGCCACAAGGCAGCAGCATTATTACGTTCTCATCTCTTGTTACTAGGGCAACAGAATCTTCCTGGAGGTAGTGTTCCGAGGTTGTAAATTAGAGTGGAATGTGCTGGGACAAGCCCCCAGAAGTTTATGTCTCCTTACTTATGTTTGTTTTTTTAAATTTAATTTCTATTTCTTATCGGAGTAAATTTGATTAGAGTGTTTTGATTGCCTGGCTGTACAGGATCTGCTCAGTGATTCATACATATGTCTGTTCATCTTCGGGTCCTCTTACCATGTATGTGATTACAAAATGTATATTTTAAAGGTATTGGTGATTATATAATTCATACAGTTTATCTGTTACATGTTTTTATACACTTAACATACATTAGTATATGTATGTTAACCCCATAGTCCTAATTTACCCATCCTCCCACCTTTCATTTTGGCTAACCATTAGTTTATTTCATAAGTCTGTGAGTGTCTTTTCTGTGGAAATATGTTCATTGGTAGCAATCGTAGGATAACATGTATAAATGTTATCATAGGATATTTGTCGTACCCTTTTGAGTTACTTAACCTTATATGATTATTTCTAGGCTCAACTGTAGTCCGGAAAACGGTATTGTTCATTTTTTTCCCAAGGCTACTATGCTATTTGGTACGTATACCACTTCTTTTTTGTCCATTCATCTGTTTATGAACCCTTTTTCTGCTTCCATGTCTTGGCTATTTCAATATTGCTGCAGTGCACCTTTGCCTGCCTGTGTCTTTCCGATTTAGGTGGTCTTAGGTTATAGGCCCAAAAGGTGACCTGCCGCATCATATGGTAGCTCAATTTTTACCTTTTCAAGAAACTCCATTCAGTTTGCGTTAGTGCTGTTACCACTTTACATCCCACCAGCAGCTAGAAGGTACACAGTTCTCTAAAACCCCTTCAGCATTTATAGTTTGTAGACATTTTGCTGATGGAAACGACTGGTGTGAGCTGAAACCTTTTTGAATTTGAATTTGCATGTGTCTAATAATTCATTCTACTGAGCTTTAGGCATGTCCTTTTTTTTCTTTTCCTTTCTTTTTAAAGAGTGAGTACAACTTCCCTCCTCTTATTGACTTCTTGAAAAATTTCTCATGTGTTGAATATTCTTGCCTATTCCCTACCCCAGGGCATTTTTCAGGGCAGGTGTCATTTAGAGCCCTGCAGTCCATGTGACTATTAAGCAACCATTAGCACTGGGTTTAAAGCTGCTGTTGTGGGAAAGAGCCACAAGGCGGCAGCATTATTACGTTCTCATCTCTTGTTACTAGGGCAACAGAATCTTCCTGGTGGTAGTGTTCCGAGGTTGTAAATTAGAGTGGAATGTGCTGGGAGAAGCCCCCAGAAGTTTATGTCTCCTTACTTAGGTTTGTTTTTTAAATTAAATTTCTATTTCTTATCGGAGTAAATTTGATTAGAGTGTTTTGATTGTCTGGCTGTACAGAAACTGCTCAATGATTCCTACATATGTCTGTTCATCTTCGGATTCTGTTACCATGTATGTTATTACAGAATGTATATTTTAAAGGTATTGGTGATTATATAATTCATACAGTTTATCTGTTATATGTTTTTATACACTTAACATACATTAGTATATGTATGTTAACCCCATAGTCCTAATTTACCCATCCTCCCACCTTTCATTTTGGCTAACAATTAGTTTATTTTATAAGTCTGTGAGTGTCTTTTTCTGTGGAAATATGTTCATTGGTAGCAATCTTAGGATAACATGTATAAATGATATCATAGGATATTTGTCATACCCTTTTGACTTACTTAACCTTATATGATTATTTCTAGGCTCAACTCTAGTCCTTAAAACGGCATTGTTCATTTTTTCCCCGAGGCTACTATTGCATTCTGTCCATATACCACTTCTTCTCTGTCCATTCATCTGTTTATAGACATTTTTTTTGCTTCCATGTCTTTGCTATTTCCATATTGCTGCAGTGCACATTTGACTGCCTGTGTCTTTCCGATTCTGGTAGTCTTAGGTTATAAGCCCAAGAGGTGCCCTGCCGCATCATATGGTAGCTCAATTTTTACCTTTTCAAGCAGCTCCATTCAGTTTGCGTTAGTGCTGTTACCACTTTACATCCCAGCAGCAGATAGAAGGTATACGTTTCTCTAGAACCCCTTCAGCATTTATAGTTTGTAGACTTTTTGCTGATGGCCATTTGACTGGTGTGAGCTGAAACCTTTTTGGAGGTTGGATACGCATGTGGCGAATAATTCCTTATACTGATCTTTAGGCATATCCTTTTTCTTCTTTTCCTTTTTTTGTTAAAGTGTGAGTACAACTTCCCTCTTCATATTCACTTTTTGAAAAATTTCTCATGTGTTGAATTTTCTTGCCTATTCCCTACCCCAGGGCATTTTTTGAGGGCAGGTGTCATTTAGACCCCTGCAGTCGTTTTGACTATTAAGCAACCATTAGCACTGGGTTTAAAGCTGCTGTTGTGGGAAACAGCCACAAGGCGGCAGCATTATTACGTTCTCAACTCTTGTTACTATGGCAACAGAGTCTTCCTGGAGGTAGTGTTCCGAGGTTGTAAATTAGAGTGGAATGTGCTGGGACAAGCCTCCAGAAGTTTATGTCTCCTTACTTATGTTTGTTTTTTAAATTTAATTTCTATTTCTTATCGGAGTAAATTTGATTAGAGTCTTTTGATTGTCTGGCTGTACAGAATCTGCTCAATGATTCCTACATATGTCTGTTCATCTTCGGATTCTGTTACCATGTATGTGAATACAGAATGTATATTTTAAAGGTATTGGTGATTATATAATTCATATAGTTTATCTGTTATATGTTTATATGCATGTAACATACATTAGTATATTTATGTTAATCCCATAGTCCTAATTTACCCATCCTCCCCCCTTTCATTTTGGCTAAGCATTAGTTTATTTCATAAGTCTGTGAGTGTCTTTTTCTGTGGAAATATGTTCATTGGTAGCAATCTTAGGGTAACATGTATAAATGATATCATAGGATATTTGTCATACCCTTTTGACTTACTTAACCTTATATTATTATTTCTAGGCTCTACTGTAGTCCTGAAAACGGCATTGTTCATTTTTTTCCCGAGGCTACTATTCCATTCTGTCCATATACCACTTCTTCTCTGTCCATTCATCTGTTTATGGACCTTTTTTTGCTTCCATGTCTTGGCTATTTCAGTATTGCTGCAGTGCACATTTGACTGCCTGTGTCTTTCCGATTCTGGTGGTCTTAGGTTATAAGCCCGAGAGGTGCCCTGCCGCATCATATGGTAGCTCAATTTCTACCTTTTCAAGCGGCTCCATTCAGTTTGCGTTAGTGCTGTTACCACTTTACATCCCAGCGGCAGATAGAAGGTACACATTTCTCTAAAACACCTTCAGCATTTATAGTTTGTAGACTTTTGCTGATGGCCATTTGTCTGTTGTGAGCTGAAACCTTTATGGAGGTTGGATACGCATGTGGCGAATAATTCCTTATACTGATCTTTAGGCATATCCTTTTTCTTCTTTTCCTTTTTTTGTTAAAGTGTGAGTACAACTTCCCTCTTCATATTCACTTTTTGAAAAATTTCTCATGTGTTGAATTTTCTTGCCTATTCCCTACCCAAGGGCACTTTTTGAGGGCAGGTGTCATTTAGACCCCTGCAGTCGTTGTGACTATTAAGCAACCATTAGCACTGGGTTTAAAGCTGCTGTTGTGGGAAACAGCCACAAGGCGGCAGCATTATTACGTTCTCAACTCTTGTTACTAGGGCAACAGAATCTTCCTGGAGGTAGTGTTCTGAGGTTGTAAATTAGAGTGGAATGTGCTGGGACAAGCCCCCAGAAGTTTATGTCTCCTTACTTATGTTTGTTTTTTAAATTTCATTTCTATTTCTTATCAGCGTAAATTTGATTAGAGTGTTTTGATTGCCTGGCTGTACAGGATCTGCTCAATGATTCATACATATGTCTGTTCATCTTCGGGTCCTGTTACCATGTATGTGATTACAAAATGTATATTTTAAAGGTATTGGTGATTATATAATTCATACAGTTTATCTGTTATATGTTGTTATACACTTAACATACATTAGTATATGTATGTTAACCCCATAGTCCTAATTTACCCATCCTCCCACCTTTCATTTTGCTAACCATTAGTTTATTTCATAAGTCTGTGAGTGTCTTTTTCTGTGGAAATATGTTCATTGGTAGCAATCTTAGGATAACATGTATAAATATTATCATAGGATATTTGTCGTACCCTTTTGAGTTACTTAACCTTATATGATTATTTCTAGGCTCAACTGTAGTCCTGAAAACGGCGTTGTTCATTTTTTTCCCCAGGCTACTATTCTATTTGGTACGTATACTACTTCTTCTTTGTCCATTCATCTGTTTATGAACCTTTTTTCTGCTTCCATGTCTTTGCTATTTCAATATTGCTGCAGTGCTCATTTGCCTGCCCGTGTCTTTCCGATTCAGGTGGTCTTAGGTTATAGGCCCAAAGGGTGACCTGCTGCATCATATGGTAGCTCAATTTTTACCTTTTCAAGAAGCTCCATTCAGTTTGCGTTAGTGCTGTTACCACTTTACATCCCACCAGCAGCTAGAAGGTACACAGTTCTCTAAAACCCCTTCAGCATTTATAGTTTATAGACATTTTGCTGATGGAAATGACTGGTGTGAGCTGAAACCTTTTTGAATTTGAATTTGCATGTGTCTAATAATTCCTTATACTGAGCTTTAGGCATGTCCTTTTTTTTCTTTTCCTTTTTTTTTAAAGAGTGAGTACAACTTCCCTCCTCTTATTGACTTCTTGAAAAATTTCTCATGTGTTGAATTTTCTTGCCTATTCCCTACCCCAGGGCATTTTTCAGGGCAGGTGTCATTTAGAGCCCTGCAGTCCATGTGACTATTAAGCAACCATTAGCACTGGGTTTAAAGCTGCTGTTGTGGGAAAGAGCCACAAGGCGGCAGCATTATTACGTTCTCATCTCTTGTTACTAGGGCAACAGAATCTTCCTGGAGGTAGTGTTCCGTGGTTGTAAATTAGAGTGGAATGTGCTGGGACGAACCCCCAGAAGTTTATGTCTCCTTACTTATGTTTGTTTTTTAAATTTAATTCTATTTCTTTTTGGAGTAAATTTGATTAGAGTTTTTTGATTGTCTGGCTGTACAGAATCTGCTCAATGATTCCTACATATGTCTGTTCATCTTCGGATTCTGTTACCATGTATGTGAATACAGAATGTATATTTTAAAGGTATTGGTGATTATATAATTCATATAGTTTATCTGTTATATGTTTATATGCATGTAACATACATTAGTATATTTATGTTAATCCCATAGTCCTAATTTACCCATCCTCCCCCCTTTCATTTTGGCTAACCATTAGTTTATTTCATAAGTCTGTGAGTGTCTTTTTCTGTGGAAATATGTTCATTGGTAGCAATCTTAGGATAACATGTATAAATGATATCATAGGATATTTGTCATACCCTTTTGACTTACTTAACCTTATATTATTATTTCTAGGCTCTACTGTAGTCCTGAAAACGGCATTGTTCATTTTTTTCCCGAGGCTACTATTCCATTCTGTCCATATACCACTTCTTCTCTGTCCATTCATCTGTTTATGGACCTTTTTTTGCTTCCATGTCTTGGCTATTTCAGTATTGCTGCAGTGCACATTTGACTGCCTGTGTCTTTCCGATTCTGGTGGTCTTAGGTTATAAGCCCGAGAGGTGCCCTGCCGCATCATATGGTAGCTCAATTTCTACCTTTTCAAGCGGCTCCATTCAGTTTGCGTTAGTGCTGTTACCACTTTACATCCCAGCAGCAGATAGAAGGTACACATTTCTCTAAAACACCTTCAGCATTTATAGTTTGTAGACTTTTGCTGATGGCCATTTGACTGTTGTGAGCTGAAACCTTTATGGAGGTTGGATACGCATGTGGCGAATAATTCCTTATACTGATCTTTAGGCATATCCTTTTTCTTCTTTTCCTTTTTTTGTTAAAGTGTGAGTACAACTTCCCTCTTCATATTCACTTTTTGAAAAATTTCTCATGTGTTGAATTTTCTTGCCTATTCCCTACCCAAGGGCACTTTTTGAGGGCAGGTGTCATTTAGACCCCTGCAGTCGTTGTGACTATTAAGCAACCATTAGCACTGGGTTTAAAGCTGCTGTTGTGGGAAACAGCCACAAGGTGGCAGCATTATTACGTTCTCAACTCTTGTTACTAGGGCAACAGAATCTTCCTGGAGGTAGTGTTCTGAGGTTGTAAATTAGAGTGGAATGTGCTGGGACAAGCCCCCAGAAGTTTATGTCTCCTTACTTATGTTTGTTTTTTAAATTTCATTTCTATTTCTTATCAGCGTAAATTTGATTAGAGTGTTTTGATTGCCTGGCTGTACAGGATCTGCTCAATGATTCATACATATGTCTGTTCATCTTCGGGTCCTGTTACCATGTATGTGATTACAAAATGTATATTTTAAAGGTATTGGTGATTATATAATTCATACAGTTTATCTGTTATATGTTGTTATACACTTAACATACATTAGTATATGTATGTTAACCCCATAGTCCTAATTTACCCATCCTCCCACCTTTCATTTTGCTAACCATTAGTTTATTTCATAAGTCTGTGAGTGTCTTTTTCTGTGGAAATATGTTCATTGGTAGCAATCTTAGGATAACATGTATAAATATTATCATAGGATATTTGTCGTACCCTTTTGAGTTACTTAACCTTATATGATTATTTCTAGGCTCAACTGTAGTCCTGAAAACGGCGTTGTTCATTTTTTTCCCCAGGCTACTATTCTATTTGGTACGTATACTACTTCTTCTTTGTCCATTCATCTGTTTATGAACCTTTTTTCTGCTTCCATGTCTTGGCTATTTCAATATTGCTGCAGTGCTCATTTGCCTGCCTGTGTCTTTCCGATTCAGGTGGTCTTAGGTTATAGGCCCAAAGGGTGACCTGCTGCATCATATGGTAGCTCAATTTTTACCTTTTCAAGAAGCTCCATTCAGTTTGCGTTAGTGCTGTTACCACTTTACATCCCACCAGCAGCTAGAAGGTACACAGTTCTCTAAAACCCCTTCAGCATTTATAGTTTATAGACATTTTGCTGATGGAAATGACTGGTGTGAGCTGAAACCTTTTTGAATTTGAATTTGCATGTGTCTAATAATTCCTTATACTGAGCTTTAGGCATGTCCTTTTTTTTCTTTTCCTTTTTTTTAAAGAGTGAGTACAACTTCCCTCCTCTTATTGACTTCTTGAAAAATTTCTCATGTGTTGAATTTTCTTGCCTATTCCCTACCCCAGGGCATTTTTCAGGGCAGGTGTCATTTAGAGCCCTGCAGTCCATGTGACTATTAAGCAACCATTAGCACTGGGTTTAAAGCTGCTGTTGTGGGAAAGAGCCACAAGGCGGCAGCATTATTACGTTCTCATCTCTTGTTACTAGGGCAACAGAATCTTCCTGGAGGTAGTGTTCCGAGGTTGTAAATTAGAGTGGAATGTGCTGGGACAAGCCCCCAGAAGTTTATGTCTACTTACTTAGGTTTGTTTTTTAAATTAAATTTCTATTTCTTATCGGAGTAAATTTGATTAGAGTGTTTTGATTGTCTGGCTGTACAGAAACTGCTCAATGATTCCTACATATGTCTGTTCATCTTCGGATTCTGTTACCATGTATGTTATTACAGAATGTATATTTTAAAGGTATTGGTGATTATATAATTCATACAGTTTATCTGTTATATGTTTTTATACACTTAACATACATTAGTATATGTATGTTAACCCCATAGTCCTAATTTACCCATCCTCCCACCTTTCATTTTGGCTAACAATTAGTTTATTTCATAAGTCTGTGAGTGTCTTTTTCTGTGGAAATACGTTCATTGGTAGCAATCTTAGGATAACATGTATAAATGATATCATAGGATATTTGTCATACCCTTTTGACTTACTTAACCTTATATGATTATTTCTAGGCTCAACTCTAGTCCTTAAAACGGCATTGTTCATTTTTTCCCCGAGGCTACTATTCCATTCTGTCCATATACCACTTCTTCTCTGTCCATTCATCTGTTTATGGACCTTTTTTTGCTTCCATGTCTTGGCTATTTCAGTATTGCTGCAGTGCACATTTGACTGCCTGTGTCTTTCCGATTCTGGTGGTCTTAGGTTATAAGCCCGAGAGGTGCCCTGCCGCATCATATGGTAGCTCAATTTCTACCTTTTCAAGCGGCTCCATTCAGTTTGCGTTAGTGCTGTTACCACTTTACATCCCAGCAGCAGATAGAAGGTACACATTTCTCTAAAACACCTTCAGCATTTATAGTTTGTAGACTTTTGCTGATGGCCATTTGACTGTTGTGAGCTGAAACCTTTATGGAGGTTGGATACGCATGTGGCGAATAATTCCTTATACTGATCTTTAGGCATATCCTTTTTCTTCTTTTCCTTTTTTTGTTAAAGTGTGAGTACAACTTCCCTCTTCATATTCACTTTTTGAAAAATTTCTCATGTGTTGAATTTTCTTGCCTATTCCCTACCCAAGGGCACTTTTTGAGGGCAGGTGTCATTTAGACCCCTGCAGTCGTTGTGACTATTAAGCAACCATTAGCACTGGGTTTAAAGCTGCTGTTGTGGGAAACAGCCACAAGGCGGCAGCATTATTACGTTCTCAACTCTTGTTACTAGGGCAACAGAATCTTCCTGGAGGTAGTGTTCTGAGGTTGTAAATTAGAGTGGAATGTGCTGGGACAAGCCCCCAGAAGTTTATGTCTCCTTACTTATGTTTGTTTTTTAAATTTCATTTCTATTTCTTATCAGCGTAAATTTGATTAGAGTGTTTTGATTGCCTGGCTGTACAGGATCTGCTCAATGATTCATACATATGTCTGTTCATCTTCGGGTCCTGTTACCATGTATGTGATTACAAAATATATATTTTAAAGGTATTGGTGATTATATAATTCATACAGTTTATCTGTTATATGTTGTTATACACTTAACATACATTAGTATATGTATGTTAACCCCATAGTCCTAATTTACCCATCCTCCCCCCTTTCATTTTGGCTAACCATTAGTTTATTTCATAAGTCTGTGAGTGTCTTTTTCTGTGGAAATATGTTCATTGGTAGCAATCTTAGGATAACACGTATAAATGATATCATAGGATATTTGTCGTACCCTTTTGACTTACTTAACCTTATATTATTATTTCTAGGCTCTACTGTAGTCCTGAAAACGGCATTGTTCATTTTTTTCCCGAGGCTACTATTCCATTCTGTCCATATACCACTTCTTCTCTGTCCATTCATCTGTTTATGGACATTTTTTTTGCTTCCATGTCTTTGCTATTTCCATATTGCTGCAGTGCACATTTGACTGCCTGTGTCTTTCCGATTCTGGTAGTCTTAGGTTATAAGCCCAAGAGGTGCCCTGCCGCATCATATGGTAGCTCAATTTTTACCTTTTCAAGCAGCTCCATTCAGTTTGCGTTAGTGCTGTTACCACTTTACATCCCACCAGCAGCTAGAAAGTACACAGTTCTCTAAAACCCCTTCAGCATTTATAGTTTATAGACATTTTGCTGATGGAAATGACTGGTGTGAGCTGAAACCTTTTTGAATTTGAATTTGCATGTGTCTAATAATTCCTTATACTGAGATTTAGGCATGTCCTTTTTTTTCTTTTCCTTTTTTTTTAAAGAGTGAGTACAACTTCCCTCCTCTTATTGACTTCTTGAAAAATTTCTCATGTGTTGAATTTTCTTGACTATTCCCTACCCCAGGGCATTTTTAAGGGCAGGTGTCATTTAGAGCCCTGCAGTCCTTGTGACTATTAAGCAACCATTAGCACTGGGTTTAAAGCTGCTGTTGTGGGAAACAGCCACAAGGCGGCAGCATTATTACGTTCTCATCTCTTGTTACTAGGGCAACAGAATCTTCCTGGAGGTAGTGTTCCGTGGTTGTAAATTAGAGTGGAATGTGCTGGGACGAGCCCCCAGAAGTTTATGTCTCCTTACTTATGTTTGTTTTTTAAATTTAATTCTATTTCTTTTTGGAGTAAATTTGATTAGAGTTTTTTGATTGTCTGGCTGTACAGAATCTGCTCAATGATTCCTACATATGTCTGTTCATCTTCGGATTCTGTTACCATGTATGTGAATACAGAATGTATATTTTAAAGGTATTGGTGATTATATAATTCATATAGTTTATCTGTTATATGTTTATATGCATGTAACATACATTAGTATATTTATGTTAATCCCATAGTCCTAATTTACCCATCCTCCCCCCTTTCATTTTGGCTAACCATTAGTTTATTTCATAAGTCTGTGAGTGTCTTTTTCTGTGGAAATATGTTCATTGGTAGCAATCTTAGGATAACATGTATAAATGATATCATAGGATATTTGTCATACCCTTTTGACTTACTTAACCTTATATTATTATTTCTAGGCTCTACTGTAGTCCTGAAAACGGCATTGTTCATTTTTTTCCCGAGGCTACTATTCCATTCTGTCCATATACCACTTCTTCTCTGTCCATTCATCTGTTTATGGACCTTTTTTTGCTTCCATGTCTTGGCTATTTCAGTATTGCTGCAGTGCACATTTGACTGCCTGTGTCTTTCCGATTCTGGTGGTCTTAGGTTATAAGCCCGAGAGGTGCCCTGCCGCATCATATGGTAGCTCAATTTCTACCTTTTCAAGCGGCTCCATTCAGTTTGCGTTAGTGCTGTTACCACTTTACATCCCAGCAGCAGATAGAAGGTACACATTTCTCTAAAACACCTTCAGCATTTATAGTTTGTAGACTTTTGCTGATGGCCATTTGACTGTTGTGAGCTGAAACCTTTATGGAGGTTGGATACGCATGTGGCGAATAATTCCTTATACTGATCTTTAGGCATATCCTTTTTCTTCTTTTCCTTTTTTTGTTAAAGTGTGAGTACAACTTCCCTCTTCATATTCACTTTTTGAAAAATTTCTCATGTGTTGAATTTTCTTGCCTATTCCCTACCCAAGGGCACTTTTTGAGGGCAGGTGTCATTTAGACCCCTGCAGTCGTTGTGACTATTAAGCAACCATTAGCACTGGGTTTAAAGCTGCTGTTGTGGGAAACAGCCACAAGGCGGCAGCATTATTACGTTCTCAACTCTTGTTACTAGGGCAACAGAATCTTCCTGGAGGTAGTGTTCTGAGGTTGTAAATTAGAGTGGAATGTGCTGGGACAAGCCCCCAGAAGTTTATGTCTCCTTACTTATGTTTGTTTTTTAAATTTCATTTCTATTTCTTATCAGCGTAAATTTGATTAGAGTGTTTTGATTGCCTGGCTGTACAGGATCTGCTCAATGATTCATACATATGTCTGTTCATCTTCGGGTCCTGTTACCATGTATGTGATTACAAAATGTATATTTTAAAGGTATTGGTGATTATATAATTCATACAGTTTATCTGTTATATGTTGTTATACACTTAACATACATTAGTATATGTATGTTAACCCCATAGTCCTAATTTACCCATCCTCCCACCTTTCATTTTGCTAACCATTAGTTTATTTCATAAGTCTGTGAGTGTCTTTTTCTGTGGAAATATGTTCATTGGTAGCAATCTTAGGATAACATGTATAAATATTATCATAGGATATTTGTCGTACCCTTTTGAGTTACTTAACCTTATATGATTATTTCTAGGCTCAACTGTAGTCCTGAAAACGGCGTTGTTCATTTTTTTCCCCAGGCTACTATTCTATTTGGTACGTATACTACTTCTTCTTTGTCCATTCATCTGTTTATGAACCTTTTTTCTGCTTCCATGTCTTGGCTATTTCAATATTGCTGCAGTGCTCATTTGCCTGCCCGTGTCTTTCCGATTCAGGTGGTCTTAGGTTATAGGCCCAAAGGGTGACCTGCTGCATCATATGGTAGCTCAATTTTTACCTTTTCAAGAAGCTCCATTCAGTTTGCGTTAGTGCTGTTCCCACTTTACATCCCACCAGCAGCTAGAAGGTACACAGTTCTCTAAAACCCCTTCAGCATTTATAGTTTATAGACATTTTGCTGATGGAAATGACTGGTGTGAGCTGAAACATTTTTGAATTTGAATTTGCATGTGTCTAATAATTCCTTATACTGAGCTTTAGGCATGTCCTTTTTTTTCTTTTCCTTTTTTTTTAAAGAGTGAGTACAACTTCCCTCCTCTTATTGACTTCTTGAAAAATTTCTCATGTGTTGAATTTTCTTGACTATTCCCTACCCCAGGGCATTTTTAAGGGCAGGTGTCATTTAGAGCCCTGCAGTCCTTGTGACTATTAAGCAACCATTAGCACTGGGTTTAATGCTGCTGTTGTGGGAAACAGCCACAAGGCGGCAGCATTATTACGTTCTCATCTCTTGTTACTAGGGCAACAGAATCTTCCTGGAGGTAGTGTTCCGTGGTTGTAAATTAGAGTGGAATGTGCTGGGACGAACCCCCAGAAGTTTATGTCTCCTTACTTATGTTTGTTTTTTAAATTTAATTCTATTTCTTTTTGGAGTAAATTTGATTAGAGTTTTTTGATTGTCTGGCTGTACAGAATCTGCTCAATGATTCCTACATATGTCTGTTCATCTTCGGATTCTGTTACCATGTATGTGAATACAGAATGTATATTTTAAAGGTATTGGTGATTATATAATTCATATAGTTTATCTGTTATATGTTTATATGCATGTAACATACATTAGTATATTTATGTTAATCCCATAGTCCTAATTTACCCATCCTCCCCCCTTTCATTTTGGCTAACCATTAGTTTATTTCATAAGTCTGTGAGTGTCTTTTTCTGTGGAAATATGTTCATTGGTAGCAATCTTAGGATAACATGTATAAATGATATCATAGGATATTTGTCATACCCTTTTGACTTACTTAACCTTATATTATTATTTCTAGGCTCTACTGTAGTCCTGAAAACGGCATTGTTCATTTTTTTCCCGAGGCTACTATTCCATTCTGTCCATATACCACTTCTTCTCTGTCCATTCATCTGTTTATGGACCTTTTTTTGCTTCCATGTCTTGGCTATTTCAGTATTGCTGCAGTGCACATTTGACTGCCTGTGTCTTTCCGATTCTGGTGGTCTTAGGTTATAAGCCCGAGAGGTGCCCTGCCGCATCATATGGTAGCTCAATTTCTACCTTTTCAAGCGGCTCCATTCAGTTTGCGTTAGTGCTGTTACCACTTTACATCCCAGCAGCAGATAGAAGGTACACATTTCTCTAAAACACCTTCAGCATTTATAGTTTGTAGACTTTTGCTGATGGCCATTTGACTGTTGTGAGCTGAAACCTTTATGGAGGTTGGATACGCATGTGGCGAATAATTCCTTATACTGATCTTTAGGCATATCCTTTTTCTTCTTTTCCTTTTTTTGTTAAAGTGTGAGTACAACTTCCCTCTTCATATTCACTTTTTGAAAAATTTCTCATGTGTTGAATTTTCTTGCCTATTCCCTACCCAAGGGCACTTTTTGAGGGCAGGTGTCATTTAGACCCCTGCAGTCGTTGTGACTATTAAGCAACCATTAGCACTGGGTTTAAAGCTGCTGTTGTGGGAAACAGCCACAAGGCGGCAGCATTATTACGTTCTCAACTCTTGTTACTAGGGCAACAGAATCTTCCTGGAGGTAGTGTTCTGAGGTTGTAAATTAGAGTGGAATGTGCTGGGACAAGCCCCCAGAAGTTTATGTCTCCTTACTTATGTTTGTTTTTTAAATTTCATTTCTATTTCTTATCAGCGTAAATTTGATTAGAGTGTTTTGATTGCCTGGCTGTACAGGATCTGCTCAATGATTCATACATATGTCTGTTCATCTTCGGGTCCTGTTACCATGTATGTGATTACAAAATGTATATTTTAAAGGTATTGGTGATTATATAATTCATACAGTTTATCTGTTATATGTTGTTATACACTTAACATACATTAGTATATGTATGTTAACCCCATAGTCCTAATTTACCCATCCTCCCACCTTTCATTTTGCTAACCATTAGTTTATTTCATAAGTCTGTGAGTGTCTTTTTCTGTGGAAATATGTTCATTGGTAGCAATCTTAGGATAACATGTATAAATATTATCATAGGATATTTGTCGTACCCTTTTGAGTTACTTAACCTTATATGATTATTTCTAGGCTCAACTGTAGTCCTGAAAACGGCGTTGTTCATTTTTTTCCCCAGGCTACTATTCTATTTGGTACGTATACTACTTCTTCTTTGTCCATTCATCTGTTTATGAACCTTTTTTCTGCTTCCATGTCTTGGCTATTTCAATATTGCTGCAGTGCTCATTTGCCTGCCTGTGTCTTTCCGATTCAGGTGGTCTTAGGTTATAGGCCCAAAGGGTGACCTGCTGCATCATATGGTAGCTCAATTTTTACCTTTTCAAGAAGCTCCATTCAGTTTGCGTTAGTGCTGTTACCACTTTACATCCCACCAGCAGCTAGAAGGTACACAGTTCTCTAAAACCCCTTCAGCATTTATAGTTTATAGACATTTTGCTGATGGAAATGACTGGTGTGAGCTGAAACCTTTTTGAATTTGAATTTGCATGTGTCTAATAATTCCTTATACTGAGCTTTAGGCATGTCCTTTTTTTTCTTTTCCTTTTTTTTAAAGAGTGAGTACAACTTCCCTCCTCTTATTGACTTCTTGAAAAATTTCTCATGTGTTGAATTTTCTTGCCTATTCCCTACCCCAGGGCATTTTTCAGGGCAGGTGTCATTTAGAGCCCTGCAGTCCATGTGACTATTAAGCAACCATTAGCACTGGGTTTAAAGCTGCTGTTGTGGGAAAGAGCCACAAGGCGGCAGCATTATTACGTTCTCATCTCTTGTTACTAGGGCAACAGAATCTTCCTGGAGGTAGTGTTCCGAGGTTGTAAATTAGAGTGGAATGTGCTGGGACAAGCCCCCAGAAGTTTATGTCTACTTACTTAGGTTTGTTTTTTAAATTAAATTTCTATTTCTTATCGGAGTAAATTTGATTAGAGTGTTTTGATTGTCTGGCTGTACAGAAACTGCTCAATGATTCCTACATATGTCTGTTCATCTTCGGATTCTGTTACCATGTATGTTATTACAGAATGTATATTTTAAAGGTATTGGTGATTATATAATTCATACAGTTTATCTGTTATATGTTTTTATACACTTAACATACATTAGTATATGTATGTTAACCCCATAGTCCTAATTTACCCATCCTCCCACCTTTCATTTTGGCTAACAATTAGTTTATTTCATAAGTCTGTGAGTGTCTTTTTCTGTGGAAATACGTTCATTGGTAGCAATCTTAGGATAACATGTATAAATGATATCATAGGATATTTGTCATACCCTTTTGACTTACTTAACCTTATATGATTATTTCTAGGCTCAACTCTAGTCCTTAAAACGGCATTGTTCATTTTTTCCCCGAGGCTACTATTCCATTCTGTCCATATACCACTTCTTCTCTGTCCATTCATCTGTTTATGGACCTTTTTTTGCTTCCATGTCTTGGCTATTTCAGTATTGCTGCAGTGCACATTTGACTGCCTGTGTCTTTCCGATTCTGGTGGTCTTAGGTTATAAGCCCGAGAGGTGCCCTGCCGCATCATATGGTAGCTCAATTTCTACCTTTTCAAGCGGCTCCATTCAGTTTGCGTTAGTGCTGTTACCACTTTACATCCCAGCAGCAGATAGAAGGTACACATTTCTCTAAAACACCTTCAGCATTTATAGTTTGTAGACTTTTGCTGATGGCCATTTGACTGTTGTGAGCTGAAACCTTTATGGAGGTTGGATACGCATGTGGCGAATAATTCCTTATACTGATCTTTAGGCATATCCTTTTTCTTCTTTTCCTTTTTTTGTTAAAGTGTGAGTACAACTTCCCTCTTCATATTCACTTTTTGAAAAATTTCTCATGTGTTGAATTTTCTTGCCTATTCCCTACCCAAGGGCACTTTTTGAGGGCAGGTGTCATTTAGACCCCTGCAGTCGTTGTGACTATTAAGCAACCATTAGCACTGGGTTTAAAGCTGCTGTTGTGGGAAACAGCCACAAGGCGGCAGCATTATTACGTTCTCAACTCTTGTTACTAGGGCAACAGAATCTTCCTGGAGGTAGTGTTCTGAGGTTGTAAATTAGAGTGGAATGTGCTGGGACAAGCCCCCAGAAGTTTATGTCTCCTTACTTATGTTTGTTTTTTAAATTTCATTTCTATTTCTTATCAGCGTAAATTTGATTAGAGTGTTTTGATTGCCTGGCTGTACAGGATCTGCTCAATGATTCATACATATGTCTGTTCATCTTCGGGTCCTGTTACCATGTATGTGATTACAAAATGTATATTTTAAAGGTATTGGTGATTATATAATTCATACAGTTTATCTGTTATATGTTGTTATACACTTAACATACATTAGTATATGTATGTTAACCCCATAGTCCTAATTTACCCATCCTCCCCCCTTTCATTTTGGCTAACCATTAGTTTATTTCATAAGTCTGTGAGTGTCTTTTTCTGTGGAAATATGTTCATTGGTAGCAATCTTAGGATAACACGTATAAATGATATCATAGGATATTTGTCGTACCCTTTTGACTTACTTAACCTTATATTATTATTTCTAGGCTCTACTGTAGTCCTGAAAACGGCATTGTTCATTTTTTTCCCGAGGCTACTATTCCATTCTGTCCATATACCACTTCTTCTCTGTCCATTCATCTGTTTATGGACATTTTTTTTGCTTCCATGTCTTTGCTATTTCCATATTGCTGCAGTGCACATTTGACTGCCTGTGTCTTTCCGATTCTGGTAGTCTTAGGTTATAAGCCCAAGAGGTGCCCTGCCGCATCATATGGTAGCTCAATTTTTACCTTTTCAAGCAGCTCCATTCAGTTTGCGTTAGTGCTGTTACCACTTTACATCCCACCAGCAGCTAGAAAGTACACAGTTCTCTAAAACCCCTTCAGCATTTATAGTTTATAGACATTTTGCTGATGGAAATGACTGGTGTGAGCTGAAACCTTTTTGAATTTGATTTTGCATGTGTCTAATAATTCCTTATACTGAGATTTAGGCATGTCCTTTTTTTTCTTTTCCTTTTTTTTTAAAGAGTGAGTACAACTTCCCTCCTCTTATTGACTTCTTGAAAAATTTCTCATGTGTTGAATTTTCTTGACTATTCCCTACCCCAGGGCATTTTTAAGGGCAGGTGTCATTTAGAGCCCTGCAGTCCTTGTGACTATTAAGCAACCATTAGCACTGGGTTTAAAGCTGCTGTTGTGGGAAACAGCCACAAGGCGGCAGCATTATTACGTTCTCATCTCTTGTTACTAGGGCAACAGAATCTTCCTGGAGGTAGTGTTCCGTGGTTGTAAATTAGAGTGGAATGTGCTGGGACGAGCCCCCAGAAGTTTATGTCTCCTTACTTATGTTTGTTTTTTAAATTTAATTCTATTTCTTTTTGGAGTAAATTTGATTAGAGTTTTTTGATTGTCTGGCTGTACAGAATCTGCTCAATGATTCCTACATATGTCTGTTCATCTTCGGATTCTGTTACCATGTATGTGAATACAGAATGTATATTTTAAAGGTATTGGTGATTATATAATTCATATAGTTTATCTGTTATATGTTTATATGCATGTAACATACATTAGTATATTTATGTTAATCCCATAGTCCTAATTTACCCATCCTCCCCCCTTTCATTTTGGCTAACCATTAGTTTATTTCATAAGTCTGTGAGTGTCTTTTTCTGTGGAAATATGTTCATTGGTAGCAATCTTAGGATAACATGTATAAATGATATCATAGGATATTTGTCATACCCTTTTGACTTACTTAACCTTATATTATTATTTCTAGGCTCTACTGTAGTCCTGAAAACGGCATTGTTCATTTTTTTCCCGAGGCTACTATTCCATTCTGTCCATATACCACTTCTTCTCTGTCCATTCATCTGTTTATGGACCTTTTTTTGCTTCCATGTCTTGGCTATTTCAGTATTGCTGCAGTGCACATTTGACTGCCTGTGTCTTTCCGATTCTGGTGGTCTTAGGTTATAAGCCCGAGAGGTGCCCTGCCGCATCATATGGTAGCTCAATTTCTACCTTTTCAAGCGGCTCCATTCAGTTTGCGTTAGTGCTGTTACCACTTTACATCCCAGCAGCAGATAGAAGGTACACATTTCTCTAAAACACCTTCAGCATTTATAGTTTGTAGACTTTTGCTGATGGCCATTTGACTGTTGTGAGCTGAAACCTTTATGGAGGTTGGATACGCATGTGGCGAATAATTCCTTATACTGATCTTTAGGCATATCCTTTTTCTTCTTTTCCTTTTTTTGTTAAAGTGTGAGTACAACTTCCCTCTTCATATTCACTTTTTGAAAAATTTCTCATGTGTTGAATTTTCTTGCCTATTCCCTACCCAAGGGCACTTTTTGAGGGCAGGTGTCATTTAGACCCCTGCAGTCGTTGTGACTATTAAGCAACCATTAGCACTGGGTTTAAAGCTGCTGTTGTGGGAAACAGCCACAAGGCGGCAGCATTATTACGTTCTCAACTCTTGTTACTAGGGCAACAGAATCTTCCTGGAGGTAGTGTTCTGAGGTTGTAAATTAGAGTGGAATGTGCTGGGACAAGCCCCCAGAAGTTTATGTCTCCTTACTTATGTTTGTTTTTTAAATTTCATTTCTATTTCTTATCAGCGTAAATTTGATTAGAGTGTTTTGATTGCCTGGCTGTACAGGATCTGCTCAATGATTCATACATATGTCTGTTCATCTTCGGGTCCTGTTACCATGTATGTGATTACAAAATGTATATTTTAAAGGTATTGGTGATTATATAATTCATACAGTTTATCTGTTATATGTTGTTATACACTTAACATACATTAGTATATGTATGTTAACCCCATAGTCCTAATTTACCCATCCTCCCACCTTTCATTTTGCTAACCATTAGTTTATTTCATAAGTCTGTGAGTGTCTTTTTCTGTGGAAATATGTTCATTGGTAGCAATCTTAGGATAACATGTATAAATATTATCATAGGATATTTGTCGTACCCTTTTGAGTTACTTAACCTTATATGATTATTTCTAGGCTCAACTGTAGTCCTGAAAACGGCGTTGTTCATTTTTTTCCCCAGGCTACTATTCTATTTGGTACGTATACTACTTCTTCTTTGTCCATTCATCTGTTTATGAACCTTTTTTCTGCTTCCATGTCTTGGCTATTTCAATATTGCTGCAGTGCTCATTTGCCTGCCTGTGTCTTTCCGATTCAGGTGGTCTTAGGTTATAGGCCCAAAGGGTGACCTGCTGCATCATATGGTAGCTCAATTTTTACCTTTTCAAGAAGCTCCATTCAGTTTGCGTTAGTGCTGTTACCACTTTACATCCCACCAGCAGCTAGAAGGTACACAGTTCTCTAAAACCCCTTCAGCATTTATAGTTTATAGACATTTTGCTGATGGAAATGACTGGTGTGAGCTGAAACCTTTTTGAATTTGAATTTGCATGTGTCTAATAATTCCTTATACTGAGCTTTAGGCATGTCCTTTTTTTTCTTTTCCTTTTTTTTAAAGAGTGAGTACAACTTCCCTCCTCTTATTGACTTCTTGAAAAATTTCTCATGTGTTGAATTTTCTTGCCTATTCCCTACCCCAGGGCATTTTTCAGGGCAGGTGTCATTTAGAGCCCTGCAGTCCATGTGACTATTAAGCAACCATTAGCACTGGGTTTAAAGCTGCTGTTGTGGGAAAGAGCCACAAGGCGGCAGCATTATTACGTTCTCATCTCTTGTTACTAGGGCAACAGAATCTTCCTGGAGGTAGTGTTCCGAGGTTGTAAATTAGAGTGGAATGTGCTGGGACAAGCCCCCAGAAGTTTATGTCTACTTACTTAGGTTTGTTTTTTAAATTAAATTTCTATTTCTTATCGGAGTAAATTTGATTAGAGTGTTTTGATTGTCTGGCTGTACAGAAACTGCTCAATGATTCCTACATATGTCTGTTCATCTTCGGATTCTGTTACCATGTATGTTATTACAGAATGTATATTTTAAAGGTATTGGTGATTATATAATTCATACAGTTTATCTGTTATATGTTTTTATACACTTAACATACATTAGTATATGTATGTTAACCCCATAGTCCTAATTTACCCATCCTCCCACCTTTCATTTTGGCTAACAATTAGTTTATTTCATAAGTCTGTGAGTGTCTTTTTCTGTGGAAATACGTTCATTGGTAGCAATCTTAGGATAACATGTATAAATGATATCATAGGATATTTGTCATACCCTTTTGACTTACTTAACCTTATATGATTATTTCTAGGCTCAACTCTAGTCCTTAAAACGGCATTGTTCATTTTTTCCCCGAGGCTACTATTGCATTCTGTCCATATACCACTTCTTCTCTGTCCATTCATCTGTTTATGGACCTTTTTTTGCTTCCATGTCTTTGCTATTTCCATATTGCTGCAGTGCACATTTGACTGCCTGTGTCTTTCCGATTCTGGTAGTCTTAGGTTATAAGCCGAAGAGGTGCCCTGCCGCATCATATGGTAGCTCAATTTTTACCTTTTCAAGCAGCTCCATTCAGTTTGCGTTAGTGCTGTTACCACTTTACATCCCAGCAGCAGATAGAAGGTATACAGTTCTCTAAAACCCCTACAGCATTTATAGTTTGTAGACTTTTTGCTGATGGCCATTTGACTGGTGTGAGCTGAAACCTTTTTGGAGGTTGGATACGCATGTGGCGAATAATTCCTTATACTGATCTTTAGGCATATCCTTTTTCTTCTTTTCCTTTTTTTGTTAAAGTGTGAGTACAACTTCCCTCTTCATATTCACTTTTTGAAAAATTTCTCATGTGTTGAATTTTCTTGCCTATTCCCTACCCAAGGGCACTTTTTGAGGGCAGGTGTCATTTAGACCCCTGCAGTCGTTGTGACTATTAAGCAACCATTAGCACTGGGTTTAAAGCTGCTGTTGTGGGAAACAGCCACAAGGCGGCAGCATTATTACGTTCTCAACTCTTGTTACTAGGGCAACAGAATCTTCCTGGAGGTAGTGTTCTGAGGTTGTAAATTAGAGTGGAATGTGCTGGGACAAGCCCCCAGAAGTTTATGTCTCCTTACTTATGTTTGTTTTTTAAATTTCATTTCTATTTCTTATCAGCGTAAATTTGATTAGAGTGTTTTGATTGCCTGGCTGTACAGGATCTGCTCAATGATTCAACATATGTCTGTTCATCTTCGGGTCCTGTTACCATGTATGTGATTACAAAATGTATATTTTAAAGGTATTGGTGATTATATAATTCATACAGTTTATCTGTTATATGTTGTTATACACTTAACATACATTAGTATATGTATGTTAACCCCATAGTCCTAATTTACCCATCCTCCCACCTTTCATTTTGCTAACCATTAGTTTATTTCATAAGTCTGTGAGTGTCTTTTTCTGTGGAAATATGTTCATTGGTAGCAATCTTAGGATAACATGTATAAATATTATCATAGGATATTTGTCGTACCCTTTTGAGTTACTTAACCTTATATGATTATTTCTAGGCTCAACTGTAGTCCTGAAAACGGCGTTGTTCATTTTTTTCCCCAGGCTACTATTCTATTTGGTACGTATACTACTTCTTCTTTGTCCATTCATCTGTTTATGAACCTTTTTTCTGCTTCCATGTCTTGGCTATTTCAATATTGCTGCAGTGCTCATTTGCCTGCCTGTGTCTTTCCGATTCAGGTGGTCTTAGGTTATAGGCCCAAAGGGTGACCTGCTGCATCATATGGTAGCTCAATTTTTACCTTTTCAAGAAGCTCCATTCAGTTTGCGTTAGTGCTGTTACCACTTTACATCCCACCAGCAGCTAGAAGGTACACAGTTCTCTAAAACCCCTTCAGCATTTATAGTTTATAGACATTTTGCTGATGGAAATGACTGGTGTGAGCTGAAACCTTTTTGAATTTGAATTTGCATGTGTCTAATAATTCCTTATACTGAGCTTTAGGCATGTCCTTTTTTTTCTTTTCCTTTTTTTTAAAGAGTGAGTACAACTTCCCTCCTCTTATTGACTTCTTGAAAAATTTCTCATGTGTTGAATTTTCTTGCCTATTCCCTACCCCAGGGCATTTTTCAGGGCAGGTGTCATTTAGAGCCCTGCAGTCCATGTGACTATTAAGCAACCATTAGCACTGGGTTTAAAACTGCTGTTGTGGGAAAGAGCCACAAGGCGGCAGCATTATTACGTTCTCATCTCTTGTTACTAGGGCAACAGAATCTTCCTGGAGGTAGTGTTCCGAGGTTGTAAATTAGAGTGGAATGTGCTGGGACAAGCCCCCAGAAGTTTATGTCTACTTACTTAGGTTTGTTTTTTAAATTAAATTTCTATTTCTTATCGGAGTAAATTTGATTAGAGTGTTTTGATTGTCTGGCTGTACAGAAACTGCTCAATGATTCCTACATATGTCTGTTCATCTTCGGATTCTGTTACCATGTATGTTATTACAGAATGTATATTTTAAAGGTATTGGTGATTATATAATTCATACAGTTTATCTGTTATATGTTTTTATACACTTAACATACATTAGTATATGTATGTTAACCCCATAGTCCTAATTTACCCATCCTCCCACCTTTCATTTTGGCTAACAATTAGTTTATTTCATAAGTCTGTGAGTGTCTTTTTCTGTGGAAATACGTTCATTGGTAGCAATCTTAGGATAACATGTATAAATGATATCATAGGATATTTGTCATACCCTTTTGACTTACTTAACCTTATATGATTATTTCTAGGCTCAACTCTAGTCCTTAAAACGGCATTGTTCATTTTTTCCCCGAGGCTACTATTGCATTCTGTCCATATACCACTTCTTCTCTGTCCATTCATCTGTTTATGGACCTTTTTTTGCTTCCATGTCTTGGCTATTTCAGTATTGCTGCAGTGCACATTTGACTGCCTGTGTCTTTCCGATTCTGGTGGTCTTAGGTTATAAGCCCGAGAGGTGCCCTGCCGCATCATATGGTAGCTCAATTTCTACCTTTTCAAGCGGCTCCATTCAGTTTGCGTTAGTGCTGTTACCACTTTACATCCCAGCAGCAGATAGAAGGTACACATTTC
Source organism: Balaenoptera borealis (assembly GCF_965194805.1). Taxonomy (NCBI): domain Eukaryota; kingdom Metazoa; phylum Chordata; class Mammalia; order Artiodactyla; family Balaenopteridae; genus Balaenoptera; species Balaenoptera borealis. The sequence goes on along the minus strand of NW_028123917.1, from coordinate 700,144 downwards.
TCTAAAACACCTTCAGCATTTATAGTTTGTAGACTTTTGCTGATGGCCATTTGACTGTTGTGAGCTGAAACCTTTATGGAGGTTGGATACGCATGTGGCGAATAATTCCTTATACTGATCTTTAGGCATATCCTTTTTCTTCTTTTCCTTTTTTTGTTAAAGTGTGAGTACAACTTCCCTCTTCATATTCACTTTTTGAAAAATTTCTCATGTGTTGAATTTTCTTGCCTATTCCCTACCCAAGGGCACTTTTTGAGGGCAGGTGTCATTTAGACCCCTGCAGTCGTTGTGACTATTAAGCAACCATTAGCACTGGGTTTAAAGCTGCTGTTGTGGGAAACAGCCACAAGGCGGCAGCATTATTACGTTCTCAACTCTTGTTACTAGGGCAACAGAATCTTCCTGGAGGTAGTGTTCTGAGGTTGTAAATTAGAGTGGAATGTGCTGGGACAAGCCCCCAGAAGTTTATGTCTCCTTACTTATGTTTGTTTTTTAAATTTCATTTCTATTTCTTATCAGCGTAAATTTGATTAGAGTGTTTTGATTGCCTGGCTGTACAGGATCTGCTCAATGATTCATACATATGTCTGTTCATCTTCGGGTCCTGTTACCATGTATGTGATTACAAAATGTATATTTTAAAGGTATTGGTGATTATATAATTCATACAGTTTATCTGTTATATGTTGTTATACACTTAACATACATTAGTATATGTATGTTAACCCCATAGTCCTAATTTACCCATCCTCCCACCTTTCATTTTGCTAACCATTAGTTTATTTCATAAGTCTGTGAGTGTCTTTTTCTGTGGAAATATGTTCATTGGTAGCAATCTTAGGATAACATGTATAAATATTATCATAGGATATTTGTCGTACCCTTTTGAGTTACTTAACCTTATATGATTATTTCTAGGCTCAACTGTAGTCCTGAAAACGGCATTGTTCATTTTTTTCCCCAGGCTACTATTCTATTTGGTACGTATACTACTTCTTCTTTGTCCATTCATCTGTTTATGAACCTTTTTTCTGCTTCCATGTCTTGGCTATTTCAATATTGCTGCAGTGCTCATTTGCCTGCCTGTGTCTTTCCGATTCAGGTGGTCTTAGGTTATAGGCCCAAAAGGTGACCTGCCGCATCATATGGTAGCTCAATTTTTACCTTTTCAAGAAACTCCATTCAGTTTGCGTTAGTGCTGTTACCACTTTACATCCCACCAGCAACTAGAAGGTACACAGTTCTCTAAAACCCCTTCAGCATTTATAGTTTGTAGACATTTTGCTGATGGAAACGACTGGTGTGAGCTGAAACCTTTTTGAATTTGAATTTGCATGTGTCTAATAATTCATTCTACTGAGCTTTAGGCATGTCCTTTTTTTTCTTTTCCTTTCTTTTTAAAGAGTGAGTACAACTTCCCTCCTCTTATTGACTTCTTGAAAAATTTCTCATGTGTTGAATATTCTTGCCTATTCCCTACCCCAGGGCATTTTTCAGGGCAGGTGTCATTTAGAGCCCTGCAGTCCATGTGACTATTAAGCAACCATTAGCACTGGGTTTAAAGCTGCTGTTGTGGGAAAGAGCCACAAGGCGGCAGCATTATTACGTTCTCATCTCTTGTTACTAGGGCAACAGAATCTTCCTGGTGGTAGTGTTCCGAGGTTGTAAATTAGAGTGGAATGTGCTGGGACAAGCCCCCAGAAGTTTATGTCTCCTTACTTAGGTTTGTTTTTTAAATTAAATTTCTATTTCTTATCGGAGTAAATTTGATTAGAGTGTTTTGATTGTCTGGCTGTACAGAAACTGCTCAATGATTCCTACATATGTCTGTTCATCTTCGGATTCTGTTACCATGTATGTTATTACAGAATGTATATTTTAAAGGTATTGGTGATTATATAATTCATACAGTTTATCTGTTATATGTTTTTATACACTTAACATACATTAGTATATGTATGTTAACCCCATAGTCCTAATTTACCCATCCTCCCACCTTTCATTTTGGCTAACAATTAGTTTATTTTATAAGTCTGTGAGTGTCTTTTTCTGTGGAAATATGTTCATTGGTAGCAATCTTAGGATAACATGTATAAATGATATCATAGGATATTTGTCATACCCTTTTGACTTACTTAACCTTATATGATTATTTCTAGGCTCAACTCTAGTCCTTAAAACGGCATTGTTCATTTTTTCCCCGAGGCTACTATTGCATTCTGTCCATATACCACTTCTTCTCTGTCCATTCATCTGTTTATAGACATTTTTTTTGCTTCCATGTCTTTGCTATTTCCATATTGCTGCAGTGCACATTTGACTGCCTGTGTCTTTCCGATTCTGGTAGTCTTAGGTTATAAGCCCAAGAGGTGCCCTGCCGCATCATATGGTAGCTCAATTTTTACCTTTTCAAGCAGCTCCATTCAGTTTGCGTTAGTGCTGTTACCACTTTACATCCCAGCAGCAGATAGAAGGTATACGTTTCTCTAGAACCCCTTCAGCATTTATAGTTTGTAGACTTTTTGCTGATGGCCATTTGACTGGTGTGAGCTGAAACCTTTTTGGAGGTTGGATACGCATGTGGCGAATAATTCCTTATACTGATCTTTAGGCATATCCTTTTTCTTCTTTTCCTTTTTTTGTTAAAGTGTGAGTACAACTTCCCTCTTCATATTCACTTTTTGAAAAATTTCTCATGTGTTGAATTTTCTTGCCTATTCCCTACCCCAGGGCATTTTTTGAGGGCAGGTGTCATTTAGACCCCTGCAGTCGTTTTGACTATTAAGCAACCATTAGCACTGGGTTTAAAGCTGCTGTTGTGGGAAACAGCCACAAGGCGGCAGCATTATTACGTTCTCAACTCTTGTTACTATGGCAACAGAGTCTTCCTGGAGGTAGTGTTCCGAGGTTGTAAATTAGAGTGGAATGTGCTGGGACAAGCCTCCAGAAGTTTATGTCTCCTTACTTATGTTTGTTTTTTAAATTTAATTTCTATTTCTTATCGGAGTAAATTTGATTAGAGTCTTTTGATTGTCTGGCTGTACAGAATCTGCTCAATGATTCCTACATATGTCTGTTCATCTTCGGATTCTGTTACCATGTATGTGAATACAGAATGTATATTTTAAAGGTATTGGTGATTATATAATTCATATAGTTTATCTGTTATATGTTTATATGCATGTAACATACATTAGTATATTTATGTTAATCCCATAGTCCTAATTTACCCATCCTCCCCCCTTTCATTTTGGCTAAGCATTAGTTTATTTCATAAGTCTGTGAGTGTCTTTTTCTGTGGAAATATGTTCATTGGTAGCAATCTTAGGGTAACATGTATAAATGATATCATAGGATATTTGTCATACCCTTTTGACTTACTTAACCTTATATTATTATTTCTAGGCTCTACTGTAGTCCTGAAAACGGCATTGTTCATTTTTTTCCCGAGGCTACTATTCCATTCTGTCCATATACCACTTCTTCTCTGTCCATTCATCTGTTTATGGACCTTTTTTTGCTTCCATGTCTTGGCTATTTCAGTATTGCTGCAGTGCACATTTGACTGCCTGTGTCTTTCCGATTCTGGTGGTCTTAGGTTATAAGCCCGAGAGGTGCCCTGCCGCATCATATGGTAGCTCAATTTCTACCTTTTCAAGCGGCTCCATTCAGTTTGCGTTAGTGCTGTTACCACTTTACATCCCAGCGGCAGATAGAAGGTACACATTTCTCTAAAACACCTTCAGCATTTATAGTTTGTAGACTTTTGCTGATGGCCATTTGTCTGTTGTGAGCTGAAACCTTTATGGAGGTTGGATACGCATGTGGCGAATAATTCCTTATACTGATCTTTAGGCATATCCTTTTTCTTCTTTTCCTTTTTTTGTTAAAGTGTGAGTACAACTTCCCTCTTCATATTCACTTTTTGAAAAATTTCTCATGTGTTGAATTTTCTTGCCTATTCCCTACCCAAGGGCACTTTTTGAGGGCAGGTGTCATTTAGACCCCTGCAGTCGTTGTGACTATTAAGCAACCATTAGCACTGGGTTTAAAGCTGCTGTTGTGGGAAACAGCCACAAGGCGGCAGCATTATTACGTTCTCAACTCTTGTTACTAGGGCAACAGAATCTTCCTGGAGGTAGTGTTCTGAGGTTGTAAATTAGAGTGGAATGTGCTGGGACAAGCCCCCAGAAGTTTATGTCTCCTTACTTATGTTTGTTTTTTAAATTTCATTTCTATTTCTTATCAGCGTAAATTTGATTAGAGTGTTTTGATTGCCTGGCTGTACAGGATCTGCTCAATGATTCATACATATGTCTGTTCATCTTCGGGTCCTGTTACCATGTATGTGATTACAAAATGTATATTTTAAAGGTATTGGTGATTATATAATTCATACAGTTTATCTGTTATATGTTGTTATACACTTAACATACATTAGTATATGTATGTTAACCCCATAGTCCTAATTTACCCATCCTCCCACCTTTCATTTTGCTAACCATTAGTTTATTTCATAAGTCTGTGAGTGTCTTTTTCTGTGGAAATATGTTCATTGGTAGCAATCTTAGGATAACATGTATAAATATTATCATAGGATATTTGTCGTACCCTTTTGAGTTACTTAACCTTATATGATTATTTCTAGGCTCAACTGTAGTCCTGAAAACGGCGTTGTTCATTTTTTTCCCCAGGCTACTATTCTATTTGGTACGTATACTACTTCTTCTTTGTCCATTCATCTGTTTATGAACCTTTTTTCTGCTTCCATGTCTTTGCTATTTCAATATTGCTGCAGTGCTCATTTGCCTGCCCGTGTCTTTCCGATTCAGGTGGTCTTAGGTTATAGGCCCAAAGGGTGACCTGCTGCATCATATGGTAGCTCAATTTTTACCTTTTCAAGAAGCTCCATTCAGTTTGCGTTAGTGCTGTTCCCACTTTACATCCCACCAGCAGCTAGAAGGTACACAGTTCTCTAAAACCCCTTCAGCATTTATAGTTTATAGACATTTTGCTGATGGAAATGACTGGTGTGAGCTGAAACCTTTTTGAATTTGAATTTGCATGTGTCTAATAATTCCTTATACTGAGCTTTAGGCATGTCCTTTTTTTTCTTTTCCTTTTTTTTTAAAGAGTGAGTACAACTTCCCTCCTCTTATTGACTTCTTGAAAAATTTCTCATGTGTTGAATTTTCTTGACTATTCCCTACCCCAGGGCATTTTTAAGGGCAGGTGTCATTTAGAGCCCTGCAGTCCTTGTGACTATTAAGCAACCATTAGCACTGGGTTTAATGCTGCTGTTGTGGGAAACAGCCACAAGGCGGCAGCATTATTACGTTCTCATCTCTTGTTACTAGGGCAACAGAATCTTCCTGGAGGTAGTGTTCCGTGGTTGTAAATTAGAGTGGAATGTGCTGGGACGAGCCCCCAGAAGTTTATGTCTCCTTACTCATGTTTGTTTTTTAAATTTAATTCTATTTCTTTTTGGAGTAAATTTGATTAGAGTTTTTTGATTGTCTGGCTGTACAGAATCTGCTCAATGATTCCTACATATGTCTGTTCATCTTCGGATTCTGTTACCATGTATGTGAATACAGAATGTATATTTTAAAGGTATTGGTGATTATATAATTCATATAGTTTATCTGTTATATGTTTATATGCATGTAACATACATTAGTATATTTATGTTAATCCCATAGTCCTAATTTACCCATCCTCCCCCCTTTCATTTTGGCTAACCATTAGTTTATTTCATAAGTCTGTGAGTGTCTTTTTCTGTGGAAATATGTTCATTGGTAGCAATCTTAGGATAACATGTATAAATGATATCATAGGATATTTGTCATACCCTTTTGACTTACTTAACCTTATATTATTATTTCTAGGCTCTACTGTAGTCCTGAAAACGGCATTGTTCATTTTTTTCCCGAGGCTACTATTCCATTCTGTCCATATACCACTTCTTCTCTGTCCATTCATCTGTTTATGGACCTTTTTTTGCTTCCATGTCTTGGCTATTTCAGTATTGCTGCAGTGCACATTTGACTGCCTGTGTCTTTCCGATTCTGGTGGTCTTAGGTTATAAGCCCGAGAGGTGCCCTGCCGCATCATATGGTAGCTCAATTTCTACCTTTTCAAGCGGCTCCATTCAGTTTGCGTTAGTGCTGTTACCACTTTACATCCCAGCAGCAGATAGAAGGTACACATTTCTCTAAAACACCTTCAGCATTTATAGTTTGTAGACTTTTGCTGATGGCCATTTGACTGTTGTGAGCTGAAACCTTTATGGAGGTTGGATACGCATGTGGCGAATAATTCCTTATACTGATCTTTAGGCATATCCTTTTTCTTCTTTTCCTTTTTTTGTTAAAGTGTGAGTACAACTTCCCTCTTCATATTCACTTTTTGAAAAATTTCTCATGTGTTGAATTTTCTTGCCTATTCCCTACCCAAGGGCACTTTTTGAGGGCAGGTGTCATTTAGACCCCTGCAGTCGTTGTGACTATTAAGCAACCATTAGCACTGGGTTTAAAGCTGCTGTTGTGGGAAACAGCCACAAGGCGGCAGCATTATTACGTTCTCAACTCTTGTTACTAGGGCAACAGAATCTTCCTGGAGGTAGTGTTCTGAGGTTGTAAATTAGAGTGGAATGTGCTGGGACAAGCCCCCAGAAGTTTATGTCTCCTTACTTATGTTTGTTTTTTAAATTTCATTTCTATTTCTTATCAGCGTAAATTTGATTAGAGTGTTTTGATTGCCTGGCTGTACAGGATCTGCTCAATGATTCATACATATGTCTGTTCATCTTCGGGTCCTGTTACCATGTATGTGATTACAAAATGTATATTTTAAAGGTATTGGTGATTATATAATTCATACAGTTTATCTGTTATATGTTGTTATACACTTAACATACATTAGTATATGTATGTTAACCCCATAGTCCTAATTTACCCATCCTCCCACCTTTCATTTTGCTAACCATTAGTTTATTTCATAAGTCTGTGAGTGTCTTTTTCTGTGGAAATATGTTCATTGGTAGCAATCTTAGGATAACATGTATAAATATTATCATAGGATATTTGTCGTACCCTTTTGAGTTACTTAACCTTATATGATTATTTCTAGGCTCAACTGTAGTCCTGAAAACGGCGTTGTTCATTTTTTTCCCCAGGCTACTATTCTATTTGGTACGTATACTACTTCTTCTTTGTCCATTCATCTGTTTATGAACCTTTTTTCTGCTTCCATGTCTTGGCTATTTCAATATTGCTGCAGTGCTCATTTGCCTGCCTGTGTCTTTCCGAATCAGGTGGTCTTAGGTTATAGGCCCAAAGGGTGACCTGCTGCATCATATGGTAGCTCAATTTTTACCTTTTCAAGAAGCTCCATTCAGTTTGCGTTAGTGCTGTTACCACTTTACATCCCACCAGCAGCTAGAAGGTACACAGTTCTCTAAAACCCCTTCAGCATTTATAGTTTATAGACATTTTGCTGATGGAAATGACTGGTGTGAGCTGAAACCTTTTTGAATTTGAATTTGCATGTGTCTAATAATTCCTTATACTGAGCTTTAGGCATGTCCTTTTTTTTCTTTTCCTTTTTTTTAAAGAGTGAGTACAACTTCCCTCCTCTTATTGACTTCTTGAAAAATTTCTCATGTGTTGAATTTTCTTGCCTATTCCCTACCCCAGGGCATTTTTCAGGGCAGGTGTCATTTAGAGCCCTGCAGTCCATGTGACTATTAAGCAACCATTAGCACTGGGTTTAAAGCTGCTGTTGTGGGAAAGAGCCACAAGGCGGCAGCATTATTACGTTCTCATCTCTTGTTACTAGGGCAACAGAATCTTCCTGGAGGTAGTGTTCCGAGGTTGTAAATTAGAGTGGAATGTGCTGGGACAAGCCCCCAGAAGTTTATGTCTACTTACTTAGGTTTGTTTTTTAAATTAAATTTCTATTTCTTATCGGAGTAAATTTGATTAGAGTGTTTTGATTGTCTGGCTGTACAGAAACTGCTCAATGATTCCTACATATGTCTGTTCATCTTCGGATTCTGTTACCATGTATGTTATTACAGAATGTATATTTTAAAGGTATTGGTGATTATATAATTCATACAGTTTATCTGTTATATGTTTTTATACACTTAACATACATTAGTATATGTATGTTAACCCCATAGTCCTAATTTACCCATCCTCCCACCTTTCATTTTGGCTAACAATTAGTTTATTTCATAAGTCTGTGAGTGTCTTTTTCTGTGGAAATACGTTCATTGGTAGCAATCTTAGGATAACATGTATAAATGATATCATAGGATATTTGTCATACCCTTTTGACTTACTTAACCTTATATGATTATTTCTAGGCTCAACTCTAGTCCTTAAAACGGCATTGTTCATTTTTTCCCCGAGGCTACTATTCCATTCTGTCCATATACCACTTCTTCTCTGTCCATTCATCTGTTTATGGACCTTTTTTTGCTTCCATGTCTTGGCTATTTCAGTATTGCTGCAGTGCACATTTGACTGCCTGTGTCTTTCCGATTCTGGTGGTCTTAGGTTATAAGCCCGAGAGGTGCCCTGCCGCATCATATGGTAGCTCAATTTCTACCTTTTCAAGCGGCTCCATTCAGTTTGCGTTAGTGCTGTTACCACTTTACATCCCAGCAGCAGATAGAAGGTACACATTTCTCTAAAACACCTTCAGCATTTATAGTTTGTAGACTTTTGCTGATGGCCATTTGACTGTTGTGAGCTGAAACCTTTATGGAGGTTGGATACGCATGTGGCGAATAATTCCTTATACTGATCTTTAGGCATATCCTTTTTCTTCTTTTCCTTTTTTTGTTAAAGTGTGAGTACAACTTCCCTCTTCATATTCACTTTTTGAAAAATTTCTCATGTGTTGAATTTTCTTGCCTATTCCCTACCCAAGGGCACTTTTTGAGGGCAGGTGTCATTTAGACCCCTGCAGTCGTTGTGACTATTAAGCAACCATTAGCACTGGGTTTAAAGCTGCTGTTGTGGGAAACAGCCACAAGGCGGCAGCATTATTACGTTCTCAACTCTTGTTACTAGGGCAACAGAATCTTCCTGGAGGTAGTGTTCTGAGGTTGTAAATTAGAGTGGAATGTGCTGGGACAAGCCCCCAGAAGTTTATGTCTCCTTACTTATGTTTGTTTTTTAAATTTCATTTCTATTTCTTATCAGCGCAAATTTGATTAGAGTGTTTTGATTGCCTGGCTGTACAGGATCTGCTCAATGATTCATACATATGTCTGTTCATCTTCGGGTCCTGTTACCATGTATGTGATTACAAAATGTATATTTTAAAGGTATTGGTGATTATATAATTCATACAGTTTATCTGTTATATGTTGTTATACACTTAACATACATTAGTATATGTATGTTAACCCCATAGTCCTAATTTACCCATCCTCCCACCTTTCATTTTGCTAACCATTAGTTTATTTCATAAGTCTGTGAGTGTCTTTTTCTGTGGAAATATGTTCATTGGTAGCAATCTTAGGATAACATGTATAAATATTATCATAGGATATTTGTCGTACCCTTTTGAGTTACTTAACCTTATATGATTATTTCTAGGCTCAACTGTAGTCCTGAAAACGGCGTTGTTCATTTTTTTCCCCAGGCTACTATTCTATTTGGTACGTATACTACTTCTTCTTTGTCCATTCATCTGTTTATGAACCTTTTTTCTGCTTCCATGTCTTGGCTATTTCAATATTGCTGCAGTGCTCATTTGCCTGCCTGTGTCTTTCCGAATCAGGTGGTCTTAGGTTATAGGCCCAAAGGGTGACCTGCTGCATCATATGGTAGCTCAATTTTTACCTTTTCAAGAAGCTCCATTCAGTTTGCGTTAGTGCTGTTACCACTTTACATCCCACCAGCAGCTAGAAGGTACACAGTTCTCTAAAACCCCTTCAGCATTTATAGTTTATAGACATTTTGCTGATGGAAATGACTGGTGTGAGCTGAAACCTTTTTGAATTTGAATTTGCATGTGTCTAATAATTCCTTATACTGAGCTTTAGGCATGTCCTTTTTTTTCTTTTCCTTTTTTTTAAAGAGTGAGTACAACTTCCCTCCTCTTATTGACTTCTTGAAAAATTTCTCATGTGTTGAATTTTCTTGCCTATTCCCTACCCCAGGGCATTTTTCAGGGCAGGTGTCATTTAGAGCCCTGCAGTCCATGTGACTATTAAGCAACCATTAGCACTGGGTTTAAAGCTGCTGTTGTGGGAAAGAGCCACAAGGCGGCAGCATTATTACGTTCTCATCTCTTGTTACTAGGGCAACAGAATCTTCCTGGAGGTAGTGTTCCGAGGTTGTAAATTAGAGTGGAATGTGCTGGGACAAGCCCCCAGAAGTTTATGTCTACTTACTTAGGTTTGTTTTTTAAATTAAATTTCTATTTCTTATCGGAGTAAATTTGATTAGAGTGTTTTGATTGTCTGGCTGTACAGAAACTGCTCAATGATTCCTACATATGTCTGTTCATCTTCGGATTCTGTTACCATGTATGTTATTACAGAATGTATATTTTAAAGGTATTGGTGATTATATAATTCATACAGTTTATCTGTTATATGTTTTTATACACTTAACATACATTAGTATATGTATGTTAACCCCATAGTCCTAATTTACCCATCCTCCCACCTTTCATTTTGGCTAACAATTAGTTTATTTCATAAGTCTGTGAGTGTCTTTTTCTGTGGAAATACGTTCATTGGTAGCAATCTTAGGATAACATGTATAAATGATATCATAGGATATTTGTCATACCCTTTTGACTTACTTAACCTTATATGATTATTTCTAGGCTCAACTCTAGTCCTTAAAACGGCATTGTTCATTTTTTCCCCGAGGCTACTATTCCATTCTGTCCATATACCACTTCTTCTCTGTCCATTCATCTGTTTATGGACCTTTTTTTGCTTCCATGTCTTGGCTATTTCAGTATTGCTGCAGTGCACATTTGACTGCCTGTGTCTTTCCGATTCTGGTGGTCTTAGGTTATAAGCCCGAGAGGTGCCCTGCCGCATCATATGGTAGCTCAATTTCTACCTTTTCAAGCGGCTCCATTCAGTTTGCGTTAGTGCTGTTACCACTTTACATCCCAGCAGCAGATAGAAGGTACACATTTCTCTAAAACACCTTCAGCATTTATAGTTTGTAGACTTTTGCTGATGGCCATTTGACTGTTGTGAGCTGAAACCTTTATGGAGGTTGGATACGCATGTGGCGAATAATTCCTTATACTGATCTTTAGGCATATCCTTTTTCTTCTTTTCCTTTTTTTGTTAAAGTGTGAGTACAACTTCCCTCTTCATATTCACTTTTTGAAAAATTTCTCATGTGTTGAATTTTCTTGCCTATTCCCTACCCAAGGGCACTTTTTGAGGGCAGGTGTCATTTAGACCCCTGCAGTCGTTGTGACTATTAAGCAACCATTAGCACTGGGTTTAAAGCTGCTGTTGTGGGAAACAGCCACAAGGCGGCAGCATTATTACGTTCTCAACTCTTGTTACTAGGGCAACAGAATCTTCCTGGAGGTAGTGTTCTGAGGTTGTAAATTAGAGTGGAATGTGCTGGGACAAGCCCCCAGAAGTTTATGTCTCCTTACTTATGTTTGTTTTTTAAATTTCATTTCTATTTCTTATCAGCGCAAATTTGATTAGAGTGTTTTGATTGCCTGGCTGTACAGGATCTGCTCAATGATTCATACATATGTCTGTTCATCTTCGGGTCCTGTTACCATGTATGTGATTACAAAATGTATATTTTAAAGGTATTGGTGATTATATAATTCATACAGTTTATCTGTTATATGTTGTTATACACTTAACATACATTAGTATATGTATGTTAACCCCATAGTCCTAATTTACCCATCCTCCCACCTTTCATTTTGCTAACCATTAGTTTATTTCATAAGTCTGTGAGTGTCTTTTTCTGTGGAAATATGTTCATTGGTAGCAATCTTAGGATAACATGTATAAATATTATCATAGGATATTTGTCGTACCCTTTTGAGTTACTTAACCTTATATGATTATTTCTAGGCTCAACTGTAGTCCTGAAAACGGCGTTGTTCATTTTTTTCCCCAGGCTACTATTCTATTTGGTACGTATACTACTTCTTCTTTGTCCATTCATCTGTTTATGAACCTTTTTTCTGCTTCCATGTCTTGGCTATTTCAATATTGCTGCAGTGCTCATTTGCCTGCCTGTGTCTTTCCGAATCAGGTGGTCTTAGGTTATAGGCCCAAAGGGTGACCTGCTGCATCATATGGTAGCTCAATTTTTACCTTTTCAAGAAGCTCCATTCAGTTTGCGTTAGTGCTGTTACCACTTTACATCCCACCAGCAGCTAGAAGGTACACAGTTCTCTAAAACCCCTTCAGCATTTATAGTTTATAGACATTTTGCTGATGGAAATGACTGGTGTGAGCTGAAACCTTTTTGAATTTGAATTTGCATGTGTCTAATAATTCCTTATACTGAGCTTTAGGCATGTCCTTTTTTTTCTTTTCCTTTTTTTTAAAGAGTGAGTACAACTTCCCTCCTCTTATTGACTTCTTGAAAAATTTCTCATGTGTTGAATTTTCTTGCCTATTCCCTACCCCAGGGCATTTTTCAGGGCAGGTGTCATTTAGAGCCCTGCAGTCCATGTGACTATTAAGCAACCATTAGCACTGGGTTTAAAGCTGCTGTTGTGGGAAAGAGCCACAAGGCGGCAGCATTATTACGTTCTCATCTCTTGTTACTAGGGCAACAGAATCTTCCTGGAGGTAGTGTTCCGAGGTTGTAAATTAGAGTGGAATGTGCTGGGACAAGCCCCCAGAAGTTTATGTCTACTTACTTAGGTTTGTTTTTTAAATTAAATTTCTATTTCTTATCGGAGTAAATTTGATTAGAGTGTTTTGATTGTCTGGCTGTACAGAAACTGCTCAATGATTCCTACATATGTCTGTTCATCTTCGGATTCTGTTACCATGTATGTTATTACAGAATGTATATTTTAAAGGTATTGGTGATTATATAATTCATACAGTTTATCTGTTATATGTTTTTATACACTTAACATACATTAGTATATGTATGTTAACCCCATAGTCCTAATTTACCCATCCTCCCACCTTTCATTTTGGCTAACAATTAGTTTATTTCATAAGTCTGTGAGTGTCTTTTTCTGTGGAAATACGTTCATTGGTAGCAATCTTAGGATAACATGTATAAATGATATCATAGGATATTTGTCATACCCTTTTGACTTACTTAACCTTATATGATTATTTCTAGGCTCAACTCTAGTCCTTAAAACGGCATTGTTCATTTTTTCCCCGAGGCTACTATTCCATTCTGTCCATATACCACTTCTTCTCTGTCCATTCATCTGTTTATGGACCTTTTTTTGCTTCCATGTCTTGGCTATTTCAGTATTGCTGCAGTGCACATTTGACTGCCTGTGTCTTTCCGATTCTGGTGGTCTTAGGTTATAAGCCCGAGAGGTGCCCTGCCGCATCATATGGTAGCTCAATTTCTACCTTTTCAAGCGGCTCCATTCAGTTTGCGTTAGTGCTGTTACCACTTTACATCCCAGCAGCAGATAGAAGGTACACATTTCTCTAAAACACCTTCAGCATTTATAGTTTGTAGACTTTTGCTGATGGCCATTTGACTGTTGTGAGCTGAAACCTTTATGGAGGTTGGATACGCATGTGGCGAATAATTCCTTATACTGATCTTTAGGCATATCCTTTTTCTTCTTTTCCTTTTTTTGTTAAAGTGTGAGTACAACTTCCCTCTTCATATTCACTTTTTGAAAAATTTCTCATGTGTTGAATTTTCTTGCCTATTCCCTACCCAAGGGCACTTTTTGAGGGCAGGTGTCATTTAGACCCCTGCAGTCGTTGTGACTATTAAGCAACCATTAGCACTGGGTTTAAAGCTGCTGTTGTGGGAAACAGCCACAAGGCGGCAGCATTATTACGTTCTCAACTCTTGTTACTAGGGCAACAGAATCTTCCTGGAGGTAGTGTTCTGAGGTTGTAAATTAGAGTGGAATGTGCTGGGACAAGCCCCCAGAAGTTTATGTCTCCTTACTTATGTTTGTTTTTTAAATTTCATTTCTATTTCTTATCAGCGTAAATTTGATTAGAGTGTTTTGATTGCCTGGCTGTACAGGATCTGCTCAATGATTCATACATATGTCTGTTCATCTTCGGGTCCTGTTACCATGTATGTGATTACAAAATGTATATTTTAAAGGTATTGGTGATTATATAATTCATACAGTTTATCTGTTATATGTTGTTATACACTTAACATACATTAGTATATGTATGTTAACCCCATAGTCCTAATTTACCCATCCTCCCACCTTTCATTTTGCTAACCATTAGTTTATTTCATAAGTCTGTGAGTGTCTTTTTCTGTGGAAATATGTTCATTGGTAGCAATCTTAGGATAACATGTATAAATATTATCATAGGATATTTGTCGTACCCTTTTGAGTTACTTAACCTTATATGATTATTTCTAGGCTCAACTGTAGTCCTGAAAACGGCGTTGTTCATTTTTTTCCCCAGGCTACTATTCTATTTGGTACGTATACTACTTCTTCTTTGTCCATTCATCTGTTTATGAACCTTTTTTCTGCTTCCATGTCTTGGCTATTTCAATATTGCTGCAGTGCTCATTTGCCTGCCTGTGTCTTTCCGATTCAGGTGGTCTTAGGTTATAGGCCCAAAGGGTGACCTGCTGCATCATATGGTAGCTCAATTTTTACCTTTTCAAGAAGCTCCATTCAGTTTGCGTTAGTGCTGTTACCACTTTACATCCCACCAGCAGCTAGAAGGTACACAGTTCTCTAAAACCCCTTCAGCATTTATAGTTTATAGACATTTTGCTGATGGAAATGACTGGTGTGAGCTGAAACCTTTTTGAATTTGAATTTGCATGTGTCTAATAATTCCTTATACTGAGCTTTAGGCATGTCCTTTTTTTTCTTTTCCTTTTTTTTAAAGAGTGAGTACAACTTCCCTCCTCTTATTGACTTCTTGAAAAATTTCTCATGTGTTGAATTTTCTTGCCTATTCCCTACCCCAGGGCATTTTTCAGGGCAGGTGTCATTTAGAGCCCTGCAGTCCATGTGACTATTAAGCAACCATTAGCACTGGGTTTAAAGCTGCTGTTGTGGGAAAGAGCCACAAGGCGGCAGCATTATTACGTTCTCAACTCTTGTTACTAGGGCAACAGAATCTTCCTGGAGGTAGTGTTCCGAGGTTGTAAATTAGAGTGGAATGTGCTGGGACAAGCCCCCAGAAGTTTATGTCTACTTACTTAGGTTTGTTTTTTAAATTAAATTTCTATTTCTTATCGGAGTAAATTTGATTAGAGTGTTTTGATTGTCTGGCTGTACAGAAACTGCTCAATGATTCCTACATATGTCTGTTCATCTTCGGATTCTGTTACCATGTATGTTATTACAGAATGTATATTTTAAAGGTATTGGTGATTATATAATTCATACAGTTTATCTGTTATATGTTTTTATACACTTAACATACATTAGTATATGTATGTTAACCCCATAGTCCTAATTTACCCATCCTCCCACCTTTCATTTTGGCTAACAATTAGTTTATTTCATAAGTCTGTGAGTGTCTTTTTCTGTGGAAATACGTTCATTGGTAGCAATCTTAGGATAACATGTATAAATGATATCATAGGATATTTGTCATACCCTTTTGACTTACTTAACCTTATATGATTATTTCTAGGCTCAACTCTAGTCCTTAAAACGGCATTGTTCATTTTTTCCCCGAGGCTACTATTCCATTCTGTCCATATACCACTTCTTCTCTGTCCATTCATCTGTTTATGGACCTTTTTTTGCTTCCATGTCTTGGCTATTTCAGTATTGCTGCAGTGCACATTTGACTGCCTGTGTCTTTCCGATTCTGGTGGTCTTAGGTTATAAGCCCGAGAGGTGCCCTGCCGCATCATATGGTAGCTCAATTTCTACCTTTTCAAGCGGCTCCATTCAGTTTGCGTTAGTGCTGTTACCACTTTACATCCCAGCAGCAGATAGAAGGTACACATTTCTCTAAAACACCTTCAGCATTTATAGTTTGTAGACTTTTGCTGATGGCCATTTGACTGTTGTGAGCTGAAACCTTTATGGAGGTTGGATACGCATGTGGCGAATAATTCCTTATACTGATCTTTAGGCATATCCTTTTTCTTCTTTTCCTTTTTTTGTTAAAGTGTGAGTACAACTTCCCTCTTCATATTCACTTTTTGAAAAATTTCTCATGTGTTGAATTTTCTTGCCTATTCCCTACCCAAGGGCACTTTTTGAGGGCAGGTGTCATTTAGACCCCTGCAGTCGTTGTGACTATTAAGCAACCATTAGCACTGGGTTTAAAGCTGCTGTTGTGGGAAACAGCCACAAGGCGGCAGCATTATTACGTTCTCAACTCTTGTTACTAGGGCAACAGAATCTTCCTGGAGGTAGTGTTCTGAGGTTGTAAATTAGAGTGGAATGTGCTGGGACAAGCCCCCAGAAGTTTATGTCTCCTTACTTATGTTTGTTTTTTAAATTTCATTTCTATTTCTTATCGGAGTAAATTTGATTAGAGTGTTTTGATTGCCTGGCTGTACAGGATCTGCTCAATGATTCATACATATGTCTGTTCATCTTCGGGTCCTGTTACCATGTATGTGATTACAGAATGTATATTTTAAAGGTATTGGTGATTATATAATTCATACAGTTTATCTGTTATATGTTGTTATACACTTAACATACATTAGTATATGTATGTTAACCCCATAGTCCTAATTTACCCATCCTCCCACCTTTCATTTTGCTAACCATTAGTTTATTTCATAAGTCTGTGAGTGTCTTTTTCTGTGGAAATATGTTCATTGGTAGCAATCTTAGGATAACATGTATAAATATTATCATAGGATATTTGTCGTACCCTTTTGAGTTACTTAACCTTATATGATTATTTCTAGGCTCAACTGTAGTCCTGAAAACGGCGTTGTTCATTTTTTTCCCCAGGCTACTATTCTATTTGGTACGTATACTACTTCTTCTTTGTCCATTCATCTGTTTATGAACCTTTTTTCTGCTTCCATGTCTTGGCTATTTCAATATTGCTGCAGTGCTCATTTGCCTGCCTGTGTCTTTCCGATTCAGGTGGTCTTAGGTTATAGGCCCAAAGGGTGACCTGCTGCATCATATGGTAGCTCAATTTTTACCTTTTCAAGAAGCTCCATTCAGTTTGCGTTAGTGCTGTTACCACTTTACATCCCACCAGCAGCTAGAAGGTACACAGTTCTCTAAAACCCCTTCAGCATTTATAGTTTATAGACATTTTGCTGATGGAAATGACTGGTGTGAGCTGAAACCTTTTTGAATTTGAATTTGCATGTGTCTAATAATTCCTTATACTGAGCTTTAGGCATGTCCTTTTTTTTCTTTTCCTTTTTTTTAAAGAGTGAGTACAACTTCCCTCCTCTTATTGACTTCTTGAAAAATTTCTCATGTGTTGAATTTTCTTGCCTATTCCCTACCCCAGGGCATTTTTCAGGGCAGGTGTCATTTAGAGCCCTGCAGTCCATGTGACTATTAAGCAACCATTAGCACTGGGTTTAAAGCTGCTGTTGTGGGAAAGAGCCACAAGGCGGCAGCATTATTACGTTCTCATCTCTTGTTACTAGGGCAACAGAATCTTCCTGGAGGTAGTGTTCCGAGGTTGTAAATTAGAGTGGAATGTGCTGGGACAAGCCCCCAGAAGTTTATGTCTACTTACTTAGGTTTGTTTTTTAAATTAAATTTCTATTTCTTATCGGAGTAAATTTGATTAGAGTGTTTTGATTGTCTGGCTGTACAGAAACTGCTCAATGATTCCTACATATGTCTGTTCATCTTCGGATTCTGTTACCATGTATGTTATTACAGAATGTATATTTTAAAGGTATTGGTGATTATATAATTCATACAGTTTATCTGTTATATGTTTTTATACACTTAACATACATTAGTATATGTATGTTAACCCCATAGTCCTAATTTACCCATCCTCCCACCTTTCATTTTGGCTAACAATTAGTTTATTTCATAAGTCTGTGAGTGTCTTTTTCTGTGGAAATACGTTCATTGGTAGCAATCTTAGGATAACATGTATAAATGATATCATAGGATATTTGTCATACCCTTTTGACTTACTTAACCTTATATGATTATTTCTAGGCTCAACTCTAGTCCTTAAAACGGCATTGTTCATTTTTTCCCCGAGGCTACTATTGCATTCTGTCCATATACCACTTCTTCTCTGTCCATTCATCTGTTTATGGACCTTTTTTTGCTTCCATGTCTTTGCTATTTCCATATTGCTGCAGTGCACATTTGACTGCCTGTGTCTTTCCGATTCTGGTAGTCTTAGGTTATAAGCCGAAGAGGTGCCCTGCCGCATCATATGGTAGCTCAATTTTTACCTTTTCAAGCAGCTCCATTCAGTTTGCGTTAGTGCTGTTACCACTTTACATCCCAGCAGCAGATAGAAGGTATACAGTTCTCTAAAACCCCTACAGCATTTATAGTTTGTAGACTTTTTGCTGATGGCCATTTGACTGGTGTGAGCTGAAACCTTTTTGGAGGTTGGATACGCATGTGGCGAATAATTCCTTATACTGATCTTTAGGCATATCCTTTTTCTTCTTTTCCTTTTTTTGTTAAAGTGTGAGTACAACTTCCCTCTTCATATTCACTTTTTGAAAAATTTCTCATGTGTTGAATTTTCTTGCCTATTCCCTACCCAAGGGCACTTTTTGAGGGCAGGTGTCATTTAGACCCCTGCAGTCGTTGTGACTATTAAGCAACCATTAGCACTGGGTTTAAAGCTGCTGTTGTGGGAAACAGCCACAAGGCGGCAGCATTATTACGTTCTCAACTCTTGTTACTAGGGCAACAGAATCTTCCTGGAGGTAGTGTTCTGAGGTTGTAAATTAGAGTGGAATGTGCTGGGACAAGCCCCCAGAAGTTTATGTCTCCTTACTTATGTTTGTTTTTTAAATTTCATTTCTATTTCTTATCAGCGTAAATTTGATTAGAGTGTTTTGATTGCCTGGCTGTACAGGATCTGCTCAATGATTCATACATATGTCTGTTCATCTTCGGGTCCTGTTACCATGTATGTGATTACAAAATGTATATTTTAAAGGTATTGGTGATTATATAATTCATACAGTTTATCTGTTATATGTTGTTATACACTTAACATACATTAGTATATGTATGTTAACCCCATAGTCCTAATTTACCCATCCTCCCACCTTTCATTTTGCTAACCATTAGTTTATTTCATAAGTCTGTGAGTGTCTTTTTCTGTGGAAATATGTTCATTGGTAGCAATCTTAGGATAACATGTATAAATATTATCATAGGATATTTGTCGTACCCTTTTGAGTTACTTAACCTTATATGATTATTTCTAGGCTCAACTGTAGTCCTGAAAACGGCGTTGTTCATTTTTTTCCCCAGGCTACTATTCTATTTGGTACGTATACTACTTCTTCTTTGTCCATTCATCTGTTTATGAACCTTTTTTCTGCTTCCATGTCTTGGCTATTTCAATATTGCTGCAGTGCTCATTTGCCTGCCTGTGTCTTTCCGATTCAGGTGGTCTTAGGTTATAGGCCCAAAGGGTGACCTGCTGCATCATATGGTAGCTCAATTTTTACCTTTTCAAGAAGCTCCATTCAGTTTGCGTTAGTGCTGTTACCACTTTACATCCCACCAGCAGCTAGAAGGTACACAGTTCTCTAAAACCCCTTCAGCATTTATAGTTTATAGACATTTTGCTGATGGAAATGACTGGTGTGAGCTGAAACCTTTTTGAATTTGAATTTGCATGTGTCTAATAATTCCTTATACTGAGCTTTAGGCATGTCCTTTTTTTTCTTTTCCTTTTTTTTAAAGAGTGAGTACAACTTCCCTCCTCTTATTGACTTCTTGAAAAATTTCTCATGTGTTGAATTTTCTTGCCTATTCCCTACCCCAGGGCATTTTTCAGGGCAGGTGTCATTTAGAGCCCTGCAGTCCATGTGACTATTAAGCAACCATTAGCACTGGGTTTAAAGCTGCTGTTGTGGGAAAGAGCCACAAGGCGGCAGCATTATTACGTTCTCAACTCTTGTTACTAGGGCAACAGAATCTTCCTGGAGGTAGTGTTCCGAGGTTGTAAATTAGAGTGGAATGTGCTGGGACAAGCCCCCAGAAGTTTATGTCTACTTACTTAGGTTTGTTTTTTAAATTAAATTTCTATTTCTTATCGGAGTAAATTTGATTAGAGTGTTTTGATTGTCTGGCTGTACAGAAACTGCTCAATGATTCCTACATATGTCTGTTCATCTTCGGATTCTGTTACCATGTATGTTATTACAGAATGTATATTTTAAAGGTATTGGTGATTATATAATTCATACAGTTTATCTGTTATATGTTTTTATACACTTAACATACATTAGTATATGTATGTTAACCCCATAGTCCTAATTTACCCATCCTCCCACCTTTCATTTTGGCTAACAATTAGTTTATTTCATAAGTCTGTGAGTGTCTTTTTCTGTGGAAATACGTTCATTGGTAGCAATCTTAGGATAACATGTATAAATGATATCATAGGATATTTGTCATACCCTTTTGACTTACTTAACCTTATATGATTATTTCTAGGCTCAACTCTAGTCCTTAAAACGGCATTGTTCATTTTTTCCCCGAGGCTACTATTCCATTCTGTCCATATACCACTTCTTCTCTGTCCATTCATCTGTTTATGGACCTTTTTTTGCTTCCATGTCTTGGCTATTTCAGTATTGCTGCAGTGCACATTTGACTGCCTGTGTCTTTCCGATTCTGGTGGTCTTAGGTTATAAGCCCGAGAGGTGCCCTGCCGCATCATATGGTAGCTCAATTTCTACCTTTTCAAGCGGCTCCATTCAGTTTGCGTTAGTGCTGTTACCACTTTACATCCCAGCAGCAGATAGAAGGTACACATTTCTCTAAAACACCTTCAGCATTTATAGTTTGTAGACTTTTGCTGATGGCCATTTGACTGTTGTGAGCTGAAACCTTTATGGAGGTTGGATACGCATGTGGCGAATAATTCCTTATACTGATCTTTAGGCATATCCTTTTTCTTCTTTTCCTTTTTTTGTTAAAGTGTGAGTACAACTTCCCTCTTCATATTCACTTTTTGAAAAATTTCTCATGTGTTGAATTTTCTTGCCTATTCCCTACCCAAGGGCACTTTTTGAGGGCAGGTGTCATTTAGACCCCTGCAGTCGTTGTGACTATTAAGCAACCATTAGCACTGGGTTTAAAGCTGCTGTTGTGGGAAACAGCCACAAGGCGGCAGCATTATTACGTTCTCAACTCTTGTTACTAGGGCAACAGAATCTTCCTGGAGGTAGTGTTCTGAGGTTGTAAATTAGAGTGGAATGTGCTGGGACAAGCCCCCAGAAGTTTATGTCTCCTTACTTATGTTTGTTTTTTAAATTTCATTTCTATTTCTTATCAGCGCAAATTTGATTAGAGTGTTTTGATTGCCTGGCTGTACAGGATCTGCTCAATGATTCATACATATGTCTGTTCATCTTCGGGTCCTGTTACCATGTATGTGATTACAAAATGTATATTTTAAAGGTATTGGTGATTATATAATTCATACAGTTTATCTGTTATATGTTGTTATACACTTAACATACATTAGTATATGTATGTTAACCCCATAGTCCTAATTTACCCATCCTCCCACCTTTCATTTTGCTAACCATTAGTTTATTTCATAAGTCTGTGAGTGTCTTTTTCTGTGGAAATATGTTCATTGGTAGCAATCTTAGGATAACATGTATAAATATTATCATAGGATATTTGTCGTACCCTTTTGAGTTACTTAACCTTATATGATTATTTCTAGGCTCAACTGTAGTCCTGAAAACGGCGTTGTTCATTTTTTTCCCCAGGCTACTATTCTATTTGGTACGTATACTACTTCTTCTTTGTCCATTCATCTGTTTATGAACCTTTTTTCTGCTTCCATGTCTTGGCTATTTCAATATTGCTGCAGTGCTCATTTGCCTGCCTGTGTCTTTCCGAATCAGGTGGTCTTAGGTTATAGGCCCAAAGGGTGACCTGCTGCATCATATGGTAGCTCAATTTTTACCTTTTCAAGAAGCTCCATTCAGTTTGCGTTAGTGCTGTTACCACTTTACATCCCACCAGCAGCTAGAAGGTACACAGTTCTCTAAAACCCCTTCAGCATTTATAGTTTATAGACATTTTGCTGATGGAAATGACTGGTGTGAGCTGAAACCTTTTTGAATTTGAATTTGCATGTGTCTAATAATTCCTTATACTGAGCTTTAGGCATGTCCTTTTTTTTCTTTTCCTTTTTTTTAAAGAGTGAGTACAACTTCCCTCCTCTTATTGACTTCTTGAAAAATTTCTCATGTGTTGAATTTTCTTGCCTATTCCCTACCCCAGGGCATTTTTCAGGGCAGGTGTCATTTAGAGCCCTGCAGTCCATGTGACTATTAAGCAACCATTAGCACTGGGTTTAAAGCTGCTGTTGTGGGAAAGAGCCACAAGGCGGCAGCATTATTACGTTCTCATCTCTTGTTACTAGGGCAACAGAATCTTCCTGGAGGTAGTGTTCCGAGGTTGTAAATTAGAGTGGAATGTGCTGGGACAAGCCCCCAGAAGTTTATGTCTACTTACTTAGGTTTGTTTTTTAAATTAAATTTCTATTTCTTATCGGAGTAAATTTGATTAGAGTGTTTTGATTGTCTGGCTGTACAGAAACTGCTCAATGATTCCTACATATGTCTGTTCATCTTCGGATTCTGTTACCATGTATGTTATTACAGAATGTATATTTTAAAGGTATTGGTGATTATATAATTCATACAGTTTATCTGTTATATGTTTTTATACACTTAACATACATTAGTATATGTATGTTAACCCCATAGTCCTAATTTACCCATCCTCCCACCTTTCATTTTGGCTAACAATTAGTTTATTTCATAAGTCTGTGAGTGTCTTTTTCTGTGGAAATACGTTCATTGGTAGCAATCTTAGGATAACATGTATAAATGATATCATAGGATATTTGTCATACCCTTTTGACTTACTTAACCTTATATGATTATTTCTAGGCTCAACTCTAGTCCTTAAAACGGCATTGTTCATTTTTTCCCCGAGGCTACTATTCCATTCTGTCCATATACCACTTCTTCTCTGTCCATTCATCTGTTTATGGACCTTTTTTTGCTTCCATGTCTTGGCTATTTCAGTATTGCTGCAGTGCACATTTGACTGCCTGTGTCTTTCCGATTCTGGTGGTCTTAGGTTATAAGCCCGAGAGGTGCCCTGCCGCATCATATGGTAGCTCAATTTCTACCTTTTCAAGCGGCTCCATTCAGTTTGCGTTAGTGCTGTTACCACTTTACATCCCAGCAGCAGATAGAAGGTACACATTTCTCTAAAACACCTTCAGCATTTATAGTTTGTAGACTTTTGCTGATGGCCATTTGACTGTTGTGAGCTGAAACCTTTATGGAGGTTGGATACGCATGTGGCGAATAATTCCTTATACTGATCTTTAGGCATATCCTTTTTCTTCTTTTCCTTTTTTTGTTAAAGTGTGAGTACAACTTCCCTCTTCATATTCACTTTTTGAAAAATTTCTCATGTGTTGAATTTTCTTGCCTATTCCCTACCCAAGGGCACTTTTTGAGGGCAGGTGTCATTTAGACCCCTGCAGTCGTTGTGACTATTAAGCAACCATTAGCACTGGGTTTAAAGCTGCTGTTGTGGGAAACAGCCACAAGGCGGCAGCATTATTACGTTCTCAACTCTTGTTACTAGGGCAACAGAATCTTCCTGGAGGTAGTGTTCTGAGGTTGTAAATTAGAGTGGAATGTGCTGGGACAAGCCCCCAGAAGTTTATGTCTCCTTACTTATGTTTGTTTTTTAAATTTCATTTCTATTTCTTATCAGCGCAAATTTGATTAGAGTGTTTTGATTGCCTGGCTGTACAGGATCTGCTCAATGATTCATACATATGTCTGTTCATCTTCGGGTCCTGTTACCATGTATGTGATTACAAAATGTATATTTTAAAGGTATTGGTGATTATATAATTCATACAGTTTATCTGTTATATGTTGTTATACACTTAACATACATTAGTATATGTATGTTAACCCCATAGTCCTAATTTACCCATCCTCCCACCTTTCATTTTGCTAACCATTAGTTTATTTCATAAGTCTGTGAGTGTCTTTTTCTGTGGAAATATGTTCATTGGTAGCAATCTTAGGATAACATGTATAAATATTATCATAGGATATTTGTCGTACCCTTTTGAGTTACTTAACCTTATATGATTATTTCTAGGCTCAACTGTAGTCCTGAAAACGGCGTTGTTCATTTTTTTCCCCAGGCTACTATTCTATTTGGTACGTATACTACTTCTTCTTTGTCCATTCATCTGTTTATGAACCTTTTTTCTGCTTCCATGTCTTGGCTATTTCAATATTGCTGCAGTGCTCATTTGCCTGCCTGTGTCTTTCCGAATCAGGTGGTCTTAGGTTATAGGCCCAAAGGGTGACCTGCTGCATCATATGGTAGCTCAATTTTTACCTTTTCAAGAAGCTCCATTCAGTTTGCGTTAGTGCTGTTACCACTTTACATCCCACCAGCAGCTAGAAGGTACACAGTTCTCTAAAACCCCTTCAGCATTTATAGTTTATAGACATTTTGCTGATGGAAATGACTGGTGTGAGCTGAAACCTTTTTGAATTTGAATTTGCATGTGTCTAATAATTCCTTATACTGAGCTTTAGGCATGTCCTTTTTTTTCTTTTCCTTTTTTTTAAAGAGTGAGTACAACTTCCCTCCTCTTATTGACTTCTTGAAAAATTTCTCATGTGTTGAATTTTCTTGCCTATTCCCTACCCCAGGGCATTTTTCAGGGCAGGTGTCATTTAGAGCCCTGCAGTCCATGTGACTATTAAGCAACCATTAGCACTGGGTTTAAAGCTGCTGTTGTGGGAAAGAGCCACAAGGCGGCAGCATTATTACGTTCTCATCTCTTGTTACTAGGGCAACAGAATCTTCCTGGAGGTAGTGTTCCGAGGTTGTAAATTAGAGTGGAATGTGCTGGGACAAGCCCCCAGAAGTTTATGTCTACTTACTTAGGTTTGTTTTTTAAATTAAATTTCTATTTCTTATCGGAGTAAATTTGATTAGAGTGTTTTGATTGTCTGGCTGTACAGAAACTGCTCAATGATTCCTACATATGTCTGTTCATCTTCGGATTCTGTTACCATGTATGTTATTACAGAATGTATATTTTAAAGGTATTGGTGATTATATAATTCATACAGTTTATCTGTTATATGTTTTTATACACTTAACATACATTAGTATATGTATGTTAACCCCATAGTCCTAATTTACCCATCCTCCCACCTTTCATTTTGGCTAACAATTAGTTTATTTCATAAGTCTGTGAGTGTCTTTTTCTGTGGAAATACGTTCATTGGTAGCAATCTTAGGATAACATGTATAAATGATATCATAGGATATTTGTCATACCCTTTTGACTTACTTAACCTTATATGATTATTTCTAGGCTCAACTCTAGTCCTTAAAACGGCATTGTTCATTTTTTCCCCGAGGCTACTATTCCATTCTGTCCATATACCACTTCTTCTCTGTCCATTCATCTGTTTATGGACCTTTTTTTGCTTCCATGTCTTGGCTATTTCAGTATTGCTGCAGTGCACATTTGACTGCCTGTGTCTTTCCGATTCTGGTGGTCTTAGGTTATAAGCCCGAGAGGTGCCCTGCCGCATCATATGGTAGCTCAATTTCTACCTTTTCAAGCGGCTCCATTCAGTTTGCGTTAGTGCTGTTACCACTTTACATCCCAGCAGCAGATAGAAGGTACACATTTCTCTAAAACACCTTCAGCATTTATAGTTTGTAGACTTTTGCTGATGGCCATTTGACTGTTGTGAGCTGAAACCTTTATGGAGGTTGGATACGCATGTGGCGAATAATTCCTTATACTGATCTTTAGGCATATCCTTTTTCTTCTTTTCCTTTTTTTGTTAAAGTGTGAGTACAACTTCCCTCTTCATATTCACTTTTTGAAAAATTTCTCATGTGTTGAATTTTCTTGCCTATTCCCTACCCAAGGGCACTTTTTGAGGGCAGGTGTCATTTAGACCCCTGCAGTCGTTGTGACTATTAAGCAACCATTAGCACTGGGTTTAAAGCTGCTGTTGTGGGAAACAGCCACAAGGCGGCAGCATTATTACGTTCTCAACTCTTGTTACTAGGGCAACAGAATCTTCCTGGAGGTAGTGTTCTGAGGTTGTAAATTAGAGTGGAATGTGCTGGGACAAGCCCCCAGAAGTTTATGTCTCCTTACTTATGTTTGTTTTTTAAATTTCATTTCTATTTCTTATCAGCGTAAATTTGATTAGAGTGTTTTGATTGCCTGGCTGTACAGGATCTGCTCAATGATTCATACATATGTCTGTTCATCTTCGGGTCCTGTTACCATGTATGTGATTACAAAATGTATATTTTAAAGGTATTGGTGATTATATAATTCATACAGTTTATCTGTTATATGTTGTTATACACTTAACATACATTAGTATATGTATGTTAACCCCATAGTCCTAATTTACCCATCCTCCCACCTTTCATTTTGCTAACCATTAGTTTATTTCATAAGTCTGTGAGTGTCTTTTTCTGTGGAAATATGTTCATTGGTAGCAATCTTAGGATAACATGTATAAATATTATCATAGGATATTTGTCGTACCCTTTTGAGTTACTTAACCTTATATGATTATTTCTAGGCTCAACTGTAGTCCTGAAAACGGCGTTGTTCATTTTTTTCCCCAGGCTACTATTCTATTTGGTACGTATACTACTTCTTCTTTGTCCATTCATCTGTTTATGAACCTTTTTTCTGCTTCCATGTCTTGGCTATTTCAATATTGCTGCAGTGCTCATTTGCCTGCCTGTGTCTTTCCGATTCAGGTGGTCTTAGGTTATAGGCCCAAAGGGTGACCTGCTGCATCATATGGTAGCTCAATTTTTACCTTTTCAAGAAGCTCCATTCAGTTTGCGTTAGTGCTGTTACCACTTTACATCCCACCAGCAGCTAGAAGGTACACAGTTCTCTAAAACCCCTTCAGCATTTATAGTTTATAGACATTTTGCTGATGGAAATGACTGGTGTGAGCTGAAACCTTTTTGAATTTGAATTTGCATGTGTCTAATAATTCCTTATACTGAGCTTTAGGCATGTCCTTTTTTTTCTTTTCCTTTTTTTTAAAGAGTGAGTACAACTTCCCTCCTCTTATTGACTTCTTGAAAAATTTCTCATGTGTTGAATTTTCTTGCCTATTCCCTACCCCAGGGCATTTTTCAGGGCAGGTGTCATTTAGAGCCCTGCAGTCCATGTGACTATTAAGCAACCATTAGCACTGGGTTTAAAGCTGCTGTTGTGGGAAAGAGCCACAAGGCGGCAGCATTATTACGTTCTCAACTCTTGTTACTAGGGCAACAGAATCTTCCTGGAGGTAGTGTTCCGAGGTTGTAAATTAGAGTGGAATGTGCTGGGACAAGCCCCCAGAAGTTTATGTCTACTTACTTAGGTTTGTTTTTTAAATTAAATTTCTATTTCTTATCGGAGTAAATTTGATTAGAGTGTTTTGATTGTCTGGCTGTACAGAAACTGCTCAATGATTCCTACATATGTCTGTTCATCTTCGGATTCTGTTACCATGTATGTTATTACAGAATGTATATTTTAAAGGTATTGGTGATTATATAATTCATACAGTTTATCTGTTATATGTTTTTATACACTTAACATACATTAGTATATGTATGTTAACCCCATAGTCCTAATTTACCCATCCTCCCACCTTTCATTTTGGCTAACAATTAGTTTATTTCATAAGTCTGTGAGTGTCTTTTTCTGTGGAAATACGTTCATTGGTAGCAATCTTAGGATAACATGTATAAATGATATCATAGGATATTTGTCATACCCTTTTGACTTACTTAACCTTATATGATTATTTCTAGGCTCAACTCTAGTCCTTAAAACGGCATTGTTCATTTTTTCCCCGAGGCTACTATTCCATTCTGTCCATATACCACTTCTTCTCTGTCCATTCATCTGTTTATGGACCTTTTTTTGCTTCCATGTCTTGGCTATTTCAGTATTGCTGCAGTGCACATTTGACTGCCTGTGTCTTTCCGATTCTGGTGGTCTTAGGTTATAAGCCCGAGAGGTGCCCTGCCGCATCATATGGTAGCTCAATTTCTACCTTTTCAAGCGGCTCCATTCAGTTTGCGTTAGTGCTGTTACCACTTTACATCCCAGCAGCAGATAGAAGGTACACATTTCTCTAAAACACCTTCAGCATTTATAGTTTGTAGACTTTTGCTGATGGCCATTTGACTGTTGTGAGCTGAAACCTTTATGGAGGTTGGATACGCATGTGGCGAATAATTCCTTATACTGATCTTTAGGCATATCCTTTTTCTTCTTTTCCTTTTTTTGTTAAAGTGTGAGTACAACTTCCCTCTTCATATTCACTTTTTGAAAAATTTCTCATGTGTTGAATTTTCTTGCCTATTCCCTACCCAAGGGCACTTTTTGAGGGCAGGTGTCATTTAGACCCCTGCAGTCGTTGTGACTATTAAGCAACCATTAGCACTGGGTTTAAAGCTGCTGTTGTGGGAAACAGCCACAAGGCGGCAGCATTATTACGTTCTCAACTCTTGTTACTAGGGCAACAGAATCTTCCTGGAGGTAGTGTTCTGAGGTTGTAAATTAGAGTGGAATGTGCTGGGACAAGCCCCCAGAAGTTTATGTCTCCTTACTTATGTTTGTTTTTTAAATTTCATTTCTATTTCTTATCGGAGTAAATTTGATTAGAGTGTTTTGATTGCCTGGCTGTACAGGATCTGCTCAATGATTCATACATATGTCTGTTCATCTTCGGGTCCTGTTACCATGTATGTGATTACAGAATGTATATTTTAAAGGTATTGGTGATTATATAATTCATACAGTTTATCTGTTATATGTTGTTATACACTTAACATACATTAGTATATGTATGTTAACCCCATAGTCCTAATTTACCCATCCTCCCACCTTTCATTTTGCTAACCATTAGTTTATTTCATAAGTCTGTGAGTGTCTTTTTCTGTGGAAATATGTTCATTGGTAGCAATCTTAGGATAACATGTATAAATATTATCATAGGATATTTGTCGTACCCTTTTGAGTTACTTAACCTTATATGATTATTTCTAGGCTCAACTGTAGTCCTGAAAACGGCGTTGTTCATTTTTTTCCCCAGGCTACTATTCTATTTGGTACGTATACTACTTCTTCTTTGTCCATTCATCTGTTTATGAACCTTTTTTCTGCTTCCATGTCTTGGCTATTTCAATATTGCTGCAGTGCTCATTTGCCTGCCTGTGTCTTTCCGATTCAGGTGGTCTTAGGTTATAGGCCCAAAGGGTGACCTGCTGCATCATATGGTAGCTCAATTTTTACCTTTTCAAGAAGCTCCATTCAGTTTGCGTTAGTGCTGTTACCACTTTACATCCCACCAGCAGCTAGAAGGTACACAGTTCTCTAAAACCCCTTCAGCATTTATAGTTTATAGACATTTTGCTGATGGAAATGACTGGTGTGAGCTGAAACCTTTTTGAATTTGAATTTGCATGTGTCTAATAATTCCTTATACTGAGCTTTAGGCATGTCCTTTTTTTTCTTTTCCTTTTTTTTAAAGAGTGAGTACAACTTCCCTCCTCTTATTGACTTCTTGAAAAATTTCTCATGTGTTGAATTTTCTTGCCTATTCCCTACCCCAGGGCATTTTTCAGGGCAGGTGTCATTTAGAGCCCTGCAGTCCATGTGACTATTAAGCAACCATTAGCACTGGGTTTAAAGCTGCTGTTGTGGGAAAGAGCCACAAGGCGGCAGCATTATTACGTTCTCATCTCTTGTTACTAGGGCAACAGAATCTTCCTGGAGGTAGTGTTCCGAGGTTGTAAATTAGAGTGGAATGTGCTGGGACAAGCCCCCAGAAGTTTATGTCTACTTACTTAGGTTTGTTTTTTAAATTAAATTTCTATTTCTTATCGGAGTAAATTTGATTAGAGTGTTTTGATTGTCTGGCTGTACAGAAACTGCTCAATGATTCCTACATATGTCTGTTCATCTTCGGATTCTGTTACCATGTATGTTATTACAGAATGTATATTTTAAAGGTATTGGTGATTATATAATTCATACAGTTTATCTGTTATATGTTTTTATACACTTAACATACATTAGTATATGTATGTTAACCCCATAGTCCTAATTTACCCATCCTCCCACCTTTCATTTTGGCTAACAATTAGTTTATTTCATAAGTCTGTGAGTGTCTTTTTCTGTGGAAATACGTTCATTGGTAGCAATCTTAGGATAACATGTATAAATGATATCATAGGATATTTGTCATACCCTTTTGACTTACTTAACCTTATATGATTATTTCTAGGCTCAACTCTAGTCCTTAAAACGGCATTGTTCATTTTTTCCCCGAGGCTACTATTGCATTCTGTCCATATACCACTTCTTCTCTGTCCATTCATCTGTTTATGGACCTTTTTTTGCTTCCATGTCTTTGCTATTTCCATATTGCTGCAGTGCACATTTGACTGCCTGTGTCTTTCCGATTCTGGTAGTCTTAGGTTATAAGCCGAAGAGGTGCCCTGCCGCATCATATGGTAGCTCAATTTTTACCTTTTCAAGCAGCTCCATTCAGTTTGCGTTAGTGCTGTTACCACTTTACATCCCAGCAGCAGATAGAAGGTATACATTTCTCTAAAACCCCTACAGCATTTATAGTTTGTAGACTTTTTGCTGATGGCCATTTGACTGGTGTGAGCTGAAACCTTTTTGGAGGTTGGATACGCATGTGGCGAATAATTCCTTATACTGATCTTTAGGCATATCCTTTTTCTTCTTTTCCTTTTTTTGTTAAAGTGTGAGTACAACTTCCCTCTTCATATTCACTTTTTGAAAAATTTCTCATGTGTTGAATTTTCTTGCCTATTCCCTACCCAAGGGCACTTTTTGAGGGCAGGTGTCATTTAGACCCCTGCAGTCGTTGTGACTATTAAGCAACCATTAGCACTGGGTTTAAAGCTGCTGTTGTGGGAAACAGCCACAAGGCGGCAGCATTATTACGTTCTCAACTCTTGTTACTAGGGCAACAGAATCTTCCTGGAGGTAGTGTTCTGAGGTTGTAAATTAGAGTGGAATGTGCTGGGACAAGCCCCCAGAAGTTTATGTCTCCTTACTTATGTTTGTTTTTTAAATTTCATTTCTATTTCTTATCAGCGTAAATTTGATTAGAGTGTTTTGATTGCCTGGCTGTACAGGATCTGCTCAATGATTCATACATATGTCTGTTCATCTTCGGGTCCTGTTACCATGTATGTGATTACAAAATGTATATTTTAAAGGTATTGGTGATTATATAATTCATACAGTTTATCTGTTATATGTTGTTATACACTTAACATACATTAGTATATGTATGTTAACCCCATAGTCCTAATTTACCCATCCTCCCACCTTTCATTTTGCTAACCATTAGTTTATTTCATAAGTCTGTGAGTGTCTTTTTCTGTGGAAATATGTTCATTGGTAGCAATCTTAGGATAACATGTATAAATATTATCATAGGATATTTGTCGTACCCTTTTGAGTTACTTAACCTTATATGATTATTTCTAGGCTCAACTGTAGTCCTGAAAACGGCGTTGTTCATTTTTTTCCCCAGGCTACTATTCTATTTGGTACGTATACTACTTCTTCTTTGTCCATTCATCTGTTTATGAACCTTTTTTCTGCTTCCATGTCTTGGCTATTTCAATATTGCTGCAGTGCTCATTTGCCTGCCTGTGTCTTTCCGAATCAGGTGGTCTTAGGTTATAGGCCCAAAGGGTGACCTGCTGCATCATATGGTAGCTCAATTTTTACCTTTTCAAGAAGCTCCATTCAGTTTGCGTTAGTGCTGTTACCACTTTACATCCCACCAGCAGCTAGAAGGTACACAGTTCTCTAAAACCCCTTCAGCATTTATAGTTTATAGACATTTTGCTGATGGAAATGACTGGTGTGAGCTGAAACCTTTTTGAATTTGAATTTGCATGTGTCTAATAATTCCTTATACTGAGCTTTAGGCATGTCCTTTTTTTTCTTTTCCTTTTTTTTAAAGAGTGAGTACAACTTCCCTCCTCTTATTGACTTCTTGAAAAATTTCTCATGTGTTGAATTTTCTTGCCTATTCCCTACCCCAGGGCATTTTTCAGGGCAGGTGTCATTTAGAGCCCTGCAGTCCATGTGACTATTAAGCAACCATTAGCACTGGGTTTAAAGCTGCTGTTGTGGGAAAGAGCCACAAGGCGGCAGCATTATTACGTTCTCATCTCTTGTTACTAGGGCAACAGAATCTTCCTGGAGGTAGTGTTCCGAGGTTGTAAATTAGAGTGGAATGTGCTGGGACAAGCCCCCAGAAGTTTATGTCTACTTACTTAGGTTTGTTTTTTAAATTAAATTTCTATTTCTTATCGGAGTAAATTTGATTAGAGTGTTTTGATTGTCTGGCTGTACAGAAACTGCTCAATGATTCCTACATATGTCTGTTCATCTTCGGATTCTGTTACCATGTATGTTATTACAGAATGTATATTTTAAAGGTATTGGTGATTATATAATTCATACAGTTTATCTGTTATATGTTTTTATACACTTAACATACATTAGTATATGTATGTTAACCCCATAGTCCTAATTTACCCATCCTCCCACCTTTCATTTTGGCTAACAATTAGTTTATTTCATAAGTCTGTGAGTGTCTTTTTCTGTGGAAATACGTTCATTGGTAGCAATCTTAGGATAACATGTATAAATGATATCATAGGATATTTGTCATACCCTTTTGACTTACTTAACCTTATATGATTATTTCTAGGCTCAACTCTAGTCCTTAAAACGGCATTGTTCATTTTTTCCCCGAGGCTACTATTCCATTCTGTCCATATACCACTTCTTCTCTGTCCATTCATCTGTTTATGGACCTTTTTTTGCTTCCATGTCTTGGCTATTTCAGTATTGCTGCAGTGCACATTTGACTGCCTGTGTCTTTCCGATTCTGGTGGTCTTAGGTTATAAGCCCGAGAGGTGCCCTGCCGCATCATATGGTAGCTCAATTTCTACCTTTTCAAGCGGCTCCATTCAGTTTGCGTTAGTGCTGTTACCACTTTACATCCCAGCAGCAGATAGAAGGTACACATTTCTCTAAAACACCTTCAGCATTTATAGTTTGTAGACTTTTGCTGATGGCCATTTGACTGTTGTGAGCTGAAACCTTTATGGAGGTTGGATACGCATGTGGCGAATAATTCCTTATACTGATCTTTAGGCATATCCTTTTTCTTCTTTTCCTTTTTTTGTTAAAGTGTGAGTACAACTTCCCTCTTCATATTCACTTTTTGAAAAATTTCTCATGTGTTGAATTTTCTTGCCTATTCCCTACCCAAGGGCACTTTTTGAGGGCAGGTGTCATTTAGACCCCTGCAGTCGTTGTGACTATTAAGCAACCATTAGCACTGGGTTTAAAGCTGCTGTTGTGGGAAACAGCCACAAGGCGGCAGCATTATTACGTTCTCAACTCTTGTTACTAGGGCAACAGAATCTTCCTGGAGGTAGTGTTCTGAGGTTGTAAATTAGAGTGGAATGTGCTGGGACAAGCCCCCAGAAGTTTATGTCTCCTTACTTATGTTTGTTTTTTAAATTTCATTTCTATTTCTTATCAGCGTAAATTTGATTAGAGTGTTTTGATTGCCTGGCTGTACAGGATCTGCTCAATGATTCATACATATGTCTGTTCATCTTCGGGTCCTGTTACCATGTATGTGATTACAAAATGTATATTTTAAAGGTATTGGTGATTATATAATTCATACAGTTTATCTGTTATATGTTGTTATACACTTAACATACATTAGTATATGTATGTTAACCCCATAGTCCTAATTTACCCATCCTCCCACCTTTCATTTTGCTAACCATTAGTTTATTTCATAAGTCTGTGAGTGTCTTTTTCTGTGGAAATATGTTCATTGGTAGCAATCTTAGGATAACATGTATAAATATTATCATAGGATATTTGTCGTACCCTTTTGAGTTACTTAACCTTATATGATTATTTCTAGGCTCAACTGTAGTCCTGAAAACGGCGTTGTTCATTTTTTTCCCCAGGCTACTATTCTATTTGGTACGTATACTACTTCTTCTTTGTCCATTCATCTGTTTATGAACCTTTTTTCTGCTTCCATGTCTTGGCTATTTCAATATTGCTGCAGTGCTCATTTGCCTGCCTGTGTCTTTCCGATTCAGGTGGTCTTAGGTTATAGGCCCAAAGGGTGACCTGCTGCATCATATGGTAGCTCAATTTTTACCTTTTCAAGAAGCTCCATTCAGTTTGCGTTAGTGCTGTTACCACTTTACATCCCACCAGCAGCTAGAAGGTACACAGTTCTCTAAAACCCCTTCAGCATTTATAGTTTATAGACATTTTGCTGATGGAAATGACTGGTGTGAGCTGAAACCTTTTTGAATTTGAATTTGCATGTGTCTAATAATTCCTTATACTGAGCTTTAGGCATGTCCTTTTTTTTCTTTTCCTTTTTTTTAAAGAGTGAGTACAACTTCCCTCCTCTTATTGACTTCTTGAAAAATTTCTCATGTGTTGAATTTTCTTGCCTATTCCCTACCCCAGGGCATTTTTCAGGGCAGGTGTCATTTAGAGCCCTGCAGTCCATGTGACTATTAAGCAACCATTAGCACTGGGTTTAAAGCTGCTGTTGTGGGAAAGAGCCACAAGGCGGCAGCATTATTACGTTCTCATCTCTTGTTACTAGGGCAACAGAATCTTCCTGGAGGTAGTGTTCCGAGGTTGTAAATTAGAGTGGAATGTGCTGGGACAAGCCCCCAGAAGTTTATGTCTACTTACTTAGGTTTGTTTTTTAAATTAAATTTCTATTTCTTATCGGAGTAAATTTGATTAGAGTGTTTTGATTGTCTGGCTGTACAGAAACTGCTCAATGATTCCTACATATGTCTGTTCATCTTCGGATTCTGTTACCATGTATGTTATTACAGAATGTATATTTTAAAGGTATTGGTGATTATATAATTCATACAGTTTATCTGTTATATGTTTTTATACACTTAACATACATTAGTATATGTATGTTAACCCCATAGTCCTAATTTACCCATCCTCCCACCTTTCATTTTGGCTAACAATTAGTTTATTTCATAAGTCTGTGAGTGTCTTTTTCTGTGGAAATACGTTCATTGGTAGCAATCTTAGGATAACATGTATAAATGATATCATAGGATATTTGTCATACCCTTTTGACTTACTTAACCTTATATGATTATTTCTAGGCTCAACTCTAGTCCTTAAAACGGCATTGTTCATTTTTTCCCCGAGGCTACTATTGCATTCTGTCCATATACCACTTCTTCTCTGTCCATTCATCTGTTTATGGACCTTTTTTTGCTTCCATGTCTTTGCTATTTCCATATTGCTGCAGTGCACATTTGACTGCCTGTGTCTTTCCGATTCTGGTAGTCTTAGGTTATAAGCCGAAGAGGTGCCCTGCCGCATCATATGGTAGCTCAATTTTTACCTTTTCAAGCAGCTCCATTCAGTTTGCGTTAGTGCTGTTACCACTTTACATCCCAGCAGCAGATAGAAGGTATACATTTCTCTAAAACCCCTACAGCATTTATAGTTTGTAGACTTTTTGCTGATGGCCATTTGACTGGTGTGAGCTGAAACCTTTTTGGAGGTTGGATACGCATGTGGCGAATAATTCCTTATACTGATCTTTAGGCATATCCTTTTTCTTCTTTTCCTTTTTTTGTTAAAGTGTGAGTACAACTTCCCTCTTCATATTCACTTTTTGAAAAATTTCTCATGTGTTGAATTTTCTTGCCTATTCCCTACCCAAGGGCACTTTTTGAGGGCAGGTGTCATTTAGACCCCTGCAGTCGTTGTGACTATTAAGCAACCATTAGCACTGGGTTTAAAGCTGCTGTTGTGGGAAACAGCCACAAGGCGGCAGCATTATTACGTTCTCAACTCTTGTTACTAGGGCAACAGAATCTTCCTGGAGGTAGTGTTCTGAGGTTGTAAATTAGAGTGGAATGTGCTGGGACAAGCCCCCAGAAGTTTATGTCTCCTTACTTATGTTTGTTTTTTAAATTTCATTTCTATTTCTTATCAGCGTAAATTTGATTAGAGTGTTTTGATTGCCTGGCTGTACAGGATCTGCTCAATGATTCATACATATGTCTGTTCATCTTCGGGTCCTGTTACCATGTATGTGATTACAAAATGTATATTTTAAAGGTATTGGTGATTATATAATTCATACAGTTTATCTGTTATATGTTGTTATACACTTAACATACATTAGTATATGTATGTTAACCCCATAGTCCTAATTTACCCATCCTCCCACCTTTCATTTTGCTAACCATTAGTTTATTTCATAAGTCTGTGAGTGTCTTTTTCTGTGGAAATATGTTCATTGGTAGCAATCTTAGGATAACATGTATAAATATTATCATAGGATATTTGTCGTACCCTTTTGAGTTACTTAACCTTATATGATTATTTCTAGGCTCAACTGTAGTCCTGAAAACGGCGTTGTTCATTTTTTTCCCCAGGCTACTATTCTATTTGGTACGTATACTACTTCTTCTTTGTCCATTCATCTGTTTATGAACCTTTTTTCTGCTTCCATGTCTTGGCTATTTCAATATTGCTGCAGTGCTCATTTGCCTGCCTGTGTCTTTCGGAATCAGGTGGTCTTAGGTTATAGGCCCAAAGGGTGACCTGCTGCATCATATGGTAGCTCAATTTTTACCTTTTCAAGAAGCTCCATTCAGTTTGCGTTAGTGCTGTTACCACTTTACATCCCACCAGCAGCTAGAAGGTACACAGTTCTCTAAAACCCCTTCAGCATTTATAGTTTATAGACATTTTGCTGATGGAAATGACTGGTGTGAGCTGAAACCTTTTTGAATTTGAATTTGCATGTGTCTAATAATTCCTTATACTGAGCTTTAGGCATGTCCTTTTTTTTCTTTTCCTTTTTTTTAAAGAGTGAGTACAACTTCCCTCCTCTTATTGACTTCTTGAAAAATTTCTCATGTGTTGAATTTTCTTGCCTATTCCCTACCCCAGGGCATTTTTCAGGGCAGGTGTCATTTAGAGCCCTGCAGTCCATGTGACTATTAAGCAACCATTAGCACTGGGTTTAAAGCTGCTGTTGTGGGAAAGAGCCACAAGGCGGCAGCATTATTACGTTCTCATCTCTTGTTACTAGGGCAACAGAATCTTCCTGGAGGTAGTGTTCCGAGGTTGTAAATTAGAGTGGAATGTGCTGGGACAAGCCCCCAGAAGTTTATGTCTACTTACTTAGGTTTGTTTTTTAAATTAAATTTCTATTTCTTATCGGAGTAAATTTGATTAGAGTGTTTTGATTGTCTGGCTGTACAGAAACTGCTCAATGATTCCTACATATGTCTGTTCATCTTCGGATTCTGTTACCATGTATGTTATTACAGAATGTATATTTTAAAGGTATTGGTGATTATATAATTCATACAGTTTATCTGTTATATGTTTTTATACACTTAACATACATTAGTATATGTATGTTAACCCCATAGTCCTAATTTACTCATCCTCCCACCTTTCATTTTGGCTAACAATTAGTTTATTTCATAAGTCTGTGAGTGTCTTTTTCTGTGGAAATACGTTCATTGGTAGCAATCTTAGGATAACATGTATAAATGATATCATAGGATATTTGTCATACCCTTTTGACTTACTTAACCTTATATGATTATTTCTAGGCTCAACTCTAGTCCTTAAAACGGCATTGTTCATTTTTTCCCCGAGGCTACTATTCCATTCTGTCCATATACCACTTCTTCTCTGTCCATTCATCTGTTTATGGACCTTTTTTTGCTTCCATGTCTTGGCTATTTCAGTATTGCTGCAGTGCACATTTGACTGCCTGTGTCTTTCCGATTCTGGTGGTCTTAGGTTATAAGCCCGAGAGGTGCCCTGCCGCATCATATGGTAGCTCAATTTCTACCTTTTCAAGCGGCTCCATTCAGTTTGCGTTAGTGCTGTTACCACTTTACATCCCAGCAGCAGATAGAAGGTACACATTTCTCTAAAACACCTTCAGCATTTATAGTTTGTAGACTTTTGCTGATGGCCATTTGACTGTTGTGAGCTGAAACCTTTATGGAGGTTGGATACGCATGTGGCGAATAATTCCTTATACTGATCTTTAGGCATATCCTTTTTCTTCTTTTCCTTTTTTTGTTAAAGTGTGAGTACAACTTCCCTCTTCATATTCACTTTTTGAAAAATTTCTCATGTGTTGAATTTTCTTGCCTATTCCCTACCCAAGGGCACTTTTTGAGGGCAGGTGTCATTTAGACCCCTGCAGTCGTTGTGACTATTAAGCAACCATTAGCACTGGGTTTAAAGCTGCTGTTGTGGGAAACAGCCACAAGGCGGCAGCATTATTACGTTCTCAACTCTTGTTACTAGGGCAACAGAATCTTCCTGGAGGTAGTGTTCTGAGGTTGTAAATTAGAGTGGAATGTGCTGGGACAAGCCCCCAGAAGTTTATGTCTCCTTACTTATGTTTGTTTTTTAAATTTCATTTCTATTTCTTATCAGCGTAAATTTGATTAGAGTGTTTTGATTGCCTGGCTGTACAGGATCTGCTCAATGATTCATACATATGTCTGTTCATCTTCGGGTCCTGTTACCATGTATGTGATTACAAAATGTATATTTTAAAGGTATTGGTGATTATATAATTCATACAGTTTATCTGTTATATGTTGTTATACACTTAACATACATTAGTATATGTATGTTAACCCCATAGTCCTAATTTACCCATCCTCCCACCTTTCATTTTGCTAACCATTAGTTTATTTCATAAGTCTGTGAGTGTCTTTTTCTGTGGAAATATGTTCATTGGTAGCAATCTTAGGATAACATGTATAAATATTATCATAGGATATTTGTCGTACCCTTTTGAGTTACTTAACCTTATATGATTATTTCTAGGCTCAACTGTAGTCCTGAAAACGGCGTTGTTCATTTTTTTCCCCAGGCTACTATTCTATTTGGTACGTATACTACTTCTTCTTTGTCCATTCATCTGTTTATGAACCTTTTTTCTGCTTCCATGTCTTGGCTATTTCAATATTGCTGCAGTGCTCATTTGCCTGCCTGTGTCTTGCCGATTCAGGTGGTCTTAGGTTATAGGCCCAAAGGGTGACCTGCTGCATCATATGGTAGCTCAATTTTTACCTTTTCAAGAAGCTCCATTCAGTTTGCGTTAGTGCTGTTACCACTTTACATCCCACCAGCAGCTAGAAGGTACACAGTTCTCTAAAACCCCTTCAGCATTTATAGTTTATAGACATTTTGCTGATGGAAATGACTGGTGTGAGCTGAAACCTTTTTGAATTTGAATTTGCATGTGTCTAATAATTCCTTATACTGAGCTTTAGGCATGTCCTTTTTTTTCTTTTCCTTTTTTTTAAAGAGTGAGTACAACTTCCCTCCTCTTATTGACTTCTTGAAAAATTTCTCATGTGTTGAATTTTCTTGCCTATTCCCTACCCCAGGGCATTTTTCAGGGCAGGTGTCATTTAGAGCCCTGCAGTCCATGTGACTATTAAGCAACCATTAGCACTGGGTTTAAAGCTGCTGTTGTGGGAAAGAGCCACAAGGCGGCAGCATTATTACGTTCTCATCTCTTGTTACTAGGGCAACAGAATCTTCCTGGAGGTAGTGTTCCGAGGTTGTAAATTAGAGTGGAATGTGCTGGGACAAGCCCCCAGAAGTTTATGTCTACTTACTTAGGTTTGTTTTTTAAATTAAATTTCTATTTCTTATCGGAGTAAATTTGATTAGAGTGTTTTGATTGTCTGGCTGTACAGAAACTGCTCAATGATTCCTACATATGTCTGTTCATCTTCGGATTCTGTTACCATGTATGTTATTACAGAATGTATATTTTAAAGGTATTGGTGATTATATAATTCATACAGTTTATCTGTTATATGTTTTTATACACTTAACATACATTAGTATATGTATGTTAACCCCATAGTCCTAATTTACCCATCCTCCCACCTTTCATTTTGGCTAACAATTAGTTTATTTCATAAGTCTGTGAGTGTCTTTTTCTGTGGAAATACGTTCATTGGTAGCAATCTTAGGATAACATGTATAAATGATATCATAGGATATTTGTCATACCCTTTTGACTTACTTAACCTTATATGATTATTTCTAGGCTCAACTCTAGTCCTTAAAACGGCATTGTTCATTTTTTCCCCGAGGCTACTATTGCATTC
The DNA here is from genome assembly GCF_965194805.1 of Balaenoptera borealis. Taxonomy (NCBI): domain Eukaryota; kingdom Metazoa; phylum Chordata; class Mammalia; order Artiodactyla; family Balaenopteridae; genus Balaenoptera; species Balaenoptera borealis. The sequence continues at coordinate 659,430 of NW_028123917.1, read as the reverse complement.
TGTCCATATACCACTTCTTCTCTGTCCATTCATCTGTTTATGGACCTTTTTTTGCTTCCATGTCTTTGCTATTTCCATATTGCTGCAGTGCACATTTGACTGCCTGTGTCTTTCCGATTCTGGTAGTCTTAGGTTATAAGCCGAAGAGGTGCCCTGCCGCATCATATGGTAGCTCAATTTTTACCTTTTCAAGCAGCTCCATTCAGTTTGCGTTAGTGCTGTTACCACTTTACATCCCAGCAGCAGATAGAAGGTATACATTTCTCTAAAACCCCTACAGCATTTATAGTTTGTAGACTTTTTGCTGATGGCCATTTGACTGGTGTGAGCTGAAACCTTTTTGGAGGTTGGATACGCATGTGGCGAATAATTCCTTATACTGATCTTTAGGCATATCCTTTTTCTTCTTTTCCTTTTTTTGTTAAAGTGTGAGTACAACTTCCCTCTTCATATTCACTTTTTGAAAAATTTCTCATGTGTTGAATTTTCTTGCCTATTCCCTACCCAAGGGCACTTTTTGAGGGCAGGTGTCATTTAGACCCCTGCAGTCGTTGTGACTATTAAGCAACCATTAGCACTGGGTTTAAAGCTGCTGTTGTGGGAAACAGCCACAAGGCGGCAGCATTATTACGTTCTCAACTCTTGTTACTAGGGCAACAGAATCTTCCTGGAGGTAGTGTTCTGAGGTTGTAAATTAGAGTGGAATGTGCTGGGACAAGCCCCCAGAAGTTTATGTCTCCTTACTTATGTTTGTTTTTTAAATTTCATTTCTATTTCTTATCAGCGTAAATTTGATTAGAGTGTTTTGATTGCCTGGCTGTACAGGATCTGCTCAATGATTCATACATATGTCTGTTCATCTTCGGGTCCTGTTACCATGTATGTGATTACAAAATGTATATTTTAAAGGTATTGGTGATTATATAATTCATACAGTTTATCTGTTATATGTTGTTATACACTTAACATACATTAGTATATGTATGTTAACCCCATAGTCCTAATTTACCCATCCTCCCACCTTTCATTTTGCTAACCATTAGTTTATTTCATAAGTCTGTGAGTGTCTTTTTCTGTGGAAATATGTTCATTGGTAGCAATCTTAGGATAACATGTATAAATATTATCATAGGATATTTGTCGTACCCTTTTGAGTTACTTAACCTTATATGATTATTTCTAGGCTCAACTGTAGTCCTGAAAACGGCGTTGTTCATTTTTTTCCCCAGGCTACTATTCTATTTGGTACGTATACTACTTCTTCTTTGTCCATTCATCTGTTTATGAACCTTTTTTCTGCTTCCATGTCTTGGCTATTTCAATATTGCTGCAGTGCTCATTTGCCTGCCTGTGTCTTTCCGAATCAGGTGGTCTTAGGTTATAGGCCCAAAGGGTGACCTGCTGCATCATATGGTAGCTCAATTTTTACCTTTTCAAGAAGCTCCATTCAGTTTGCGTTAGTGCTGTTCCCACTTTACATCCCACCAGCAGCTAGAAGGTACACAGTTCTCTAAAACCCCTTCAGCATTTATAGTTTATAGACATTTTGCTGATGGAAATGACTGGTGTGAGCTGAAACCTTTTTGAATTTGAATTTGCATGTGTCTAATAATTCCTTATACTGAGCTTTAGGCATGTCCTTTTTTTTCTTTTCCTTTTTTTTAAAGAGTGAGTACAACTTCCCTCCTCTTATTGACTTCTTGAAAAATTTCTCATGTGTTGAATTTTCTTGCCTATTCCCTACCCCAGGGCATTTTTCAGGGCAGGTGTCATTTAGAGCCCTGCAGTCCATGTGACTATTAAGCAACCATTAGCACTGGGTTTAAAGCTGCTGTTGTGGGAAAGAGCCACAAGGCGGCAGCATTATTACGTTCTCATCTCTTGTTACTAGGGCAACAGAATCTTCCTGGAGGTAGTGTTCCGAGGTTGTAAATTAGAGTGGAATGTGCTGGGACAAGCCCCCAGAAGTTTATGTCTACTTACTTAGGTTTGTTTTTTAAATTAAATTTCTATTTCTTATCGGAGTAAATTTGATTAGAGTGTTTTGATTGTCTGGCTGTACAGAAACTGCTCAATGATTCCTACATATGTCTGTTCATCTTCGGATTCTGTTACCATGTATGTTATTACAGAATGTATATTTTAAAGGTATTGGTGATTATATAATTCATACAGTTTATCTGTTATATGTTTTTATACACTTAACATACATTAGTATATGTATGTTAACCCCATAGTCCTAATTTACCCATCCTCCCACCTTTCATTTTGGCTAACAATTAGTTTATTTCATAAGTCTGTGAGTGTCTTTTTCTGTGGAAATACGTTCATTGGTAGCAATCTTAGGATAACATGTATAAATGATATCATAGGATATTTGTCATACCCTTTTGACTTACTTAACCTTATATGATTATTTCTAGGCTCAACTCTAGTCCTTAAAACGGCATTGTTCATTTTTTCCCCGAGGCTACTATTCCATTCTGTCCATATACCACTTCTTCTCTGTCCATTCATCTGTTTATGGACCTTTTTTTGCTTCCATGTCTTGGCTATTTCAGTATTGCTGCAGTGCACATTTGACTGCCTGTGTCTTTCCGATTCTGGTGGTCTTAGGTTATAAGCCCGAGAGGTGCCCTGCCGCATCATACGGTAGCTCAATTTCTACCTTTTCAAGCGGCTCCATTCAGTTTGCGTTAGTGCTGTTACCACTTTACATCCCAGCAGCAGATAGAAGGTACACATTTCTCTAAAACACCTTCAGCATTTATAGTTTGTAGACTTTTGCTGATGGCCATTTGACTGTTGTGAGCTGAAACCTTTATGGAGGTTGGATACGCATGTGGCGAATAATTCCTTATACTGATCTTTAGGCATATCCTTTTTCTTCTTTTCCTTTTTTTGTTAAAGTGTGAGTACAACTTCCCTCTTCATATTCACTTTTGAAAAATTTCTCATGTGTTGAATTTTCTTGCCTATTCCCTACCCAAGGGCACTTTTTGAGGGCAGGTGTCATTTAGACCCCTGCAGTCGTTGTGACTATTAAGCAACCATTAGCACTGGGTTTAAAGCTGCTGTTGTGGGAAACAGCCACAAGGCGGCAGCATTATTACGTTCTCAACTCTTGTTACTAGGGCAACAGAATCTTCCTGGAGGTAGTGTTCTGAGGTTGTAAATTAGAGTGGAATGTGCTGGGACAAGCCCCCAGAAGTTTATGTCTCCTTACTTATGTTTGTTTTTTAAATTTCATTTCTATTTCTTATCAGCGTAAATTTGATTAGAGTGTTTTGATTGCCTGGCTGTACAGGATCTGCTCAATGATTCATACATATGTCTGTTCATCTTCGGGTCCTGTTACCATGTATGTGATTACAAAATGTATATTTTAAAGGTATTGGTGATTATATAATTCATACAGTTTATCTGTTATATGTTGTTATACACTTAACATACATTAGTATATGTATGTTAACCCCATAGTCCTAATTTACCCATCCTCCCACCTTTCATTTTGCTAACCATTAGTTTATTTCATAAGTCTGTGAGTGTCTTTTTCTGTGGAAATATGTTCATTGGTAGCAATCTTAGGATAACATGTATAAATATTATCATAGGATATTTGTCGTACCCTTTTGAGTTACTTAACCTTATATGATTATTTCTAGGCTCAACTGTAGTCCTGAAAACGGCGTTGTTCATTTTTTTCCCCAGGCTACTATTCTATTTGGTACGTATACTACTTCTTCTTTGTCCATTCATCTGTTTATGAACCTTTTTTCTGCTTCCATGTCTTGGCTATTTCAATATTGCTGCAGTGCTCATTTGCCTGCCTGTGTCTTTCCGATTCAGGTGGTCTTAGGTTATAGGCCCAAAGGGTGACCTGCTGCATCATATGGTAGCTCAATTTTTACCTTTTCAAGAAGCTCCATTCAGTTTGCGTTAGTGCTGTTACCACTTTACATCCAACCAGCAGCTAGAAGGTACACAGTTCTCTAAAACCCCTTCAGCATTTATAGTTTATAGACATTTTGCTGATGGAAATGACTGGTGTGAGCTGAAACCTTTTTGAATTTGAATTTGCATGTGTCTAATAATTCCTTATACTGAGCTTTAGGCATGTCCTTTTTTTTCTTTTCCTTTTTTTTAAAGAGTGAGTACAACTTCCCTCCTCTTATTGACTTCTTGAAAAATTTCTCATGTGTTGAATTTTCTTGCCTATTCCCTACCCCAGGGCATTTTTCAGGGCAGGTGTCATTTAGAGCCCTGCAGTCCATGTGACTATTAAGCAACCATTAGCACTGGGTTTAAAGCTGCTGTTGTGGGAAAGAGCCACAAGGCGGCAGCATTATTACGTTCTCATCTCTTGTTACTAGGGCAACAGAATCTTCCTGGAGGTAGTGTTCCGAGGTTGTAAATTAGAGTGGAATGTGCTGGGACAAGCCCCCAGAAGTTTATGTCTCCTTACTTAGGTTTGTTTTTTAAATGTAATTTCTATTTCTTATCGGAGTAAATTTGATTAGAGTGTTTTGATTGTCTGGCTGTACAGAAACTGCTCAATGATTCCTACATATGTCTGTTCATCTTCGGATTCTGTTACCATGTATGTTATTACAGAATGTATATTTTAAAGGTATTGGTGATTATATAATTCATACAGTTTATCTGTTATATGTTTTTATACACTTAACATACATTAGTATATGTATGTTAACCCCATAGTCCTAATTTACCCATCCTCCCACCTTTCATTTTGGCTAACAATTAGTTTATTTCATAAGTCTGTGAGTGTCTTTTTCTGTGGAAATATGTTCATTGGTAGCAATCTTAGGATAACATGTATAAATGATATCATAGGATATTTGTCATACCCTTTTGACTTACTTAACCTTATATGATTATTTCTAGGCTCAACTCTAGTCCTTAAAACGGCATTGTTCATTTTTTCCCCGAGGCTACTATTGCATTCTGTCCATATACCACTTCTTCTCTGTCCATTCATCTGTTTATGGACATTTTTTTTGCTTCCATGTCTTTGCTATTTCCATATTGCTGCAGTGCACATTTGACTGCCTGTGTCTTTCCGATTCTGGTAGTCTTAGGTTATAAGGCGAAGAGGTGCCCTGCCGCATCATATGGTAGCTCAATTTTTACCTTTTCAAGCAGCTCCATTCAGTTTGCGTTAGTGCTGTTACCACTTTACATCCCACCAGCAGATAGAAGGTATACATTTCTCTAAAACCCCTTCAGCATTTATAGTTTGTAGACTTTTTGCTGATGGCCATTTGACTGGTGTGAGCTGAAACCTTTTTGGAGGTTGGATACGCATGTGGCGAATAATTCCTTATACTGATCTTTAGGCATATCCTTTTTCTTCTTTTCCTTTTTTTGTTAAAGTGTGAGTACAACTTCCCTCTTCATATTCACTTTTTGAAAAATTTCTCATGTGTTGAATTTTTTTGCGTATTCCCTACCCCAGGGCATTTTTTGAGGGCAGGTGTCATTTAGACCCCTGCAGTCGTTGTGACTATTAAGCAACCATTAGCACTGGGTTTAAAGCTGCTGTTGTGGGAAACAGCCACAAGGCGGCAGCATTATTACGTTCTCAACTCTTGTTACTATGGCAACAGAGTCTTCCTGGAGGTAGTGTTCCGAGGTTGTAAATTAGAGTGGAATGTGCTGGGACAAGCCTCCAGAAGTTTATGTCTCCTTACTTATGTTTGTTTTTTAAATTTAATTTCTATTTCTTATCGGAGTAAATTTGATTTTAGTGTTTTGATTGCCTGGCTGTACAGAATCTGCTCAATGATTCATACATATGTCTGTTCATCTTCGGATTCTGTTACCATGTATTTGAATACAGAATGTATATTTTAAAGGTATTGGTGATTATATAATTCATATAGTTTATCTGTTATATGTTTATATGCATGTAACATACATTAGTATATTTATGTAAATCCCATAGTCCTAATTTACCCATCCTCCCCCCTTTCATTTTGGCTAACCATTAGTTTATTTCATAAGTCTGTGAGTGTCTTTTTCTGTGGAAATATGTTCATTGGTAGCAATCTTAGGATAACACGTATAAATGATATCATAGGATATTTGTCGTACCCTTTTGACTTACTTAACCTTATATTATTATTTCTAGGCTCTACTGTAGTCCTGAAAACGGCATTGTTCATTTTTTTCCCGAGGCTACTATTCCATTCTGTCCATATACCACTTCTTCTCTGTCCATTCATCTGTTTATGGACATTTTTTTTGCTTCCATGTCTTTGCTATTTCCATATTGCTGCAGTGCACATTTGACTGCCTGTGTCTTTCCGATTCTGGTAGTCTTAGGTTATAAGCCCAAGAGGTGCCCTGCCGCATCATATGGTAGCTCAATTTTTACCTTTTCAAGCAGCTCCATTCAGTTTGCGTTAGTGCTGTTACCACTTTACATCCCACCAGCAGCTAGAAAGTACACAGTTCTCTAAAACCCCTTCAGCATTTATAGTTTATAGACATTTTGCTGATGGAAATGACTGGTGTGAGCTGAAACCTTTTTGAATTTGAATTTGCATGTGTCTAATAATTCCTTATACTGAGCTTTAGGCATGTCCTTTTTTTTCTTTTCCTTTTTTTTTAAAGAGTGAGTACAACTTCCCTCCTCTTATTGACTTCTTGAAAAATTTCTCATGTGTTGAATTTTCTTGACTATTCCCTACCCCAGGGCATTTTTAAGGGCAGGTGTCATTTAGAGCCCTGCAGTCCTTGTGACTATTAAGCAACCATTAGCACTGGGTTTAAAGCTGCTGTTGTGGGAAACAGCCACAAGGCGGCAGCATTATTACGTTCTCATCTCTTGTTACTAGGGCAACAGAATCTTCCTGGAGGTAGTGTTCCGTGGTTGTAAATTAGAGTGGAATGTGCTGGGACGAGCCCCCAGAAGTTTATGTCTCCTTACTTATGTTTGTTTTTTAAATTTAATTCTATTTCTTTTTGGAGTAAATTTGATTAGAGTTTTTTGATTGTCTGGCTGTACAGAATCTGCTCAATGATTCCTACATATGTCTGTTCATCTTCGGATTCTGTTACCATGTATGTGAATACAGAATGTATATTTTAAAGGTATTGGTGATTATATAATTCATATAGTTTATCTGTTATATGTTTATATGCATGTAACATACATTAGTATATTTATGTTAATCCCATAGTCCTAATTTACCCATCCTCCCCCCTTTCATTTTGGCTAACCATTAGTTTATTTCATAAGTCTGTGAGTGTCTTTTTCTGTGGAAATATGTTCATTGGTAGCAATCTTAGGATAACATGTATAAATGATATCATAGGATATTTGTCATACCCTTTTGACTTACTTAACCTTATATTATTATTTCTAGGCTCTACTGTAGTCCTGAAAACGGCATTGTTCATTTTTTTCCCGAGGCTACTATTCCATTCTGTCCATATACCACTTCTTCTCTGTCCATTCATCTGTTTATGGACCTTTTTTTGCTTCCATGTCTTGGCTATTTCAGTATTGCTGCAGTGCACATTTGACTGCCTGTGTCTTTCCGATTCTGGTGGTCTTAGGTTATAAGCCCGAGAGGTGCCCTGCCGCATCATATGGTAGCTCAATTTCTACCTTTTCAAGCGGCTCCATTCAGTTTGCGTTAGTGCTGTTACCACTTTACATCCCAGCAGCAGATAGAAGGTACACATTTCTCTAAAACACCTTCAGCATTTATAGTTTGTAGACTTTTGCTGATGGCCATTTGACTGTTGTGAGCTGAAACCTTTATGGAGGTTGGATACGCATGTGGCGAATAATTCCTTATACTGATCTTTAGGCATATCCTTTTTCTTCTTTTCCTTTTTTTGTTAAAGTGTGAGTACAACTTCCCTCTTCATATTCACTTTTTGAAAAATTTCTCATGTGTTGAATTTTCTTGCCTATTCCCTACCCAAGGGCACTTTTTGAGGGCAGGTGTCATTTAGACCCCTGCAGTCGTTGTGACTATTAAGCAACCATTAGCACTGGGTTTAAAGCTGCTGTTGTGGGAAACAGCCACAAGGCGGCAGCATTATTACGTTCTCAACTCTTGTTACTAGGGCAACAGAATCTTCCTGGAGGTAGTGTTCTGAGGTTGTAAATTAGAGTGGAATGTGCTGGGACAAGCCCCCAGAAGTTTATGTCTCCTTACTTATGTTTGTTTTTTAAATTTCATTTCTATTTCTTATCAGCGTAAATTTGATTAGAGTGTTTTGATTGCCTGGCTGTACAGGATCTGCTCAATGATTCATACATATGTCTGTTCATCTTCGGGTCCTGTTACCATGTATGTGATTACAAAATGTATATTTTAAAGGTATTGGTGATTATATAATTCATACAGTTTATCTGTTATATGTTGTTATACACTTAACATACATTAGTATATGTATGTTAACCCCATAGTCCTAATTTACCCATCCTCCCACCTTTCATTTTGCTAACCATTAGTTTATTTCATAAGTCTGTGAGTGTCTTTTTCTGTGGAAATATGTTCATTGGTAGCAATCTTAGGATAACATGTATAAATATTATCATAGGATATTTGTCGTACCCTTTTGAGTTACTTAACCTTATATGATTATTTCTAGGCTCAACTGTAGTCCTGAAAACGGCGTTGTTCATTTTTTTCCCCAGGCTACTATTCTATTTGGTACGTATACTACTTCTTCTTTGTCCATTCATCTGTTTATGAACCTTTTTTCTGCTTCCATGTCTTGGCTATTTCAATATTGCTGCAGTGCTCATTTGCCTGCCTGTGTCTTTCCGAATCAGGTGGTCTTAGGTTATAGGCCCAAAGGGTGACCTGCTGCATCATATGGTAGCTCAATTTTTACCTTTTCAAGAAGCTCCATTCAGTTTGCGTTAGTGCTGTTACCACTTTACATCCCACCAGCAGCTAGAAGGTACACAGTTCTCTAAAACCCCTTCAGCATTTATAGTTTATAGACATTTTGCTGATGGAAATGACTGGTGTGAGCTGAAACCTTTTTGAATTTGAATTTGCATGTGTCTAATAATTCCTTATACTGAGCTTTAGGCATGTCCTTTTTTTTCTTTTCCTTTTTTTTAAAGAGTGAGTACAACTTCCCTCCTCTTATTGACTTCTTGAAAAATTTCTCATGTGTTGAATTTTCTTGCCTATTCCCTACCCCAGGGCATTTTTCAGGGCAGGTGTCATTTAGAGCCCTGCAGTCCATGTGACTATTAAGCAACCATTAGCACTGGGTTTAAAGCTGCTGTTGTGGGAAAGAGCCACAAGGCGGCAGCATTATTACGTTCTCATCTCTTGTTACTAGGGCAACAGAATCTTCCTGGAGGTAGTGTTCCGAGGTTGTAAATTAGAGTGGAATGTGCTGGGACAAGCCCCCAGAAGTTTATGTCTACTTACTTAGGTTTGTTTTTTAAATTAAATTTCTATTTCTTATCGGAGTAAATTTGATTAGAGTGTTTTGATTGTCTGGCTGTACAGAAACTGCTCAATGATTCCTACATATGTCTGTTCATCTTCGGATTCTGTTACCATGTATGTTATTACAGAATGTATATTTTAAAGGTATTGGTGATTATATAATTCATACAGTTTATCTGTTATATGTTTTTATACACTTAACATACATTAGTATATGTATGTTAACCCCATAGTCCTAATTTACCCATCCTCCCACCTTTCATTTTGGCTAACAATTAGTTTATTTCATAAGTCTGTGAGTGTCTTTTTCTGTGGAAATACGTTCATTGGTAGCAATCTTAGGATAACATGTATAAATGATATCATAGGATATTTGTCATACCCTTTTGACTTACTTAACCTTATATGATTATTTCTAGGCTCAACTCTAGTCCTTAAAACGGCATTGTTCATTTTTTCCCCGAGGCTACTATTCCATTCTGTCCATATACCACTTCTTCTCTGTCCATTCATCTGTTTATGGACCTTTTTTTGCTTCCATGTCTTGGCTATTTCAGTATTGCTGCAGTGCACATTTGACTGCCTGTGTCTTTCCGATTCTGGTGGTCTTAGGTTATAAGCCCGAGAGGTGCCCTGCCGCATCATACGGTAGCTCAATTTCTACCTTTTCAAGCGGCTCCATTCAGTTTGCGTTAGTGCTGTTACCACTTTACATCCCAGCAGCAGATAGAAGGTACACATTTCTCTAAAACACCTTCAGCATTTATAGTTTGTAGACTTTTGCTGATGGCCATTTGACTGTTGTGAGCTGAAACCTTTATGGAGGTTGGATACGCATGTGGCGAATAATTCCTTATACTGATCTTTAGGCATATCCTTTTTCTTCTTTTCCTTTTTTTGTTAAAGTGTGAGTACAACTTCCCTCTTCATATTCACTTTTTGAAAAATTTCTCATGTGTTGAATTTTCTTGCCTATTCCCTACCCAAGGGCACTTTTTGAGGGCAGGTGTCATTTAGACCCCTGCAGTCGTTGTGACTATTAAGCAACCATTAGCACTGGGTTTAAAGCTGCTGTTGTGGGAAACAGCCACAAGGCGGCAGCATTATTACGTTCTCAACTCTTGTTACTAGGGCAACAGAATCTTCCTGGAGGTAGTGTTCTGAGGTTGTAAATTAGAGTGGAATGTGCTGGGACAAGCCCCCAGAAGTTTATGTCTCCTTACTTATGTTTGTTTTTTAAATTTCATTTCTATTTCTTATCAGCGTAAATTTGATTAGAGTGTTTTGATTGCCTGGCTGTACAGGATCTGCTCAATGATTCATACATATGTCTGTTCATCTTCGGGTCCTGTTACCATGTATGTGATTACAAAATGTATATTTTAAAGGTATTGGTGATTATATAATTCATACAGTTTATCTGTTATATGTTGTTATACACTTAACATACATTAGTATATGTATGTTAACCCCATAGTCCTAATTTACCCATCCTCCCACCTTTCATTTTGCTAACCATTAGTTTATTTCATAAGTCTGTGAGTGTCTTTTTCTGTGGAAATATGTTCATTGGTAGCAATCTTAGGATAACATGTATAAATATTATCATAGGATATTTGTCGTACCCTTTTGAGTTACTTAACCTTATATGATTATTTCTAGGCTCAACTGTAGTCCTGAAAACGGCGTTGTTCATTTTTTTCCCCAGGCTACTATTCTATTTGGTACGTATACTACTTCTTCTTTGTCCATTCATCTGTTTATGAACCTTTTTTCTGCTTCCATGTCTTGGCTATTTCAATATTGCTGCAGTGCTCATTTGCCTGCCTGTGTCTTTCCGATTCAGGTGGTCTTAGGTTATAGGCCCAAAGGGTGACCTGCTGCATCATATGGTAGCTCAATTTTTACCTTTTCAAGAAGCTCCATTCAGTTTGCGTTAGTGCTGTTACCACTTTACATCCCACCAGCAGCTAGAAGGTACACAGTTCTCTAAAACCCCTTCAGCATTTATAGTTTATAGACATTTTGCTGATGGAAATGACTGGTGTGAGCTGAAACCTTTTTGAATTTGAATTTGCATGTGTCTAATAATTCCTTATACTGAGCTTTAGGCATGTCCTTTTTTTTCTTTTCCTTTTTTTTAAAGAGTGAGTACAACTTCCCTCCTCTTATTGACTTCTTGAAAAATTTCTCATGTGTTGAATTTTCTTGCCTATTCCCTACCCCAGGGCATTTTTCAGGGCAGGTGTCATTTAGAGCCCTGCAGTCCATGTGACTATTAAGCAACCATTAGCACTGGGTTTAAAGCTGCTGTTGTGGGAAAGAGCCACAAGGCGGCAGCATTATTACGTTCTCATCTCTTGTTACTAGGGCAACAGAATCTTCCTGGAGGTAGTGTTCCGAGGTTGTAAATTAGAGTGGAATGTGCTGGGACAAGCCCCCAGAAGTTTATGTCTCCTTACTTAGGTTTGTTTTTTAAATGTAATTTCTATTTCTTATCGGAGTAAATTTGATTAGAGTGTTTTGATTGTCTGGCTGTACAGAAACTGCTCAATGATTCCTACATATGTCTGTTCATCTTCGGATTCTGTTACCATGTATGTTATTACAGAATGTATATTTTAAAGGTATTGGTGATTATATAATTCATACAGTTTATCTGTTATATGTTTTTATACACTTAACATACATTAGTATATGTATGTTAACCCCATAGTCCTAATTTACCCATCCTCCCACCTTTCATTTTGGCTAACAATTAGTTTATTTCATAAGTCTGTGAGTGTCTTTTTCTGTGGAAATATGTTCATTGGTAGCAATCTTAGGATAACATGTATAAATGATATCATAGGATATTTGTCATACCCTTTTGACTTACTTAACCTTATATGATTATTTCTAGGCTCAACTCTAGTCCTTAAAACGGCATTGTTCATTTTTTCCCCGAGGCTACTATTGCATTCTGTCCATATACCACTTCTTCTCTGTCCATTCATCTGTTTATGGACATTTTTTTTGCTTCCATGTCTTTGCTATTTCCATATTGCTGCAGTGCACATTTGACTGCCTGTGTCTTTCCGATTCTGGTAGTCTTAGGTTATAAGGCGAAGAGGTGCCCTGCCGCATCATATGGTAGCTCAATTTTTACCTTTTCAAGCAGCTCCATTCAGTTTGCGTTAGTGCTGTTACCACTTTACATCCCACCAGCAGATAGAAGGTATACATTTCTCTAAAACCCCTTCAGCATTTATAGTTTGTAGACTTTTTGCTGATGGCCATTTGACTGGTGTGAGCTGAAACCTTTTTGGAGGTTGGATACGCATGTGGCGAATAATTCCTTATACTGATCTTTAGGCATATCCTTTTTCTTCTTTTCCTTTTTTTGTTAAAGTGTGAGTACAACTTCCCTCTTCATATTCACTTTTTGAAAAATTTCTCATGTGTTGAATTTTTTTGCGTATTCCCTACCCCAGGGCATTTTTTGAGGGCAGGTGTCATTTAGACCCCTGCAGTCGTTTTGACTATTAAGCAACCATTAGCACTGGGTTTAAAGCTGCTGTTGTGGGAAACAGCCACAAGGCGGCAGCATTATTACGTTCTCAACTCTTGTTACTATGGCAACAGAGTCTTCCTGGAGGTAGTGTTCCGAGGTTGTAAATTAGAGTGGAATGTGCTGGGACAAGCCTCCAGAAGTTTATGTCTCCTTACTTATGTTTGTTTTTTAAATTTAATTTCTATTTCTTATCGGAGTAAATTTGATTTTAGTGTTTTGATTGCCTGGCTGTACAGAATCTGCTCAATGATTCATACATATGTCTGTTCATCTTCGGATTCTGTTACCATGTATTTGAATACAGAATGTATATTTTAAAGGTATTGGTGATTATATAATTCATATAGTTTATCTGTTATATGTTTATATGCATGTAACATACATTAGTATATTTATGTAAATCCCATAGTCCTAATTTACCCATCCTCCCCCCTTTCATTTTGGCTAACCATTAGTTTATTTCATAAGTCTGTGAGTGTCTTTTTCTGTGGAAATATGTTCATTGGTAGCAATCTTAGGATAACACGTATAAATGATATCATAGGATATTTGTCGTACTCTTTTGACTTACTTAACCTTATATTATTATTTCTAGGCTCTACTGTAGTCCTGAAAAAGGCATTGTTCATTTTTTTCCCGAGGCTACTATTCCATTCTGTCCATATACCACTTCTTCTCTGTCCATTCATCTGTTTATGGACTTTTTTTTGCTTCCATGTCTTTGCTATTTCCATATTGCTGCAGTGCACATTTGACTGCCTGTGTCTTTCCGATTCTGGTAGTCTTAGGTTATAAGCCCAAGAGGTGCCCTGCCGCATCATATGGTAGCTCAATTTTTACCTTTTCAAGCAGCTCCATTCAGTTTGCGTTAGTGCTGTTACCACTTTACATCCCACCAGCAGCTAGAAAGTACACAGTTCTCTAAAACCCCTTCAGCATTTATAATTTATAGACATTTTGCTGATGGAAATGACTGGTGTGAGCTGAAACCTTTTTGAATTTGAATTTGCATGTGTCTAATAATTCCTTATACTGAGCTTTAGGCATGTCCTTTTTTTTCTTTTCCTTTTTTTTTAAAGAGTGAGTACAACTTCCCTCCTCTTATTGACTTCTTGAAAAATTTCTCATGTGTTGAATTTTCTTGACTATTCCCTACCCCAGGGCATTTTTAAGGGCAGGTGTCATTTAGAGCCCTGCAGTCCTTGTGACTATTAAGCAACCATTAGCACTGGGTTTAAAGCTGCTGTTGTGGGAAACAGCCACAAGGCGGCAGCATTATTACGTTCTCATCTCTTGTTACTAGGGCAACAGAATCTTCCTGGAGGTAGTGTTCCGTGGTTGTAAATTAGAGTGGAATGTGCTGGGACGAGCCCCCAGAAGTTTATGTCTCCTTACTTATGTTTGTTTTTTAAATTTAATTCTATTTCTTTTTGGAGTAAATTTGATTAGAGTTTTTTGATTGTCTGGCTGTACAGAATCTGCTCAATGATTCCTACATATGTCTGTTCATCTTCGGATTCTGTTACCATGTATGTGAATACAGAATGTATATTTTAAAGGTATTGGTGATTATATAATTCATATAGTTTATCTGTTATATGTTTATATGCATGTAACATACATTAGTATATTTATGTTAATCCCATAGTCCTAATTTACCCATCCTCCCCCCTTTCATTTTGGCTAACCATTAGTTTATTTCATAAGTCTGTGAGTGTCTTTTTCTGTGGAAATATGTTCATTGGTAGCAATCTTAGGATAACATGTATAAATGATATCATAGGATATTTGTCATACCCTTTTGACTTACTTAACCTTATATTATTATTTCTAGGCTCTACTGTAGTCCTGAAAACGGCATTGTTCATTTTTTTCCCGAGGCTACTATTCCATTCTGTCCATATACCACTTCTTCTCTGTCCATTCATCTGTTTATGGACCTTTTTTTGCTTCCATGTCTTGGCTATTTCAGTATTGCTGCAGTGCACATTTGACTGCCTGTGTCTTTCCGATTCTGGTGGTCTTAGGTTATAAGCCCGAGAGGTGCCCTGCCGCATCATATGGTAGCTCAATTTCTACCTTTTCAAGCGGCTCCATTCAGTTTGCGTTAGTGCTGTTACCACTTTACATCCCAGCAGCAGATAGAAGGTACACATTTCTCTAAAACACCTTCAGCATTTATAGTTTGTAGACTTTTGCTGATGGCCATTTGACTGTTGTGAGCTGAAACCTTTATGGAGGTTGGATACGCATGTGGCGAATAATTCCTTATACTGATCTTTAGGCATATCCTTTTTCTTCTTTTCCTTTTTTTGTTAAAGTGTGAGTACAACTTCCCTCTTCATATTCACTTTTTGAAAAATTTCTCATGTGTTGAATTTTCTTGCCTATTCCCTACCCAAGGGCACTTTTTGAGGGCAGGTGTCATTTAGACCCCTGCAGTCGTTGTGACTATTAAGCAACCATTAGCACTGGGTTTAAAGCTGCTGTTGTGGGAAACAGCCACAAGGCGGCAGCATTATTACGTTCTCAACTCTTGTTACTAGGGCAACAGAATCTTCCTGGAGGTAGTGTTCTGAGGTTGTAAATTAGAGTGGAATGTGCTGGGACAAGCCCCCAGAAGTTTATGTCTCCTTACTTATGTTTGTTTTTTAAATTTCATTTCTATTTCTTATCAGCGTAAATTTGATTAGAGTGTTTTGATTGCCTGGCTGTACAGGATCTGCTCAATGATTCATACATATGTCTGTTCATCTTCGGGTCCTGTTACCATGTATGTGATTACAAAATGTATATTTTAAAGGTATTGGTGATTATATAATTCATACAGTTTATCTGTTATATGTTGTTATACACTTAACATACATTAGTATATGTATGTTAACCCCATAGTCCTAATTTACCCATCCTCCCACCTTTCATTTTGCTAACCATTAGTTTATTTCATAAGTCTGTGAGTGTCTTTTTCTGTGGAAATATGTTCATTGGTAGCAATCTTAGGATAACATGTATAAATATTATCATAGGATATTTGTCGTACCCTTTTGAGTTACTTAACCTTATATGATTATTTCTAGGCTCAACTGTAGTCCTGAAAACGGCGTTGTTCATTTTTTTCCCCAGGCTACTATTCTATTTGGTACGTATACTACTTCTTCTTTGTCCATTCATCTGTTTATGAACCTTTTTTCTGCTTCCATGTCTTGGCTATTTCAATATTGCTGCAGTGCTCATTTGCCTGCCTGTGTCTTTCCGATTCAGGTGGTCTTAGGTTATAGGCCCAAAGGGTGACCTGCTGCATCATATGGTAGCTCAATTTTTACCTTTTCAAGAAGCTCCATTCAGTTTGCGTTAGTGCTGTTCCCACTTTACATCCCACCAGCAGCTAGAAGGTACACAGTTCTCTAAAACCCCTTCAGCATTTATAGTTTATAGACATTTTGCTGATGGAAATGACTGGTGTGAGCTGAAACCTTTTTGAATTTGAATTTGCATGTGTCTAATAATTCCTTATACTGAGCTTTAGGCATGTCCTTTTTTTTCTTTTCCTTTTTTTTAAAGAGTGAGTACAACTTCCCTCCTCTTATTGACTTCTTGAAAAATTTCTCATGTGTTGAATTTTCTTGCCTATTCCCTACCCCAGGGCATTTTTCAGGGCAGGTGTCATTTAGAGCCCTGCAGTCCATGTGACTATTAAGCAACCATTAGCACTGGGTTTAAAGCTGCTGTTGTGGGAAAGAGCCACAAGGCGGCAGCATTATTACGTTCTCATCTCTTGTTACTAGGGCAACAGAATCTTCCTGGAGGTAGTGTTCCGAGGTTGTAAATTAGAGTGGAATGTGCTGGGACAAGCCCCCAGAAGTTTATGTCTACTTACTTAGGTTTGTTTTTTAAATTAAATTTCTATTTCTTATCGGAGTAAATTTGATTAGAGTGTTTTGATTGTCTGGCTGTACAGAAACTGCTCAATGATTCCTACATATGTCTGTTCATCTTCGGATTCTGTTACCATGTATGTGAATACAGAATGTATATTTTAAAGGTATTGGTGATTATATAATTCATACAGTTTATCTGTTATATGTTTTTATACACTTAACATACATTAGTATATGTATGTTAACCCCATAGTCCTAATTTACCCATCCTCCCACCTTTCATTTTGGCTAACAATTAGTTTATTTCATAAGTCTGTGAGTGTCTTTTTCTGTGGAAATACGTTCATTGGTAGCAATCTTAGGATAACATGTATAAATGATATCATAGGATATTTGTCATACCCTTTTGACTTACTTAACCTTATATGATTATTTCTAGGCTCAACTCTAGTCCTTAAAACGGCATTGTTCATTTTTTCCCCGAGGCTACTATTCCATTCTGTCCATATACCACTTCTTCTCTGTCCATTCATCTGTTTATGGACCTTTTTTTGCTTCCATGTCTTGGCTATTTCAGTATTGCTGCAGTGCACATTTGACTGCCTGTGTCTTTCCGATTCTGGTGGTCTTAGGTTATAAGCCCGAGAGGTGCCCTGCCGCATCATACGGTAGCTCAATTTCTACCTTTTCAAGCGGCTCCATTCAGTTTGCGTTAGTGCTGTTACCACTTTACATCCCAGCAGCAGATAGAAGGTACACATTTCTCTAAAACACCTTCAGCATTTATAGTTTGTAGACTTTTGCTGATGGCCATTTGACTGTTGTGAGCTGAAACCTTTATGGAGGTTGGATACGCATGTGGCGAATAATTCCTTATACTGATCTTTAGGCATATCCTTTTTCTTCTTTTCCTTTTTTTGTTAAAGTGTGAGTACAACTTCCCTCTTCATATTCACTTTTTGAAAAATTTCTCATGTGTTGAATTTTCTTGCCTATTCCCTACCCAAGGGCACTTTTTGAGGGCAGGTGTCATTTAGACCCCTGCAGTCGTTGTGACTATTAAGCAACCATTAGCACTGGGTTTAAAGCTGCTGTTGTGGGAAACAGCCACAAGGCGGCAGCATTATTACGTTCTCAACTCTTGTTACTAGGGCAACAGAATCTTCCTGGAGGTAGTGTTCTGAGGTTGTAAATTAGAGTGGAATGTGCTGGGACAAGCCCCCAGAAGTTTATGTCTCCTTACTTATGTTTGTTTTTTAAATTTCATTTCTATTTCTTATCAGCGTAAATTTGATTAGAGTGTTTTGATTGCCTGGCTGTACAGGATCTGCTCAATGATTCATACATATGTCTGTTCATCTTCGGGTCCTGTTACCATGTATGTGATTACAAAATGTATATTTTAAAGGTATTGGTGATTATATAATTCATACAGTTTATCTGTTATATGTTGTTATACACTTAACATACATTAGTATATGTATGTTAACCCCATAGTCCTAATTTACCCATCCTCCCACCTTTCATTTTGCTAACCATTAGTTTATTTCATAAGTCTGTGAGTGTCTTTTTCTGTGGAAATATGTTCATTGGTAGCAATCTTAGGATAACATGTATAAATATTATCATAGGATATTTGTCGTACCCTTTTGAGTTACTTAACCTTATATGATTATTTCTAGGCTCAACTGTAGTCCTGAAAACGGCGTTGTTCATTTTTTTCCCCAGGCTACTATTCTATTTGGTACGTATACTACTTCTTCTTTGTCCATTCATCTGTTTATGAACCTTTTTTCTGCTTCCATGTCTTGGCTATTTCAATATTGCTGCAGTGCTCATTTGCCTGCCTGTGTCTTTCCGATTCAGGTGGTCTTAGGTTATAGGCCCAAAGGGTGACCTGCTGCATCATATGGTAGCTCAATTTTTACCTTTTCAAGAAGCTCCATTCAGTTTGCGTTAGTGCTGTTACCACTTTACATCCCACCAGCAGCTAGAAGGTACACAGTTCTCTAAAACCCCTTCAGCATTTATAGTTTATAGACATTTTGCTGATGGAAATGACTGGTGTGAGCTGAAACCTTTTTGAATTTGAATTTGCATGTGTCTAATAATTCCTTATACTGAGCTTTAGGCATGTCCTTTTTTTTCTTTTCCTTTTTTTTAAAGAGTGAGTACAACTTCCCTCCTCTTATTGACTTCTTGAAAAATTTCTCATGTGTTGAATTTTCTT
The DNA here is from genome assembly GCF_965194805.1 of Balaenoptera borealis. NCBI lineage: Eukaryota > Metazoa > Chordata > Mammalia > Artiodactyla > Balaenopteridae > Balaenoptera > Balaenoptera borealis. The sequence goes on along the minus strand of NW_028123917.1, from coordinate 640,314 downwards.
GCCTATTCCCTACCCCAGGGCATTTTTCAGGGCAGGTGTCATTTAGAGCCCTGCAGTCCATGTGACTATTAAGCAACCATTAGCACTGGGTTTAAAGCTGCTGTTGTGGGAAAGAGCCACAAGGCGGCAGCATTATTACGTTCTCATCTCTTGTTACTAGGGCAACAGAATCTTCCTGGAGGTAGTGTTCCGAGGTTGTAAATTAGAGTGGAATGTGCTGGGACAAGCCCCCAGAAGTTTATGTCTCCTTACTTAGGTTTGTTTTTTAAATGTAATTTCTATTTCTTATCGGAGTAAATTTGATTAGAGTGTTTTGATTGTCTGGCTGTACAGAAACTGCTCAATGATTCCTACATATGTCTGTTCATCTTCGGATTCTGTTACCATGTATGTTATTACAGAATGTATATTTTAAAGGTATTGGTGATTATATAATTCATACAGTTTATCTGTTATATGTTTTTATACACTTAACATACATTAGTATATGTATGTTAACCCCATAGTCCTAATTTACCCATCCTCCCACCTTTCATTTTGGCTAACAATTAGTTTATTTCATAAGTCTGTGAGTGTCTTTTTCTGTGGAAATATGTTCATTGGTAGCAATCTTAGGATAACATGTATAAATGATATCATAGGATATTTGTCATACCCTTTTGACTTACTTAACCTTATATGATTATTTCTAGGCTCAACTCTAGTCCTTAAAACGGCATTGTTCATTTTTTCCCCGAGGCTACTATTGCATTCTGTCCATATACCACTTCTTCTCTGTCCATTCATCTGTTTATGGACATTTTTTTTGCTTCCATGTCTTTGCTATTTCCATATTGCTGCAGTGCACATTTGACTGCCTGTGTCTTTCCGATTCTGGTAGTCTTAGGTTATAAGGCGAAGAGGTGCCCTGCCGCATCATATGGTAGCTCAATTTTTACCTTTTCAAGCAGCTCCATTCAGTTTGCGTTAGTGCTGTTACCACTTTACATCCCACCAGCAGATAGAAGGTATACATTTCTCTAAAACCCCTTCAGCATTTATAGTTTGTAGACTTTTTGCTGATGGCCATTTGACTGGTGTGAGCTGAAACCTTTTTGGAGGTTGGATACGCATGTGGCGAATAATTCCTTATACTGATCTTTAGGCATATCCTTTTTCTTCTTTTCCTTTTTTTGTTAAAGTGTGAGTACAACTTCCCTCTTCATATTCACTTTTTGAAAAATTTCTCATGTGTTGAATTTTTTTGCGTATTCCCTACCCCAGGGCATTTTTTGAGGGCAGGTGTCATTTAGACCCCTGCAGTCGTTTTGACTATTAAGCAACCATTAGCACTGGGTTTAAAGCTGCTGTTGTGGGAAACAGCCACAAGGCGGCAGCATTATTACGTTCTCAACTCTTGTTACTATGGCAACAGAGTCTTCCTGGAGGTAGTGTTCCGAGGTTGTAAATTAGAGTGGAATGTGCTGGGACAAGCCTCCAGAAGTTTATGTCTCCTTACTTATGTTTGTTTTTTAAATTTAATTTCTATTTCTTATCGGAGTAAATTTGATTTTAGTGTTTTGATTGCCTGGCTGTACAGAATCTGCTCAATGATTCCTACATATGTCTGTTCATCTTCGGATTCTGTTACCATGTATTTGAATACAGAATGTATATTTTAAAGGTATTGGTGATTATATAATTCATATAGTTTATCTGTTATATGTTTATATGCATGTAACATACATTAGTATATTTATGTAAATCCCATAGTCCTAATTTACCCATCCTCCCCCCTTTCATTTTGGCTAACCATTAGTTTATTTCATAAGTCTGTGAGTGTCTTTTTCTGTGGAAATATGTTCATTGGTAGCAATCTTAGGATAACACGTATAAATGATATCATAGGATATTTGTCGTACTCTTTTGACTTACTTAACCTTATATTATTATTTCTAGGCTCTACTGTAGTCCTGAAAAAGGCATTGTTCATTTTTTTCCCGAGGCTACTATTCCATTCTGTCCATATACCACTTCTTCTCTGTCCATTCATCTGTTTATGGACTTTTTTTTGCTTCCATGTCTTTGCTATTTCCATATTGCTGCAGTGCACATTTGACTGCCTGTGTCTTTCCGATTCTGGTAGTCTTAGGTTATAAGCCCAAGAGGTGCCCTGCCGCATCATATGGTAGCTCAATTTTTACCTTTTCAAGCAGCTCCATTCAGTTTGCGTTAGTGCTGTTACCACTTTACATCCCACCAGCAGCTAGAAAGTACACAGTTCTCTAAAACCCCTTCAGCATTTATAGTTTATAGACATTTTGCTGATGGAAATGACTGGTGTGAGCTGAAACCTTTTTGAATTTGAATTTGCATGTGTCTAATAATTCCTTATACTGAGCTTTAGGCATGTCCTTTTTTTTCTTTTCCTTTTTTTTTAAAGAGTGAGTACAACTTCCCTCCTCTTATTGACTTCTTGAAAAATTTCTCATGTGTTGAATTTTCTTGACTATTCCCTACCCCAGGGCATTTTTAAGGGCAGGTGTCATTTAGAGCCCTGCAGTCCTTGTGACTATTAAGCAACCATTAGCACTGGGTTTAAAGCTGCTGTTGTGGGAAACAGCCACAAGGCGGCAGCATTATTACGTTCTCATCTCTTGTTACTAGGGCAACAGAATCTTCCTGGAGGTAGTGTTCCGTGGTTGTAAATTAGAGTGGAATGTGCTGGGACGAGCCCCCAGAAGTTTATGTCTCCTTACTTATGTTTGTTTTTTAAATTTAATTCTATTTCTTTTTGGAGTAAATTTGATTAGAGTTTTTTGATTGTCTGGCTGTACAGAATCTGCTCAATGATTCCTACATATGTCTGTTCATCTTCGGATTCTGTTACCATGTATGTGAATACAGAATGTATATTTTAAAGGTATTGGTGATTATATAATTCATATAGTTTATCTGTTATATGTTTATATGCATGTAACATACATTAGTATATTTATGTTAATCCCATAGTCCTAATTTACCCATCCTCCCCCCTTTCATTTTGGCTAACCATTAGTTTATTTCATAAGTCTGTGAGTGTCTTTTTCTGTGGAAATATGTTCATTGGTAGCAATCTTAGGATAACATGTATAAATGATATCATAGGATATTTGTCATACCCTTTTGACTTACTTAACCTTATATTATTATTTCTAGGCTCTACTGTAGTCCTGAAAACGGCATTGTTCATTTTTTTCCCGAGGCTACTATTCCATTCTGTCCATATACCACTTCTTCTCTGTCCATTCATCTGTTTATGGACCTTTTTTTGCTTCCATGTCTTGGCTATTTCAGTATTGCTGCAGTGCACATTTGACTGCCTGTGTCTTTCCGATTCTGGTGGTCTTAGGTTATAAGCCCGAGAGGTGCCCTGCCGCATCATATGGTAGCTCAATTTCTACCTTTTCAAGCGGCTCCATTCAGTTTGCGTTAGTGCTGTTACCACTTTACATCCCAGCAGCAGATAGAAGGTACACATTTCTCTAAAACACCTTCAGCATTTATAGTTTGTAGACTTTTGCTGATGGCCATTTGACTGTTGTGAGCTGAAACCTTTATGGAGGTTGGATACGCATGTGGCGAATAATTCCTTATACTGATCTTTAGGCATATCCTTTTTCTTCTTTTCCTTTTTTTGTTAAAGTGTGAGTACAACTTCCCTCTTCATATTCACTTTTTGAAAAATTTCTCATGTGTTGAATTTTCTTGCCTATTCCCTACCCAAGGGCACTTTTTGAGGGCAGGTGTCATTTAGACCCCTGCAGTCGTTGTGACTATTAAGCAACCATTAGCACTGGGTTTAAAGCTGCTGTTGTGGGAAACAGCCACAAGGCGGCAGCATTATTACGTTCTCAACTCTTGTTACTAGGGCAACAGAATCTTCCTGGAGGTAGTGTTCTGAGGTTGTAAATTAGAGTGGAATGTGCTGGGACAAGCCCCCAGAAGTTTATGTCTCCTTACTTATGTTTGTTTTTTAAATTTCATTTCTATTTCTTATCAGCGTAAATTTGATTAGAGTGTTTTGATTGCCTGGCTGTACAGGATCTGCTCAATGATTCATACATATGTCTGTTCATCTTCGGGTCCTGTTACCATGTATGTGATTACAAAATGTATATTTTAAAGGTATTGGTGATTATATAATTCATACAGTTTATCTGTTATATGTTGTTATACACTTAACATACATTAGTATATGTATGTTAACCCCATAGTCCTAATTTACCCATCCTCCCACCTTTCATTTTGCTAACCATTAGTTTATTTCATAAGTCTGTGAGTGTCTTTTTCTGTGGAAATATGTTCATTGGTAGCAATCTTAGGATAACATGTATAAATATTATCATAGGATATTTGTCGTACCCTTTTGAGTTACTTAACCTTATATGATTATTTCTAGGCTCAACTGTAGTCCTGAAAACGGCGTTGTTCATTTTTTTCCCCAGGCTACTATTCTATTTGGTACGTATACTACTTCTTCTTTGTCCATTCATCTGTTTATGAACCTTTTTTCTGCTTCCATGTCTTGGCTATTTCAATATTGCTGCAGTGCTCATTTGCCTGCCTGTGTCTTTCCGATTCAGGTGGTCTTAGGTTATAGGCCCAAAGGGTGACCTGCTGCATCATATGGTAGCTCAATTTTTACCTTTTCAAGAAGCTCCATTCAGTTTGCGTTAGTGCTGTTACCACTTTACATCCCACCAGCAGCTAGAAGGTACACAGTTCTCTAAAACCCCTTCAGCATTTATAGTTTATAGACATTTTGCTGATGGAAATGACTGGTGTGAGCTGAAACCTTTTTGAATTTGAATTTGCATGTGTCTAATAATTCCTTATACTGAGCTTTAGGCATGTCCTTTTTTTTCTTTTCCTTTTTTTTAAAGAGTGAGTACAACTTCCCTCCTCTTATTGACTTCTTGAAAAATTTCTCATGTGTTGAATTTTCTTGCCTATTCCCTACCCCAGGGCATTTTTCAGGGCAGGTGTCATTTAGAGCCCTGCAGTCCATGTGACTATTAAGCAACCATTAGCACTGGGTTTAAAGCTGCTGTTGTGGGAAAGAGCCACAAGGCGGCAGCATTATTACGTTCTCATCTCTTGTTACTAGGGCAACAGAATCTTCCTGGAGGTAGTGTTCCGAGGTTGTAAATTAGAGTGGAATGTGCTGGGACAAGCCCCCAGAAGTTTATGTCTACTTACTTAGGTTTGTTTTTTAAATTAAATTTCTATTTCTTATCGGAGTAAATTTGATTAGAGTGTTTTGATTGTCTGGCTGTACAGAAACTGCTCAATGATTCCTACATATGTCTGTTCATCTTCGGATTCTGTTACCATGTATGTGAATACAGAATGTATATTTTAAAGGTATTGGTGATTATATAATTCATACAGTTTATCTGTTATATGTTTTTATACACTTAACATACATTAGTATATGTATGTTAACCCCATAGTCCTAATTTACCCATCCTCCCACCTTTCATTTTGGCTAACAATTAGTTTATTTCATAAGTCTGTGAGTGTCTTTTTCTGTGGAAATACGTTCATTGGTAGCAATCTTAGGATAACATGTATAAATGATATCATAGGATATTTGTCATACCCTTTTGACTTACTTAACCTTATATGATTATTTCTAGGCTCAACTCTAGTCCTTAAAACGGCATTGTTCATTTTTTCCCCGAGGCTACTATTGCATTCTGTCCATATACCACTTCTTCTCTGTCCATTCATCTGTTTATGGACCTTTTTTTGCTTCCATGTCTTTGCTATTTCCATATTGCTGCAGTGCACATTTGACTGCCTGTGTCTTTCCGATTCTGGTAGTCTTAGGTTATAAGGCGAAGAGGTGCCCTGCCGCATCATATGGTAGCTCAATTTTTACCTTTTCAAGCAGCTCCATTCAGTTTGCGTTAGTGCTGTTACCACTTTACATCCCAGCAGCAGATAGAAGGTATACAGTTCTCTAAAACCCCTACAGCATTTATAGTTTGTAGACTTTTTGCTGATGGCCATTTGACTGGTGTGAGCTGAAACCTTTTTGGAGGTTGGATACGCATGTGGCGAATAATTCCTTATACTGATCTTTAGGCATATCCTTTTTCTTCTTTTCCTTTTTTTGTTAAAGTGTGAGTACAACTTCCCTCTTCATATTCACTTTTTGAAAAATTTCTCATGTGTTGAATTTTCTTGCCTATTCCCTACCCAAGGGCACTTTTTGAGGGCAGGTGTCATTTAGACCCCTGCAGTCGTTGTGACTATTAAGCAACCATTAGCACTGGGTTTAAAGCTGCTGTTGTGGGAAACAGCCACAAGGCGGCAGCATTATTACGTTCTCAACTCTTGTTACTAGGGCAACAGAATCTTCCTGGAGGTAGTGTTCTGAGGTTGTAAATTAGAGTGGAATGTGCTGGGACAAGCCCCCAGAAGTTTATGTCTCCTTACTTATGTTTGTTTTTTAAATTTCATTTCTATTTCTTATCAGCGTAAATTTGATTAGAGTGTTTTGATTGCCTGGCTGTACAGGATCTGCTCAATGATTCATACATATGTCTGTTCATCTTCGGGTCCTGTTACCATGTATGTGATTACAAAATGTATATTTTAAAGGTATTGGTGATTATATAATTCATACAGTTTATCTGTTATATGTTGTTATACACTTAACATACATTAGTATATGTATGTTAACCCCATAGTCCTAATTTACCCATCCTCCCACCTTTCATTTTGCTAACCATTAGTTTATTTCATAAGTCTGTGAGTGTCTTTTTCTGTGGAAATATGTTCATTGGTAGCAATCTTAGGATAACATGTATAAATATTATCATAGGATATTTGTCGTACCCTTTTGAGTTACTTAACCTTATATGATTATTTCTAGGCTCAACTGTAGTCCTGAAAACGGCGTTGTTCATTTTTTTCCCCAGGCTACTATTCTATTTGGTACGTATACTACTTCTTCTTTGTCCATTCATCTGTTTATGAACCTTTTTTCTGCTTCCATGTCTTGGCTATTTCAATATTGCTGCAGTGCTCATTTGCCTGCCTGTGTCTTTCCGATTCAGGTGGTCTTAGGTTATAGGCCCAAAGGGTGACCTGCTGCATCATATGGTAGCTCAATTTTTACCTTTTCAAGAAGCTCCATTCAGTTTGCGTTAGTGCTGTTACCACTTTACATCCCACCAGCAGCTAGAAGGTACACAGTTCTCTAAAACCCCTTCAGCATTTATAGTTTATAGACATTTTGCTGATGGAAATGACTGGTGTGAGCTGAAACCTTTTTGAATTTGAATTTGCATGTGTCTAATAATTCCTTATACTGAGCTTTAGGCATGTCCTTTTTTTTCTTTTCCTTTTTTTTAAAGAGTGAGTACAACTTCCCTCCTCTTATTGACTTCTTGAAAAATTTCTCATGTGTTGAATTTTCTTGCCTATTCCCTACCCCAGGGCATTTTTCAGGGCAGGTGTCATTTAGAGCCCTGCAGTCCTTGTGACTATTAAGCAACTATTAGTACTGGGTTTAAAGCTGCTGTTGTGGGAAACAGCCACAAGGCCGCAGCATTATTACGTTCTCAACTCTTGTTACTACGGCAACAGAGTCTTCCTGGAGGTAGTGTTCCGAGGTTGTAAATTAGAGTGGAATGTGCTGGGACAAGCCCCCAGAAGTTTATGTCTCCTTACTTATGTTTGTTTTTTAAATTTAATTTCTATTTCTTATCAGAGTAAATTTGATTAGAGTCTTTTGATTGCCTGGCTGTACAGAATCTGCTCAATGATTCATACATATGTCTGTTCATCTTCGGGTCCTGTTACCATGTATGTGATTACAAAATGTATATTTTAAAGGTATTGGTGATTATATAATTCATACAGTTTATCTGTTATATGTTTTTATACACTTAACGTACATTAGTATATGTATGTTAACCCCATAGTCCTAATTTACCCATCCTCCCACCTTTCATTTTGGCTAACAATTAGTTTATTTCATAAGTCTGTGAGTGTCTTTTTCTGTGGAAATATGTTCATTGGTAGCAATCTTAGGATAACATGTATAAATGATATCATAGGATATTTGTCATACCCTTTTGACTTGCTTAACCTTATATGATTATTTCTAGGCTCAACTCTAGTCCTTAAAACGGCATTGTTCATTTTTTCCCCGAGGCTACTATTGCATTCTGTCCATATACCACTTCTTCTCTGTCCATTCATCTGTTTATGGACATTTTTTTTGCTTCCATATCTTTGCTATTTCCATATTGCTGCAGTGCACATTTGACTGCCTGTGTCTTTCCAATTCTGGTAGTCTTAGGTTATAAGCCGAAGAGGTGCCCTGCCGCATCATATGGTAGCTCAATTTTTACCTTTTCAAGCAGCTCCATTCAGTTTGCGTTAGTGCTGTTACCACTTTACATCCCAGCAGCAGATAGAAGGTATACATTTCTCTAAAACCCCTTCAGCATTTATAGTTTGTAGATTTTTGCTGATGGCCATTTGACTGGTGTGAGCTGAAACCTTTTTGGAGGTTGGATACGCATGTGGCGAATAATTCCTTATACTGATCTTTAGGCATATCCTTTTTCTTCTTTTCCTTTTTTTGTTAAAGTGTGAGTACAACTTCCCTCTTCATATTCACTTTTTGAAAAATTTCTCATGTGTTGAATTTTGTTGCCTATTCCCTACCCAAGGGCACTTTTTAGGGCAGGTGTCATTTAGACCCCTGCAGTCGTTGTGACTATTAAGCAACCATTAGCACTGGGTTTAAAGCTGCTGTTGTGGGAAACAGCCACAAGGCGGCAGCATTATTACGTTCTCAACTCTTGTTACTAGGGCAACAGAATCTTCCTGGAGGTAGTGTTCTGAGGTTGTAAATTAGAGTGGAATGTGCTGGGACAAGCCCCCAGAAGTTTATGTCTCCTTACTTATGTTTGTTTTTTAAATTTAATTTCTATTTCTTATCAGAGTAAATTTGATTAGAGTGTTTTGATTGCCTGGCTGTACAGAATCTGCTCAATGATTCATACATATGTCTGTTCATCTTCGGGTCCTGTTACCATGTATGTGATTACAAAATGTATATTTTAAAGGTATTGGTGATTATATAATTCATACAGTTTATCTGTTATATGTTTTTATACACTTAACATACATTACTATATGTATGTTAACCCCATAGTCCTAATTTACCCATCCTCCCACCTTTCATTTTGGCTAACCATTAGTTTATTTGATAAGTCTGTGAGTGTCTTTTTCTGTGGAAATATGTTCATTGGTAGCAATCTTAGGATAACATGTATAAATGTTTTCATAGGATATTTGTCGTACCCTTTTGAGTTACTTAACGTTATATGATTATTTCTAGGCTCAACTGTAGTCCTGAAAAGGGCATTGTTCATTTTTTTCCCGAGGCTACTCTTCTATTTGGTACGTATACCACTTTTTCTTTGTCCATTCATCTGTTTATGAACCTTTTTTCTTCTTCCATGTCTTGGCTATTTCAATATTGCTGCAGTGCTCATTTGCCTGCCTGTGTCTTTCCGATTCAGGTGGTCTTAGGTTATAGGCCCAAAAGGTGACCTGCCGCATCATATGGTAGCTCAATTTTTATCTTTTCAAGCAGCTACATTCAGTTTGTGTTAGTGCTGTTACCACTTTACATCCCACCAGCAGCTAGAAGGTACACAGTTCTCTAAAACCCCTTCAGCATTTATAGTTTGTACACATTTTGCTGATGGAAACGACTGGTGTGAGCTGAAACCTTTTTGAATTTGAATTTGCATGTGTCTAATAATTCATTCTACTGAGCTTTAGGCATGTCCTTTTTTTTCTTTTCCTTTTTTTTTAAAGAGTGAGTACAACTTCCCTCCTCTTATTGACTTCTTGAAAAATTTCTCATGTGTTGAATATTCTTGCCTATTCCCTACCCCAGGGCATTTTTCAGGGCAGGTGTCATTTAGAGCCCTGCAGTCCATGTGACTATTAAGCAACCATTAGCACTGGGTTTAAAGCTGCTGTTGTGGGAAAGAGCCACAAGGCGGCAGCATTATTACGTTCTCATCTCTTGTTACTAGGGCAACAGAATCTTCCTGGAGGTAGTGTTCCGAGGTTGTAAATTAGAGTGGAATGTGCTGGGACAAGCCCCCAGAAGTTTATGTCTCCTTACTTAGGTTTGTTTTTTAAATTTAATTTCTATTTCTTATCGGAGTAAATTTGATTAGAGTGTTTTGATTGTCTGGCTGTACAGAAACTGCTCAATGATTCCTACATATGTCTGTTCATCTTCGGATTCTGTTACCATGTATGTGATTACAGAATGTATATTTTAAAGGTATTGGTGATTATATAATTCATACAGTTTATCTGTTATATGTTTTTATACACTTAACATACATTAGTATATGTATGTTAACCCCATAGTCCTAGTTTACCCATCCTCCCACCTTTCATTTTGTCTAACCATTAGTTTATTTCATAAGTCTGTGAGTGTCTTTTTCTGTGGAAATATGTTCATTGGTAGCTATCTTAGGATAACATGTATAAATGTTATCATAGGATATTTGTCGTACCCTTTTGAGTTACTTAACCTTATATGATTATTTCTAGGCTCAACTGTAGTCCTGAAAACGGCATTGTTCATTTTTTTCCCGAGGCTACTATTCTATTTGGTACGTATACCACTTCTTCTTTGTCCATTCATCTGTTTATGAACCTTTTTTCTGCTTCCATGTCTTGGCTATTTCAATATTGCTGCAGTGCTCATTTGCCTGCCTGTGTCTTTCCGATTCAGGTGGTCTTAGGTTATAGGCCCAAAAGGTGACCTGCCGCATCATATGGTAGGTCAATTTTTACCTTTTCAAGCAGCTCCATTCAGTTTGCGTTAGTGCTGTTACCACTTTACATCCCAGCAGCAGATAGAAGGTATACATTTCTCTAAAACCCCTTCAGCATTTATAGTTTGTAGACTTTTTGCTGATGGCCATTTGACTGGTGTGAGCTGAAACCTTTTTGGAGGTTGGATACACATGTGGCGAATAATTCCTTATACTGATCTTTAGGCATATCCTTTTTCTTCTTTTCCTTTTTTTGTTAAAGTGTGAGTACAACTTCCCTCTTCATATTCACTTTTTGAAAAATTTCTCATGTGTTGAATTTTCTTGCGTATTCCCTACCCCAGGGCATTTTTTGAGGGCAGGTGTCATTTAGACCCCTGCAGTCGTTTTGACTATTAAGCAACCCTTAGCACTGGGTTTAAAGCTGCTGTTGTGGGAAACAGCCACAAGGCGGCAGCATTATTACGTTCTCAACTCTTGTTAGTATGGCAACAGAGTCTTCCTGGAGGTAGTGTTCCGAGGTTGTAAATTAGAGTGGAATGTGCTGGGACAAGCCCCCAGAAGTTTATGTCTCCTTACTTATGTTTGTTTTTTAAATTTAATTTCTATTTCTTATCGGAGTAAATTTGATTTTAGTGTTTTGATTGCCTGGCTGTACAGATTCTGCTCAATGATTCATACATATGTCTGTTCATCCTCGGGTCCTGTTACCATGTATGTGATTACAAAATGTATATTTTAAAGGTATTGGTGATTATATAATTCATACAGTTTATCTGTTATATGTTTTTATACACTTAACATACATTAGTATATGTATGTTAACCCCATAGTCCTAGTTAACCCATCCTCCCACCTTTCATTTTGGCTAACCATTAGTTTATTTCATAAGTCTGTGAGTGTCTTTTTCTGTGGAAATATGTTCATTCGTAGCAATCTTAGGATAACATGTATAAATGTTATCATAGGATATTTGTCGTACCCTTTTGAGTTACTTAAGCTTATATGATTATTTCTAGGCTCAACTGTAGTCCTGAAAACGGCATTGTTCATTTTTTTCCCGAGGCTACTATTCTATTTGGTACGTATACCACTTCTTCTTTGTCCATTCATCTGTTTATGAACCTTTTTTCTGCTTCCATGTCTTGGCTATTTCAATATTGCTGCAGTGCTCATTTGCCTGCCTGTGTCTTTCCGATTCAGGTGGTCTTAGGTTATAGGCCCAAAAGGTGACCTGCCGCATCATATGGTAGCTCAATTTTTATCTTTTCAAGCAGCTCCATTCAGTTTGCGTTAGTGCTGTTCCCACTTTACATCCCACCAGCAGCTAGAAGGTACACAGTTCTCTAAAACCCCTTCAGCATTTATAGTTTATAGACATTTTGCTGATGGAAATGACTGGTGTGAGCTGAAACCTTTTTGAATTTGAATTTGCATGTGTCTAATAATTCCTTATACTGAGCTTTAGGCATGTCCTTTTTTTTCTTTTCCTTTTTTTTTAAAGAGTGAGTACAACTTCCCTCCTCTTATTGACTTCTTGAAAAATTTCTCATGTGTTGAATTTTCTTGCCTATTCCCTACCCCAGGGCATTTTTCAGGGCAGGTGTCATTTAGAGCCCTGCAGTCCTTGTAACTATTAAGCAACCATTAGCACTGGGTTTAATGCTGCTGTTGTGGGAAACAGCCACGAGGCGGCAGCATTATTACGTTCTCATCTCTTGTTACTAGGGCAACAGAATCTTCCTGGAGGTAGTGTTCCGTGGTTGTAAATTAGAGTGGAATGTGCTGGGACGAGCCACCAGAAGTTTATGTCTCCTTACTTATGTTTGTTTTTTAAATTTAATTCTATTTCTTTTTGGAGTAAATTTGATTAGAGTTTTTTGATTGTCTGGCTGTACAGAATCTGCTCAATGATTCCTACATATGTCTGTTCATCTTCGGATTCTGTTACCATGTATGTGAATACAGAATGTATATTTTAAAGGTATTGGTGATTATATAATTCATATAGTTTATCTGTTATATGTTTATATGCATGTAACATACATTAGTATATTTATGTTAATCCCATAGTCCTAATTTACCCATCCTCCCACCTTTCATTTTGGCTAAGCATTAGTTTATTTCATAAGTCTGTGAGTGTCTTTTTCTGTGGAAATATGTTCATTGGTAGCAATCTTAGGATAACATGTATAAATGATATCATAGGATATTTGTCATACCCTTTTGACTTACTTAACCTTATATTATTATTTCTAGGCTCTACTGTAGTCCTGAAAACGGCATTGTTCATTTTTTTCCCGAGGCTACTATTCCATTCTGTCCATATACCACTTCTTCTCTGTCCATTCATCTGTTTATGGACCTTTTTTTGCTTCCATGTCTTGGCTATTTCAGTATTGCTGCAGTACACATTTGACTGCCTGTGTCTTTCCGATTCTGGTGGTCTTAGGTTATAAGCCCAAGAGGTGCCCTGCCGCATCATATGATATCTCAATTTCTACCTTTTCAAGCGGCTCCATTCAGTTTGCGTTAGTGCTGTTACCACTTTACATCCCAGCGGCAGATAGAAGGTACACATTTCTCTAAAACACCTTCAGCATTTATAGTTTGTAGACTTTTGCTGATGGCCATTTGTCTGTTGTGAGCTGAAACCTTTATGGAGGTTGGATACGCATGTGGCGAATAATTCCTTATACTGATCTTTAGGCATATCCTTTTTCTTCTTTTCCTTTTTTTGTTAAAGTGTGAGTACAACTTCCCTCTTCATATTCACTTTTTGAAAAATTTCTCATGTGTTGAATTTTCTTGCCTATTCCCTACCCAAGGGCACTTTTTGAGGGCAGGTGTCATTTAGACCCCTGCAGTCGTTGTGACTATTAAGCAACCATTAGCACTGGGTTTAAAGCTGCTGTTGTGGGAAACAGCCACAAGGTGGCAGCATTATTACGTTCTCAACTCTTGTTACTAGGGCAACAGAATCTTCCTGGAGGTAGTGTTCTGAGGTTGTAAATTAGAGTGGAATGTGCTGGGACAAGCCCCCAGAAGTTTATGTCTCCTTACTTATGTTTGTTTTTTAAATTTCATTTCTATTTCTTATCAGCGTAAATTTGATTAGAGTGTTTTGATTGCCTGGCTGTACAGGATCTGCTCAATGATTCATACATATGTCTGTTCATCTTCGGGTCCTGTTACCATGTATGTGATTACAAAATGTATATTTTAAAGGTATTGGTGATTATATAATTCATACAGTTTATCTGTTATATGTTGTTATACACTTAACATACATTAGTATATGTATGTTAACCCCATAGTCCTAATTTACCCATCCTCCCACCTTTCATTTTGCTAACCATTAGTTTATTTCATAAGTCTGTGAGTGTCTTTTTCTGTGGAAATATGTTCATTGGTAGCAATCTTAGGATAACATGTATAAATATTATCATAGGATATTTGTCGTACCCTTTTGAGTTACTTAACCTTATATGATTATTTCTAGGCTCAACTGTAGTCCTGAAAACGGCGTTGTTCATTTTTTTCCCCAGGCTACTATTCTATTTGGTACGTATACTACTTCTTCTTTGTCCATTCATCTGTTTATGAACCTTTTTTCTGCTTCCATGTCTTTGCTATTTCAATATTGCTGCAGTGCTCATTTGCCTGCCCGTGTCTTTCCGATTCAGGTGGTCTTAGGTTATAGGCCCAAAGGGTGACCTGCTGCATCATATGGTAGCTCAATTTTTACCTTTTCAAGAAGCTCCATTCAGTTTGCGTTAGTGCTGTTCCCACTTTACATCCCACCAGCAGCTAGAAGGTACACAGTTCTCTAAAACCCCTTCAGCATTTATAGTTTATAGACATTTTGCTGATGGAAATGACTGGTGTGAGCTGAAACCTTTTTGAATTTGAATTTGCATGTGTCTAATAATTCCTTATACTGAGCTTTAGGCATGTCCTTTTTTTTCTTTTCCTTTTTTTTAAAGAGTGAGTACAACTTCCCTCCTCTTATTGACTTCTTGAAAAATTTCTCATGTGTTGAATTTTCTTGCCTATTCCCTACCCCAGGGCATTTTTCAGGGCAGGTGTCATTGAGAGCCCTGCAGTCCATGTGACTATTAAGCAACCATTAGCACTGGGTTTAAAGCTGCTGTTGTGGGAAAGAGCCACAAGGTGGCAGCATTATTACGTTCTCATCTCTTGTTACTAGGGCAACAGAATCTTCCTGGAGGTAGTGTTCCAAGGTTGTAAATTAGAGTGGAATGTGCTGGGACAAGCCCCCAGAAGTTTATGTCTCCTTACTTAGGTTTGTTTTTTAAATTTAATTTCTATTTCTTATCTGAGTAAATTTGATTAGAGTGTTTGATTGTCTGGCTGTACAGAAACTGCTCAATGATTCCTACATATGTCTGTTAATCTTCGGATTCTGTTACCATGTATGTGATTACAGAATGTATATTTTAAAGGTATTGGTGATTATATAATTCATACAGTTTATCTGTTATATGTTTTTATACACTTAACATACATTAGTATATGTATGTTAACCCCATAGTCCTAGTTTACCCATCCTCCCACCTTTCATTTTGTCTAACCATTAGTTTATTTCATAAGTCTGTGAGTGTCTTTTTCTGTGGAAATATGTTCATTGGTAGCTATCTTAGGATAACATGTATAAATGTTATCATAGGATATTTGTCGTACCCTTTTGAGTTACTTAACCTTATATGATTATTTCTAGGCTCAACTGTAGTCCTGAAAACGGCATTGTTCATTTTTTTCCCGAGGCTACTATTCTATTTGGTACGTATACCACTTCCTCTTTGTCCATTCATCTGTTTATGAACCTTTTTTCTGCTTCCATGTCTTGGCTATTTCAATATTACTGCAGTGCTCATTTGCCTGCCTGTGTCTTTCCGATTCAGGTGGTCTTAGGTTATAGGCCCAAAAGGTGACCTGCCGCATCATATGGTAGCTCAATTTTTACCTTTTCAACAGCTCAATTCAGTTTGCGTTAGTGCTGTTACCACTTTACATCCAACCAGGATCTAGAAGGTACACAGTTCTCTAAAACTCCTTCAGCATTTATAGTTTGTAGACATTTTGCTGATGGAAATGACTGGTGTGAGCTGAAACCTTTTTGAATTTGCATTTGCATGTGTCTAATAATTCCTTATACTGAGGTTTAGGAATGTCCTTTTTTCTCTTTTCCTTTTTTTTTAAAGAGTGAGTACAACTTCCCTCCTCTTATTGACTTCTTGAAAAATTTCTAATGTGTTGAATTTTCTTGCCTATTCCCTACCCCAGGGCATTTTTAAGGGCAGGTGTCATTTAGAGCCCTGCAGTCCTTGTGACTATTAAGCAAACATTAGCACTGGGTTTAAAGCTGCTGTTGTGGGAAAGAGCCACAAGGCAGCAGCATTATTACGTTCTCATCTCTTGTTACTAGGGCAACAGAATCTTCCTGGAGGTAGTGTTCCGAGGTTGTAAATTAGAGTGGAATGTGCTGGGACAAGCCCCCAGAAGTTTATGTCTCCTTACTTATGTTTGTTTTTTTAAATTTAATTTCTATTTCTTATCGGAGTAAATTTGATTAGAGTGTTTTGATTGCCTGGCTGTACAGGATCTGCTCAGTGATTCATACATATGTCTGTTCATCTTCGGGTCCTCTTACCATGTATGTGATTACAAAATGTATATTTTAAAGGTATTGGTGATTATATAATTCATACAGTTTATCTGTTACATGTTTTTATACACTTAACATACATTAGTATATGTATGTTAACCCCATAGTCCTAATTTACCCATCCTCCCACCTTTCATTTTGGCTAACCATTAGTTTATTTCATAAGTCTGTGAGTGTCTTTTCTGTGGAAATATGTTCATTGGTAGCAATCGTAGGATAACATGTATAAATGTTATCATAGGATATTTGTCGTACCCTTTTGAGTTACTTAACCTTATATGATTATTTCTAGGCTCAACTGTAGTCCGGAAAACGGTATTGTTCATTTTTTTCCCAAGGCTACTATGCTATTTGGTACGTATACCACTTCTTTTTTGTCCATTCATCTGTTTATGAACCCTTTTTCTGCTTCCATGTCTTGGCTATTTCAATATTGCTGCAGTGCACCTTTGCCTGCCTGTGTCTTTCCGATTTAGGTGGTCTTAGGTTATAGGCCCAAAAGGTGACCTGCCGCATCATATGGTAGCTCAATTTTTACCTTTTCAAGAAACTCCATTCAGTTTGCGTTAGTGCTGTTACCACTTTACATCCCACCAGCAGCTAGAAGGTACACAGTTCTCTAAAACCCCTTCAGCATTTATAGTTTGTAGACATTTTGCTGATGGAAACGACTGGTGTGAGCTGAAACCTTTTTGAATTTGAATTTGCATGTGTCTAATAATTCATTCTACTGAGCTTTAGGCATGTCCTTTTTTTTCTTTTCCTTTCTTTTTAAAGAGTGAGTACAACTTCCCTCCTCTTATTGACTTCTTGAAAAATTTCTCATGTGTTGAATATTCTTGCCTATTCCCTACCCCAGGGCATTTTTCAGGGCAGGTGTCATTTAGAGCCCTGCAGTCCATGTGACTATTAAGCAACCATTAGCACTGGGTTTAAAGCTGCTGTTGTGGGAAAGAGCCACAAGGCGGCAGCATTATTACGTTCTCATCTCTTGTTACTAGGGCAACAGAATCTTCCTGGTGGTAGTGTTCCGAGGTTGTAAATTAGAGTGGAATGTGCTGGGACAAGCCCCCAGAAGTTTATGTCTCCTTACTTAGGTTTGTTTTTTAAATTAAATTTCTATTTCTTATCGGAGTAAATTTGATTAGAGTGTTTTGATTGTCTGGCTGTACAGAAACTGCTCAATGATTCCTACATATGTCTGTTCATCTTCGGATTCTGTTACCATGTATGTTATTACAGAATGTATATTTTAAAGGTATTGGTGATTATATAATTCATACAGTTTATCTGTTATATGTTTTTATACACTTAACATACATTAGTATATGTATGTTAACCCCATAGTCCTAATTTACCCATCCTCCCACCTTTCATTTTGGCTAACAATTAGTTTATTTTATAAGTCTGTGAGTGTCTTTTTCTGTGGAAATATGTTCATTGGTAGCAATCTTAGGATAACATGTATAAATGATATCATAGGATATTTGTCATACCCTTTTGACTTACTTAACCTTATATGATTATTTCTAGGCTCAACTCTAGTCCTTAAAACGGCATTGTTCATTTTTTCCCCGAGGCTACTATTGCATTCTGTCCATATACCACTTCTTCTCTGTCCATTCATCTGTTTATAGACATTTTTTTTGCTTCCATGTCTTTGCTATTTCCATATTGCTGCAGTGCACATTTGACTGCCTGTGTCTTTCCGATTCTGGTAGTCTTAGGTTATAAGCCAAAGAGGTGCCCTGCCGCATCATATGGTAGCTCAATTTTTACCTTTTCAAGCAGCTCCATTCAGTTTGCGTTAGTGCTGTTACCACTTTACATCCCAGCAGCAGATAGAAGGTATACGTTTCTCTAGAACCCCTTCAGCATTTATAGTTTGTAGACTTTTTGCTGATGGCCATTTGACTGGTGTGAGCTGAAACCTTTTTGGAGGTTGGATACGCATGTGGCGAATAATTCCTTATACTGATCTTTAGGCATATCCTTTTTCTTCTTTTCCTTTTTTTGTTAAAGTGTGAGTACAACTTCCCTCTTCATATTCACTTTTTGAAAAATTTCTCATGTGTTGAATTTTCTTGCGTATTCCCTACCCCAGGGCATTTTTTGAGGGCAGGTGTCATTTAGACCCCTGCAGTCGTTTTGACTATTAAGCAACCATTAGCACTGGGTTTAAAGCTGCTGTTGTGGGAAACAGCCACAAGGCGGCAGCATTATTACGTTCTCAACTCTTGTTACTATGGCAACAGAGTCTTCCTGGAGGTAGTGTTCCGAGGTTGTAAATTAGAGTGGAATGTGCTGGGACAAGCCTCCAGAAGTTTATGTCTCCTTACTTATGTTTGTTTTTTAAATTTAATTTCTATTTCTTATCGGAGTAAATTTGATTAGAGTCTTTTGATTGTCTGGCTGTACAGAATCTGCTCAATGATTCCTACATATGTCTGTTCATCTTCGGATTCTGTTACCATGTATGTGAATACAGAATGTATATTTTAAAGGTATTGGTGATTATATAATTCATATAGTTTATCTGTTATATGTTTATATGCATGTAACATACATTAGTATATTTATGTTAATCCCATAGTCCTAATTTACCCATCCTCCCCCCTTTCATTTTGGCTAAGCATTAGTTTATTTCATAAGTCTGTGAGTGTCTTTTTCTGTGGAAATATGTTCATTGGTAGCAATCTTAGGGTAACATGTATAAATGATATCATAGGATATTTGTCATACCCTTTTGACTTACTTAACCTTATATTATTATTTCTAGGCTCTACTGTAGTCCTGAAAACGGCATTGTTCATTTTTTTCCCGAGGCTACTATTCCATTCTGTCCATATACCACTTCTTCTCTGTCCATTCATCTGTTTATGGACCTTTTTTTGCTTCCATGTCTTGGCTATTTCAGTATTGCTGCAGTGCACATTTGACTGCCTGTGTCTTTCCGATTCTGGTGGTCTTAGGTTATAAGCCCGAGAGGTGCCCTGCCGCATCATATGGTAGCTCAATTTCTACCTTTTCAAGCGGCTCCATTCAGTTTGCGTTAGTGCTGTTACCACTTTACATCCCAGCGGCAGATAGAAGGTACACATTTCTCTAAAACACCTTCAGCATTTATAGTTTGTAGACTTTTGCTGATGGCCATTTGTCTGTTGTGAGCTGAAACCTTTATGGAGGTTGGATACGCATGTGGCGAATAATTCCTTATACTGATCTTTAGGCATATCCTTTTTCTTCTTTTCCTTTTTTTGTTAAAGTGTGAGTACAACTTCCCTCTTCATATTCACTTTTTGAAAAATTTCTCATGTGTTGAATTTTCTTGCCTATTCCCTACCCAAGGGCACTTTTTGAGGGCAGGTGTCATTTAGACCCCTGCAGTCGTTGTGACTATTAAGCAACCATTAGCACTGGGTTTAAAGCTGCTGTTGTGGGAAACAGCCACAAGGCGGCAGCATTATTACGTTCTCAACTCTTGTTACTAGGGCAACAGAATCTTCCTGGAGGTAGTGTTCTGAGGTTGTAAATTAGAGTGGAATGTGCTGGGACAAGCCCCCAGAAGTTTATGTCTCCTTACTTATGTTTGTTTTTTAAATTTCATTTCTATTTCTTATCAGCGTAAATTTGATTAGAGTGTTTTGATTGCCTGGCTGTACAGGATCTGCTCAATGATTCATACATATGTCTGTTCATCTTCGGGTCCTGTTACCATGTATGTGATTACAAAATGTATATTTTAAAGGTATTGGTGATTATATAATTCATACAGTTTATCTGTTATATGTTGTTATACACTTAACATACATTAGTATATGTATGTTAACCCCATAGTCCTAATTTACCCATCCTCCCACCTTTCATTTTGCTAACCATTAGTTTATTTCATAAGTCTGTGAGTGTCTTTTTCTGTGGAAATATGTTCATTGGTAGCAATCTTAGGATAACATGTATAAATATTATCATAGGATATTTGTCGTACCCTTTTGAGTTACTTAACCTTATATGATTATTTCTAGGCTCAACTGTAGTCCTGAAAACGGCGTTGTTCATTTTTTTCCCCAGGCTACTATTCTATTTGGTACGTATACTACTTCTTCTTTGTCCATTCATCTGTTTATGAACCTTTTTTCTGCTTCCATGTCTTTGCTATTTCAATATTGCTGCAGTGCTCATTTGCCTGCCCGTGTCTTTCCGATTCAGGTGGTCTTAGGTTATAGGCCCAAAGGGTGACCTGCTGCATCATATGGTAGCTCAATTTTTACCTTTTCAAGAAGCTCCATTCAGTTTGCGTTAGTGCTGTTCCCACTTTACATCCCACCAGCAGCTAGAAGGTACACAGTTCTCTAAAACCCCTTCAGCATTTATAGTTTATAGACATTTTGCTGATGGAAATGACTGGTGTGAGCTGAAACCTTTTTGAATTTGAATTTGCATGTGTCTAATAATTCCTTATACTGAGCTTTAGGCATGTCCTTTTTTTTCTTTTCCTTTTTTTTAAAGAGTGAGTACAACTTCCCTCCTCTTATTGACTTCTTGAAAAATTTCTCATGTGTTGAATTTTCTTGCCTATTCCCTACCCCAGGGCATTTTTCAGGGCAGGTGTCATTGAGAGCCCTGCAGTCCATGTGACTATTAAGCAACCATTAGCACTGGGTTTAAAGCTGCTGTTGTGGGAAAGAGCCACAAGGTGGCAGCATTATTACGTTCTCATCTCTTGTTACTAGGGCAACAGAATCTTCCTGGAGGTAGTGTTCCAAGGTTGTAAATTAGAGTGGAATGTGCTGGGACAAGCCCCCAGAAGTTTATGTCTCCTTACTTAGGTTTGTTTTTTAAATTTAATTTCTATTTCTTATCTGAGTAAATTTGATTAGAGTGTTTGATTGTCTGGCTGTACAGAAACTGCTCAATGATTCCTACATATGTCTGTTAATCTTCGGATTCTGTTACCATGTATGTGATTACAGAATGTATATTTTAAAGGTATTGGTGATTATATAATTCATACAGTTTATCTGTTATATGTTTTTATACACTTAACATACATTAGTATATGTATGTTAACCCCATAGTCCTAGTTTACCCATCCTCCCACCTTTCATTTTGTCTAACCATTAGTTTATTTCATAAGTCTGTGAGTGTCTTTTTCTGTGGAAATATGTTCATTGGTAGCTATCTTAGGATAACATGTATAAATGTTATCATAGGATATTTGTCGTACCCTTTTGAGTTACTTAACCTTATATGATTATTTCTAGGCTCAACTGTAGTCCTGAAAACGGCATTGTTCATTTTTTTCCCGAGGCTACTATTCTATTTGGTACGTATACCACTTCCTCTTTGTCCATTCATCTGTTTATGAACCTTTTTTCTGCTTCCATGTCTTGGCTATTTCAATATTACTGCAGTGCTCATTTGCCTGCCTGTGTCTTTCCGATTCAGGTGGTCTTAGGTTATAGGCCCAAAAGGTGACCTGCCGCATCATATGGTAGCTCAATTTTTACCTTTTCAACAGCTCAATTCAGTTTGCGTTAGTGCTGTTACCACTTTACATCCAACCAGGATCTAGAAGGTACACAGTTCTCTAAAACTCCTTCAGCATTTATAGTTTGTAGACATTTTGCTGATGGAAATGACTGGTGTGAGCTGAAACCTTTTTGAATTTGCATTTGCATGTGTCTAATAATTCCTTATACTGAGGTTTAGGAATGTCCTTTTTTCTCTTTTCCTTTTTTTTTAAAGAGTGAGTACAACTTCCCTCCTCTTATTGACTTCTTGAAAAATTTCTAATGTGTTGAATTTTCTTGCCTATTCCCTACCCCAGGGCATTTTTAAGGGCAGGTGTCATTTAGAGCCCTGCAGTCCTTGTGACTATTAAGCAAACATTAGCACTGGGTTTAAAGCTGCTGTTGTGGGAAAGAGCCACAAGGCAGCAGCATTATTACGTTCTCATCTCTTGTTACTAGGGCAACAGAATCTTCCTGGAGGTAGTGTTCCGAGGTTGTAAATTAGAGTGGAATGTGCTGGGACAAGCCCCCAGAAGTTTATGTCTCCTTACTTATGTTTGTTTTTTTAAATTTAATTTCTATTTCTTATCGGAGTAAATTTGATTAGAGTGTTTTGATTGCCTGGCTGTACAGGATCTGCTCAGTGATTCATACATATTTCTGTTCATCTTCAGGTCCTCTTACCATGTATGTGATTACAAAATGTATATTTTAAAGGTATTGGTGATTATATAATTCATACAGTTTATCTGTTACATGTTTTTATACACTTAACATACATTAGTATATGTATGTTAACCCCATAGTCCTAATTTACCCATCCTCCCACCTTTCATTTTGGCTAACCATTAGTTTATTTCATAAGTCTGTGAGTGTCTTTTCTGTGGAAATATGTTCATTGGTAGCAATCGTAGGATAACATGTATAAATGTTATCATAGGATATTTGTCGTACCCTTTTGAGTTACTTAACCTTATATGATTATTTCTAGGCTCAACTGTAGTCCGGAAAACGGTATTGTTCATTTTTTTCCCAAGGCTACTATGCTATTTGGTACGTATACCACTTCTTTTTTGTCCATTCATCTGTTTATGAACCCTTTTTCTGCTTCCATGTCTTGGCTATTTCAATATTGCTGCAGTGCACCTTTGCCTGCCTGTGTCTTTCCGATTTAGGTGGTCTTAGGTTATAGGCCCAAAAGGTGACCTGCCGCATCATATGGTAGCTCAATTTTTACCTTTTCAAGAAACTCCATTCAGTTTGCGTTAGTGCTGTTACCACTTTACATCCCACCAGCAGCTAGAAGGTACACAGTTCTCTAAAACCCCTTCAGCATTTATAGTTTGTAGACATTTTGCTGATGGAAACGACTGGTGTGAGCTGAAACCTTTTTGAATTTGAATTTGCATGTGTCTAATAATTCATTCTACTGAGCTTTAGGCATGTCCTTTTTTTTCTTTTCCTTTCTTTTTAAAGAGTGAGTACAACTTCCCTCCTCTTATTGACTTCTTGAAAAATTTCTCATGTGTTGAATATTCTTGCCTATTCCCTACCCCAGGGCATTTTTCAGGGCAGGTGTCATTGAGAGCCCTGCAGTCCATGTGACTATTAAGCAACCATTAGCACTGGGTTTAAAGCTGCTGTTGTGGGAAAGAGCCACAAGGCGGCAGCATTATTACGTTCTCATCTCTTGTTACTAGGGCAACAGAATCTTCCTGGTGGTAGTGTTCCGAGGTTGTAAATTAGAGTGGAATGTGCTGGGACAAGCCCCCAGAAGTTTATGTCTCCTTACTTAGGTTTGTTTTTTAAATTAAATTTCTATTTCTTATCGGAGTAAATTTGATTAGAGTGTTTTGATTGTCTGGCTGTACAGAAACTGCTCAATGATTCCTACATATGTCTGTTCATCTTCGGATTCTGTTACCATGTATGTTATTACAGAATGTATATTTTAAAGGTATTGGTGATTATATAATTCATACAGTTTATCTGTTATATGTTTTTATACACTTAACATACATTAGTATATGTATGTTAACCCCATAGTCCTAATTTACCCATCCTCCCACCTTTCATTTTGGCTAACAATTAGTTTATTTTATAAGTCTGTGAGTGTCTTTTTCTGTGGAAATATGTTCATTGGTAGCAATCTTAGGATAACATGTATAAATGATATCATAGGATATTTGTCATACCCTTTTGACTTACTTAACCTTATATGATTATTTCTAGGCTCAACTCTAGTCCTTAAAACGGCATTGTTCATTTTTTCCCCGAGGCTACTATTGCATTCTGTCCATATACCACTTCTTCTCTGTCCATTCATCTGTTTATAGACATTTTTTTTGCTTCCATGTCTTTGCTATTTCCATATTGCTGCAGTGCACATTTGACTGCCTGTGTCTTTCCGATTCTGGTAGTCTTAGGTTATAAGCCAAAGAGGTGCCCTGCCGCATCATATGGTAGCTCAATTTTTACCTTTTCAAGCAGCTCCATTCAGTTTGCGTTAGTGCTGTTACCACTTTACATCCCAGCAGCAGATAGAAGGTATACGTTTCTCTAGAACCCCTTCAGCATTTATAGTTTGTAGACTTTTTGCTGATGGCCATTTGACTGGTGTGAGCTGAAACCTTTTTGGAGGTTGGATACGCATGTGGCGAATAATTCCTTATACTGATCTTTAGGCATATCCTTTTTCTTCTTTTCCTTTTTTTGTTAAAGTGTGAGTACAACTTCCCTCTTCATATTCACTTTTTGAAAAATTTCTCATGTGTTGAATTTTCTTGCGTATTCCCTACCCCAGGGCATTTTTTGAGGGCAGGTGTCATTTAGACCCCTGCAGTCGTTTTGACTATTAAGCAACCATTAGCACTGGGTTTAAAGCTGCTGTTGTGGGAAACAGCCACAAGGCGGCAGCATTATTACGTTCTCAACTCTTGTTACTATGGCAACAGAGTCTTCCTGGAGGTAGTGTTCCGAGGTTGTAAATTAGAGTGGAATGTGCTGGGACAAGCCTCCAGAAGTTTATGTCTCCTTACTTATGTTTGTTTTTTAAATTTAATTTCTATTTCTTATCGGAGTAAATTTGATTAGAGTCTTTTGATTGTCTGGCTGTACAGAATCTGCTCAATGATTCCTACATATGTCTGTTCATCTTCGGATTCTGTTACCATGTATGTGAATACAGAATGTATATTTTAAAGGTATTGGTGATTATATAATTCATATAGTTTATCTGTTATATGTTTATATGCATGTAACATACATTAGTATATTTATGTTAATCCCATAGTCCTAATTTACCCATCCTCCCCCCTTTCATTTTGGCTAAGCATTAGTTTATTTCATAAGTCTGTGAGTGTCTTTTTCTGTGGAAATATGTTCATTGGTAGCAATCTTAGGGTAACATGTATAAATGATATCATAGGATATTTGTCATACCCTTTTGACTTACTTAACCTTATATTATTATTTCTAGGCTCTACTGTAGTCCTGAAAACGGCATTGTTCATTTTTTTCCCGAGGCTACTATTCCATTCTGTCCATATACCACTTCTTCTCTGTCCATTCATCTGTTTATGGACCTTTTTTTGCTTCCATGTCTTGGCTATTTCAGTATTGCTGCAGTGCACATTTGACTGCCTGTGTCTTTCCGATTCTGGTGGTCTTAGGTTATAAGCCCGAGAGGTGCCCTGCCGCATCATATGGTAGCTCAATTTCTACCTTTTCAAGCGGCTCCATTCAGTTTGCGTTAGTGCTGTTACCACTTTACATCCCAGCGGCAGATAGAAGGTACACATTTCTCTAAAACACCTTCAGCATTTATAGTTTGTAGACTTTTGCTGATGGCCATTTGTCTGTTGTGAGCTGAAACCTTTATGGAGGTTGGATACGCATGTGGCGAATAATTCCTTATACTGATCTTTAGGCATATCCTTTTTCTTCTTTTCCTTTTTTTGTTAAAGTGTGAGTACAACTTCCCTCTTCATATTCACTTTTTGAAAAATTTCTCATGTGTTGAATTTTCTTGCCTATTCCCTACCCAAGGGCACTTTTTGAGGGCAGGTGTCATTTAGACCCCTGCAGTCGTTGTGACTATTAAGCAACCATTAGCACTGGGTTTAAAGCTGCTGTTGTGGGAAACAGCCACAAGGCGGCAGCATTATTACGTTCTCAACTCTTGTTACTAGGGCAACAGAATCTTCCTGGAGGTAGTGTTCTGAGGTTGTAAATTAGAGTGGAATGTGCTGGGACAAGCCCCCAGAAGTTTATGTCTCCTTACTTATGTTTGTTTTTTAAATTTCATTTCTATTTCTTATCAGCGTAAATTTGATTAGAGTGTTTTGATTGCCTGGCTGTACAGGATCTGCTCAATGATTCATACATATGTCTGTTCATCTTCGGGTCCTGTTACCATGTATGTGATTACAAAATGTATATTTTAAAGGTATTGGTGATTATATAATTCATACAGTTTATCTGTTATATGTTGTTATACACTTAACATACATTAGTATATGTATGTTAACCCCATAGTCCTAATTTACCCATCCTCCCACCTTTCATTTTGCTAACCATTAGTTTATTTCATAAGTCTGTGAGTGTCTTTTTCTGTGGAAATATGTTCATTGGTAGCAATCTTAGGATAACATGTATAAATATTATCATAGGATATTTGTCGTACCCTTTTGAGTTACTTAACCTTATATGATTATTTCTAGGCTCAACTGTAGTCCTGAAAACGGCGTTGTTCATTTTTTCCCCCAGGCTACTATTCTATTTGGTACGTATACTACTTCTTCTTTGTCCATTCATCTGTTTATGAACCTTTTTTCTGCTTCCATGTCTTTGCTATTTCAATATTGCTGCAGTGCTCATTTGCCTGCCCGTGTCTTTCCGATTCAGGTGGTCTTAGGTTATAGGCCCAAAGGGTGACCTGCTGCATCATATGGTAGCTCAATTTTTACCTTTTCAAGAAGCTCCATTCAGTTTGCGTTAGTGCTGTTCCCACTTTACATCCCACCAGCAGCTAGAAGGTACACAGTTCTCTAAAACCCCTTCAGCATTTATAGTTTATAGACATTTTGCTGATGGAAATGACTGGTGTGAGCTGAAACCTTTTTGAATTTGAATTTGCATGTGTCTAATAATTCCTTATACTGAGCTTTAGGCATGTCCTTTTTTTTCTTTTCCTTTTTTTTAAAGAGTGAGTACAACTTCCCTCCTCTTATTGACTTCTTGAAAAATTTCTCATGTGTTGAATTTTCTTGCCTATTCCCTACCCCAGGGCATTTTTCAGGGCAGGTGTCATTGAGAGCCCTGCAGTCCATGTGACTATTAAGCAACCATTAGCACTGGGTTTAAAGCTGCTGTTGTGGGAAAGAGCCACAAGGTGGCAGCATTATTACGTTCTCATCTCTTGTTACTAGGGCAACAGAATCTTCCTGGAGGTAGTGTTCCAAGGTTGTAAATTAGAGTGGAATGTGCTGGGACAAGCCCCCAGAAGTTTATGTCTCCTTACTTAGGTTTGTTTTTTAAATTTAATTTCTATTTCTTATCTGAGTAAATTTGATTAGAGTGTTTGATTGTCTGGCTGTACAGAAACTGCTCAATGATTCCTACATATGTCTGTTAATCTTCGGATTCTGTTACCATGTATGTGATTACAGAATGTATATTTTAAAGGTATTGGTGATTATATAATTCATACAGTTTATCTGTTATATGTTTTTATACACTTAACATACATTAGTATATGTATGTTAACCCCATAGTCCTAGTTTACCCATCCTCCCACCTTTCATTTTGTCTAACCATTAGTTTATTTCATAAGTCTGTGAGTGTCTTTTTCTGTGGAAATATGTTCATTGGTAGCTATCTTAGGATAACATGTATAAATGTTATCATAGGATATTTGTCGTACCCTTTTGAGTTACTTAACCTTATATGATTATTTCTAGGCTCAACTGTAGTCCTGAAAACGGCATTGTTCATTTTTTTCCCGAGGCTACTATTCTATTTGGTACGTATACCACTTCCTCTTTGTCCATTCATCTGTTTATGAACCTTTTTTCTGCTTCCATGTCTTGGCTATTTCAATATTACTGCAGTGCTCATTTGCCTGCCTGTGTCTTTCCGATTCAGGTGGTCTTAGGTTATAGGCCCAAAAGGTGACCTGCCGCATCATATGGTAGCTCAATTTTTACCTTTTCAACAGCTCAATTCAGTTTGCGTTAGTGCTGTTACCACTTTACATCCAACCAGGATCTAGAAGGTACACAGTTCTCTAAAACTCCTTCAGCATTTATAGTTTGTAGACATTTTGCTGATGGAAATGACTGGTGTGAGCTGAAACCTTTTTGAATTTGCATTTGCATGTGTCTAATAATTCCTTATACTGAGGTTTAGGAATGTCCTTTTTTCTCTTTTCCTTTTTTTTTAAAGAGTGAGTACAACTTCCCTCCTCTTATTGACTTCTTGAAAAATTTCTAATGTGTTGAATTTTCTTGCCTATTCCCTACCCCAGGGCATTTTTAAGGGCAGGTGTCATTTAGAGCCCTGCAGTCCTTGTGACTATTAAGCAAACATTAGCACTGGGTTTAAAGCTGCTGTTGTGGGAAAGAGCCACAAGGCAGCAGCATTATTACGTTCTCATCTCTTGTTACTAGGGCAACAGAATCTTCCTGGAGGTAGTGTTCCGAGGTTGTAAATTAGAGTGGAATGTGCTGGGACAAGCCCCCAGAAGTTTATGTCTCCTTACTTATGTTTGTTTTTTTAAATTTAATTTCTATTTCTTATCGGAGTAAATTTGATTAGAGTGTTTTGATTGCCTGGCTGTACAGGATCTGCTCAGTGATTCATACATATTTCTGTTCATCTTCAGGTCCTCTTACCATGTATGTGATTACAAAATGTATATTTTAAAGGTATTGGTGATTATATAATTCATACAGTTTATCTGTTACATGTTTTTATACACTTAACATACATTAGTATATGTATGTTAACCCCATAGTCCTAATTTACCCATCCTCCCACCTTTCATTTTGGCTAACCATTAGTTTATTTCATAAGTCTGTGAGTGTCTTTTCTGTGGAAATATGTTCATTGGTAGCAATCGTAGGATAACATGTATAAATGTTATCATAGGATATTTGTCGTACCCTTTTGAGTTACTTAACCTTATATGATTATTTCTAGGCTCAACTGTAGTCCGGAAAACGGTATTGTTCATTTTTTTCCCAAGGCTACTATGCTATTTGGTACGTATACCACTTCTTTTTTGTCCATTCATCTGTTTATGAACCCTTTTTCTGCTTCCATGTCTTGGCTATTTCAATATTGCTGCAGTGCACCTTTGCCTGCCTGTGTCTTTCCGATTTAGGTGGTCTTAGGTTATAGGCCCAAAAGGTGACCTGCCGCATCATATGGTAGCTCAATTTTTACCTTTTCAAGAAACTCCATTCAGTTTGCGTTAGTGCTGTTACCACTTTACATCCCACCAGCAGCTAGAAGGTACACAGTTCTCTAAAACCCCTTCAGCATTTATAGTTTGTAGACATTTTGCTGATGGAAACGACTGGTGTGAGCTGAAACCTTTTTGAATTTGAATTTGCATGTGTCTAATAATTCATTCTACTGAGCTTTAGGCATGTCCTTTTTTTTCTTTTCCTTTCTTTTTAAAGAGTGAGTACAACTTCCCTCCTCTTATTGACTTCTTGAAAAATTTCTCATGTGTTGAATATTCTTGCCTATTCCCTACCCCAGGGCATTTTTCAGGGCAGGTGTCATTTAGAGCCCTGCAGTCCATGTGACTATTAAGCAACCATTAGCACTGGGTTTAAAGCTGCTGTTGTGGGAAAGAGCCACAAGGCGGCAGCATTATTACGTTCTCATCTCTTGTTACTAGGGCAACAGAATCTTCCTGGTGGTAGTGTTCCGAGGTTGTAAATTAGAGTGGAATGTGCTGGGACAAGCCCCCAGAAGTTTATGTCTCCTTACTTAGGTTTGTTTTTTAAATTAAATTTCTATTTCTTATCGGAGTAAATTTGATTAGAGTGTTTTGATTGTCTGGCTGTACAGAAACTGCTCAATGATTCCTACATATGTCTGTTCATCTTCGGATTCTGTTACCATGTATGTTATTACAGAATGTATATTTTAAAGGTATTGGTGATTATATAATTCATACAGTTTATCTGTTATATGTTTTTATACACTTAACATACATTAGTATATGTATGTTAACCCCATAGTCCTAATTTACCCATCCTCCCACCTTTCATTTTGGCTAACAATTAGTTTATTTTATAAGTCTGTGAGTGTCTTTTTCTGTGGAAATATGTTCATTGGTAGCAATCTTAGGATAACATGTATAAATGATATCATAGGATATTTGTCATACCCTTTTGACTTACTTAACCTTATATGATTATTTCTAGGCTCAACTCTAGTCCTTAAAACGGCATTGTTCATTTTTTCCCCGAGGCTACTATTGCATTCTGTCCATATACCACTTCTTCTCTGTCCATTCATCTGTTTATAGACATTTTTTTTGCTTCCATGTCTTTGCTATTTCCATATTGCTGCAGTGCACATTTGACTGCCTGTGTCTTTCCGATTCTGGTAGTCTTAGGTTATAAGCCAAAGAGGTGCCCTGCCGCATCATATGGTAGCTCAATTTTTACCTTTTCAAGCAGCTCCATTCAGTTTGCGTTAGTGCTGTTACCACTTTACATCCCAGCAGCAGATAGAAGGTATACGTTTCTCTAGAACCCCTTCAGCATTTATAGTTTGTAGACTTTTTGCTGATGGCCATTTGACTGGTGTGAGCTGAAACCTTTTTGGAGGTTGGATACGCATGTGGCGAATAATTCCTTATACTGATCTTTAGGCATATCCTTTTTCTTCTTTTCCTTTTTTTGTTAAAGTGTGAGTACAACTTCCCTCTTCATATTCACTTTTTGAAAAATTTCTCATGTGTTGAATTTTCTTGCGTATTCCCTACCCCAGGGCATTTTTTGAGGGCAGGTGTCATTTAGACCCCTGCAGTCGTTTTGACTATTAAGCAACCATTAGCACTGGGTTTAAAGCTGCTGTTGTGGGAAACAGCCACAAGGCGGCAGCATTATTACGTTCTCAACTCTTGTTACTATGGCAACAGAGTCTTCCTGGAGGTAGTGTTCCGAGGTTGTAAATTAGAGTGGAATGTGCTGGGACAAGCCTCCAGAAGTTTATGTCTCCTTACTTATGTTTGTTTTTTAAATTTAATTTCTATTTCTTATCGGAGTAAATTTGATTAGAGTCTTTTGATTGTCTGGCTGTACAGAATCTGCTCAATGATTCCTACATATGTCTGTTCATCTTCGGATTCTGTTACCATGTATGTGAATACAGAATGTATATTTTAAAGGTATTGGTGATTATATAATTCATATAGTTTATCTGTTATATGTTTATATGCATGTAACATACATTAGTATATTTATGTTAATCCCATAGTCCTAATTTACCCATCCTCCCCCCTTTCATTTTGGCTAAGCATTAGTTTATTTCATAAGTCTGTGAGTGTCTTTTTCTGTGGAAATATGTTCATTGGTAGCAATCTTAGGGTAACATGTATAAATGATATCATAGGATATTTGTCATACCCTTTTGACTTACTTAACCTTATATTATTATTTCTAGGCTCTACTGTAGTCCTGAAAACGGCATTGTTCATTTTTTTCCCGAGGCTACTATTCCATTCTGTCCATATACCACTTCTTCTCTGTCCATTCATCTGTTTATGGACCTTTTTTTGCTTCCATGTCTTGGCTATTTCAGTATTGCTGCAGTGCACATTTGACTGCCTGTGTCTTTCCGATTCTGGTGGTCTTAGGTTATAAGCCCGAGAGGTGCCCTGCCGCATCATATGGTAGCTCAATTTCTACCTTTTCAAGCGGCTCCATTCAGTTTGCGTTAGTGCTGTTACCACTTTACATCCCAGCGGCAGATAGAAGGTACACATTTCTCTAAAACACCTTCAGCATTTATAGTTTGTAGACTTTTGCTGATGGCCATTTGTCTGTTGTGAGCTGAAACCTTTATGGAGGTTGGATACGCATGTGGCGAATAATTCCTTATACTGATCTTTAGGCATATCCTTTTTCTTCTTTTCCTTTTTTTGTTAAAGTGTGAGTACAACTTCCCTCTTCATATTCACTTTTTGAAAAATTTCTCATGTGTTGAATTTTCTTGCCTATTCCCTACCCAAGGGCACTTTTTGAGGGCAGGTGTCATTTAGACCCCTGCAGTCGTTGTGACTATTAAGCAACCATTAGCACTGGGTTTAAAGCTGCTGTTGTGGGAAACAGCCACAAGGCGGCAGCATTATTACGTTCTCAACTCTTGTTACTAGGGCAACAGAATCTTCCTGGAGGTAGTGTTCTGAGGTTGTAAATTAGAGTGGAATGTGCTGGGACAAGCCCCCAGAAGTTTATGTCTCCTTACTTATGTTTGTTTTTTAAATTTCATTTCTATTTCTTATCAGCGTAAATTTGATTAGAGTGTTTTGATTGCCTGGCTGTACAGGATCTGCTCAATGATTCATACATATGTCTGTTCATCTTCGGGTCCTGTTACCATGTATGTGATTACAAAATGTATATTTTAAAGGTATTGGTGATTATATAATTCATACAGTTTATCTGTTATATGTTGTTATACACTTAACATACATTAGTATATGTATGTTAACCCCATAGTCCTAATTTACCCATCCTCCCACCTTTCATTTTGCTAACCATTAGTTTATTTCATAAGTCTGTGAGTGTCTTTTTCTGTGGAAATATGTTCATTGGTAGCAATCTTAGGATAACATGTATAAATATTATCATAGGATATTTGTCGTACCCTTTTGAGTTACTTAACCTTATATGATTATTTCTAGGCTCAACTGTAGTCCTGAAAACGGCGTTGTTCATTTTTTCCCCCAGGCTACTATTCTATTTGGTACGTATACTACTTCTTCTTTGTCCATTCATCTGTTTATGAACCTTTTTTCTGCTTCCATGTCTTTGCTATTTCAATATTGCTGCAGTGCTCATTTGCCTGCCCGTGTCTTTCCGATTCAGGTGGTCTTAGGTTATAGGCCCAAAGGGTGACCTGCTGCATCATATGGTAGCTCAATTTTTACCTTTTCAAGAAGCTCCATTCAGTTTGCGTTAGTGCTGTTCCCACTTTACATCCCACCAGCAGCTAGAAGGTACACAGTTCTCTAAAACCCCTTCAGCATTTATAGTTTATAGACATTTTGCTGATGGAAATGACTGGTGTGAGCTGAAACCTTTTTGAATTTGAATTTGCATGTGTCTAATAATTCCTTATACTGAGCTTTAGGCATGTCCTTTTTTTTCTTTTCCTTTTTTTTAAAGAGTGAGTACAACTTCCCTCCTCTTATTGACTTCTTGAAAAATTTCTCATGTGTTGAATTTTCTTGCCTATTCCCTACCCCAGGGCATTTTTCAGGGCAGGTGTCATTGAGAGCCCTGCAGTCCATGTGACTATTAAGCAACCATTAGCACTGGGTTTAAAGCTGCTGTTGTGGGAAAGAGCCACAAGGTGGCAGCATTATTACGTTCTCATCTCTTGTTACTAGGGCAACAGAATCTTCCTGGAGGTAGTGTTCCAAGTTTGTAAATTAGAGTGGAATGTGCTGGGACAAGCCCCCAGAAGTTTATGTCTCCTTACTTAGGTTTGTTTTTTAAATTTAATTTCTATTTCTTATCTGAGTAAATTTGATTAGAGTGTTTGATTGTCTGGCTGTACAGAAACTGCTCAATGATTCCTACATATGTCTGTTAATCTTCGGATTCTGTTACCATGTATGCGATTACAGAATGTATATTTTAAAGGTATTGGTGATTATATAATTCATACAGTTTATCTGTTATATGTTTTTATACACTTAACATACATTAGTATATGTATGTTAACCCCATAGTCCTAGTTTACCCATCCTCCCACCTTTCATTTTGTCTAACCATTAGTTTATTTCATAAGTCTGTGAGTGTCTTTTTCTGTGGAAATATGTTCATTGGTAGCTATCTTAGGATAACATGTATAAATGTTATCATAGGATATTTGTCGTACCCTTTTGAGTTACTTAACCTTATATGATTATTTCTAGGCTCAACTGTAGTCCTGAAAACGGCATTGTTCATTTTTTTCCCGAGGCTACTATTCTATTTGGTACGTATACCACTTCCTCTTTGTCCATTCATCTGTTTATGAACCTTTTTTCTGCTTCCATGTCTTGGCTATTTCAATATTACTGCAGTGCTCATTTGCCTGCCTGTGTCTTTCCGATTCAGGTGGTCTTAGGTTATAGGCCCAAAAGGTGACCTGCCGCATCATATGGTAGCTCAATTTTTACCTTTTCAACAGCTCAATTCAGTTTGCGTTAGTGCTGTTACCACTTTACATCCAACCAGGATCTAGAAGGTACACAGTTCTCTAAAACTCCTTCAGCATTTATAGTTTGTAGACATTTTGCTGATGGAAATGACTGGTGTGAGCTGAAACCTTTTTGAATTTGCATTTGCATGTGTCTAATAATTCCTTATACTGAGGTTTAGGAATGTCCTTTTTTCTCTTTTCCTTTTTTTTTAAAGAGTGAGTACAACTTCCCTCCTCTTATTGACTTCTTGAAAAATTTCTAATGTGTTGAATTTTCTTGCCTATTCCCTACCCCAGGGCATTTTTAAGGGCAGGTGTCATTTAGAGCCCTGCAGTCCTTGTGACTATTAAGCAAACATTAGCACTGGGTTTAAAGCTGCTGTTGTGGGAAAGAGCCACAAGGCAGCAGCATTATTACGTTCTCATCTCTTGTTACTAGGGCAACAGAATCTTCCTGGAGGTAGTGTTCCGAGGTTGTAAATTAGAGTGGAATGTGCTGGGACAAGCCCCCAGAAGTTTATGTCTCCTTACTTATGTTTGTTTTTTTAAATTTAATTTCTATTTCTTATCGGAGTAAATTTGATTAGAGTGTTTTGATTGCCTGGCTGTACAGGATCTGCTCAGTGATTCATACATATTTCTGTTCATCTTCGGGTCCTCTTACCATGTATGTGATTACAAAATGTATATTTTAAAGGTATTGGTGATTATATAATTCATACAGTTTATCTGTTACATGTTTTTATACACTTAACATACATTAGTATATGTATGTTAACCCCATAGTCCTAATTTACCCATCCTCCCACCTTTCATTTTGGCTAACCATTAGTTTATTTCATAAGTCTGTGAGTGTCTTTTCTGTGGAA
Organism: Balaenoptera borealis; assembly: GCF_965194805.1. Taxonomy (NCBI): domain Eukaryota; kingdom Metazoa; phylum Chordata; class Mammalia; order Artiodactyla; family Balaenopteridae; genus Balaenoptera; species Balaenoptera borealis. Next base: position 604,952 of record NW_028123917.1, on the reverse strand, counting down.
ATATGTTCATTGGTAGCAATCGTAGGATAACATGTATAAATGTTATCATAGGATATTTGTCGTACCCTTTTGAGTTACTTAACCTTATATGATTATTTCTAGGCTCAACTGTAGTCCGGAAAACGGTATTGTTCATTTTTTTCCCAAGGCTACTATGCTATTTGGTACGTATACCACTTCTTTTTTGTCCATTCATCTGTTTATGAACCCTTTTTCTGCTTCCATGTCTTGGCTATTTCAATATTGCTGCAGTGCACCTTTGCCTGCCTGTGTCTTTCCGATTTAGGTGGTCTTAGGTTATAGGCCCAAAAGGTGACCTGCCGCATCATATGGTAGCTCAATTTTTACCTTTTCAAGAAACTCCATTCAGTTTGCGTTAGTGCTGTTACCACTTTACATCCCACCAGCAGCTAGAAGGTACACAGTTCTCTAAAACCCCTTCAGCATTTATAGTTTGTAGACATTTTGCTGATGGAAACGACTGGTGTGAGCTGAAACCTTTTTGAATTTGAATTTGCATGTGTCTAATAATTCATTCTACTGAGCTTTAGGCATGTCCTTTTTTTTCTTTTCCTTTCTTTTTAAAGAGTGAGTACAACTTCCCTCCTCTTATTGACTTCTTGAAAAATTTCTCATGTGTTGAATATTCTTGCCTATTCCCTACCCCAGGGCATTTTTCAGGGCAGGTGTCATTGAGAGCCCTGCAGTCCATGTGACTATTAAGCAACCATTAGCACTGGGTTTAAAGCTGCTGTTGTGGGAAAGAGCCACAAGGCGGCAGCATTATTACGTTCTCATCTCTTGTTACTAGGGCAACAGAATCTTCCTGGTGGTAGTGTTCCGAGGTTGTAAATTAGAGTGGAATGTGCTGGGACAAGCCCCCAGAAGTTTATGTCTCCTTACTTAGGTTTGTTTTTTAAATTAAATTTCTATTTCTTATCGGAGTAAAGTAAATTTGATTAGAGTGTTTTGATTGTCTGGCTGTACAGAAACTGCTCAATGATTCCTACATATGTCTGTTCATCTTCGGATTCTGTTACCATGTATGTTATTACAGAATGTATATTTTAAAGGTATTGGTGATTATATAATTCATACAGTTTATCTGTTATATGTTTTTATACACTTAACATACATTAGTATATGTATGTTAACCCCATAGTCCTAATTTACCCATCCTCCCACCTTTCATTTTGGCTAACAATTAGTTTATAAGTCTGTGAGTGTCTTTTTCTGTGGAAATATGTTCATTGGTAGCAATCTTAGGATAACATGTATAAATGATATCATAGGATATTTGTCATACCCTTTTGACTTACTTAACCTTATATGATTATTTCTAGGCTCAACTCTAGTCCTTAAAACGGCATTGTTCATTTTTTCCCCGAGGCTACTATTGCATTCTGTCCATATACCACTTCTTCTCTGTCCATTCATCTGTTTATAGACATTTTTTTTGCTTCCATGTCTTTGCTATTTCCATATTGCTGCAGTGCACATTTGACTGCCTGTGTCTTTCCGATTCTGGTAGTCTTAGGTTATAAGCCAAAGAGGTGCCCTGCCGCATCATATGGTAGCTCAATTTTTACCTTTTCAAGCAGCTCCATTCAGTTTGCGTTAGTGCTGTTACCACTTTACATCCCAGCAGCAGATAGAAGGTATACGTTTCTCTAGAACCCCTTCAGCATTTATAGTTTGTAGACTTTTTGCTGATGGCCATTTGACTGGTGTGAGCTGAAACCTTTTTGGAGGTTGGATACGCATGTGGCGAATAATTCCTTATACTGATCTTTAGGCATATCCTTTTTCTTCTTTTCCTTTTTTTGTTAAAGTGTGAGTACAACTTCCCTCTTCATATTCACTTTTTGAAAAATTTCTCATGTGTTGAATTTTCTTGCGTATTCCCTACCCCAGGGCATTTTTTGAGGGCAGGTGTCATTTAGACCCCTGCAGTCGTTTTGACTATTAAGCAACCATTAGCACTGGGTTTAAAGCTGCTGTTGTGGGAAACAGCCACAAGGCGGCAGCATTATTACGTTCTCAACTCTTGTTACTATGGCAACAGAGTCTTCCTGGAGGTAGTGTTCCGAGGTTGTAAATTAGAGTGGAATGTGCTGGGACAAGCCTCCAGAAGTTTATGTCTCCTTACTTATGTTTGTTTTTTAAATTTAATTTCTATTTCTTATCGGAGTAAATTTGATTAGAGTCTTTTGATTGTCTGGCTGTACAGAATCTGCTCAATGATTCCTACATATGTCTGTTCATCTTCGGATTCTGTTACCATGTATGTGAATACAGAATGTATATTTTAAAGGTATTGGTGATTATATAATTCATATAGTTTATCTGTTATATGTTTATATGCATGTAACATACATTAGTATATTTATGTTAATCCCATAGTCCTAATTTACCCATCCTCCCCCCTTTCATTTTGGCTAAGCATTAGTTTATTTCATAAGTCTGTGAGTGTCTTTTTCTGTGGAAATATGTTCATTGGTAGCAATCTTAGGGTAACATGTATAAATGATATCATAGGATATTTGTCATACCCTTTTGACTTACTTAACCTTATATTATTATTTCTAGGCTCTACTGTAGTCCTGAAAACGGCATTGTTCATTTTTTTCCCGAGGCTACTATTCCATTCTGTCCATATACCACTTCTTCTCTGTCCATTCATCTGTTTATGGACCTTTTTTTGCTTCCATGTCTTGGCTATTTCAGTATTGCTGCAGTGCACATTTGACTGCCTGTGTCTTTCCGATTCTGGTGGTCTTAGGTTATAAGCCCGAGAGGTGCCCTGCCGCATCATATGGTAGCTCAATTTCTACCTTTTCAAGCGGCTCCATTCAGTTTGCGTTAGTGCTGTTACCACTTTACATCCCAGCGGCAGATAGAAGGTACACATTTCTCTAAAACACCTTCAGCATTTATAGTTTGTAGACTTTTGCTGATGGCCATTTGTCTGTTGTGAGCTGAAACCTTTATGGAGGTTGGATACGCATGTGGCGAATAATTCCTTATACTGATCTTTAGGCATATCCTTTTTCTTCTTTTCCTTTTTTTGTTAAAGTGTGAGTACAACTTCCCTCTTCATATTCACTTTTTGAAAAATTTCTCATGTGTTGAATTTTCTTGCCTATTCCCTACCCAAGGGCACTTTTTGAGGGCAGGTGTCATTTAGACCCCTGCAGTCGTTGTGACTATTAAGCAACCATTAGCACTGGGTTTAAAGCTGCTGTTGTGGGAAACAGCCACAAGGCGGCAGCATTATTACGTTCTCAACTCTTGTTACTAGGGCAACAGAATCTTCCTGGAGGTAGTGTTCTGAGGTTGTAAATTAGAGTGGAATGTGCTGGGACAAGCCCCCAGAAGTTTATGTCTCCTTACTTATGTTTGTTTTTTAAATTTCATTTCTATTTCTTATCAGCGTAAATTTGATTAGAGTGTTTTGATTGCCTGGCTGTACAGGATCTGCTCAATGATTCATACATATGTCTGTTCATCTTCGGGTCCTGTTACCATGTATGTGATTACAAAATGTATATTTTAAAGGTATTGGTGATTATATAATTCATACAGTTTATCTGTTATATGTTGTTATACACTTAACATACATTAGTATATGTATGTTAACCCCATAGTCCTAATTTACCCATCCTCCCACCTTTCATTTTGCTAACCATTAGTTTATTTCATAAGTCTGTGAGTGTCTTTTTCTGTGGAAATATGTTCATTGGTAGCAATCTTAGGATAACATGTATAAATATTATCATAGGATATTTGTCGTACCCTTTTGAGTTACTTAACCTTATATGATTATTTCTAGGCTCAACTGTAGTCCTGAAAACGGCGTTGTTCATTTTTTCCCCCAGGCTACTATTCTATTTGGTACGTATACTACTTCTTCTTTGTCCATTCATCTGTTTATGAACCTTTTTTCTGCTTCCATGTCTTTGCTATTTCAATATTGCTGCAGTGCTCATTTGCCTGCCCGTGTCTTTCCGATTCAGGTGGTCTTAGGTTATAGGCCCAAAGGGTGACCTGCTGCATCATATGGTAGCTCAATTTTTACCTTTTCAAGAAGCTCCATTCAGTTTGCATTAGTGCTGTTCCCACTTTACATCCCACCAGCAGCTAGAAGGTACACAGTTCTCTAAAACCCCTTCAGCATTTATAGTTTATAGACATTTTGCTGATGGAAATGACTGGTGTGAGCTGAAACCTTTTTGAATTTGAATTTGCATGTGTCTAATAATTCCTTATACTGAGCTTTAGGCATGTCCTTTTTTTTCTTTTCCTTTTTTTTAAAGAGTGAGTACAACTTCCCTCCTCTTATTGACTTCTTGAAAAATTTCTCATGTGTTGAATTTTCTTGCCTATTCCCTACCCCAGGGCATTTTTCAGGGCAGGTGTCATTGAGGGCCCTGCAGTCCATGTGACTATTAAGCAACCATTAGCACTGGGTTTAAAGCTGCTGTTGTGGGAAAGAGCCACAAGGTGGCAGCATTATTACGTTCTCATCTCTTGTTACTAGGGCAACAGAATCTTCCTGGAGGTAGTGTTCCAAGGTTGTAAATTAGAGTGGAATGTGCTGGGACAAGCCCCCAGAAGTTTATGTCTCCTTACTTAGGTTTGTTTTTTAAATTTAATTTCTATTTCTTATCTGAGTAAATTTGATTAGAGTGTTTGATTGTCTGGCTGTACAGAAACTGCTCAATGATTCCTACATATGTCTGTTAATCTTCGGATTCTGTTACCATGTATGTGATTACAGAATGTATATTTTAAAGGTATTGGTGATTATATAATTCATACAGTTTATCTGTTATATGTTTTTATACACTTAACATACATTAGTATATGTATGTTAACCCCATAGTCCTAGTTTACCCATCCTCCCACCTTTCATTTTGTCTAACCATTAGTTTATTTCATAAGTCTGTGAG